>NC_142737.1:16220833-16550000 GCF_051943395.1 Hippocampus bargibanti | reverse complement strand
TCCACACGCTTCTTATCACCTCCAAAATAAAAATGATGCAGCAGTGAATAATAAACTCAATAAATCAACTGCAGGTCTACTTTTGATTCTGCATCACGAAAAGGACATGACAAATATCCAGTGAGTCCAACGAACCTGGTGAGTGTGTCTTTTCTGTTGATGATGATGATGATGAAATAGGAACCCTCATTGGTTTCAGTGCCTCAAGTGATAATTCATTAAGTTAAAGTTTTGAGCAACTGTGACAACAAATATACTCTCATGTATATGATGAAGATGACGAGTGACGTCTATTTAGAACAGGGGTGTCAAAGTCATTTTTTGCCGTGGGCCACATTGTAGTTATGGTTTCCTCTCGAGGGCCGTTATGAATTTGGGGAACCCATTAGAATGTTTAAATCCCTTCAAATATTACATATAGAGCACACAGCAAATTAATGAATAACTCGTTTTCAAATCTGAAGTCAAGAATAATGACTTTTATTGTGGTTGACATCCAAAAATATGAAATTTTGGCTCAGATTTTAGCAATCATCATGGAATTTAACAAGTTTGATTTGCTTTCGCAGGCCGAAAAAAATGATGTGGCGGGCCGGATTTGGCCCGCGGCCCTTGACTTTGACACCTGTGATTTATAAGAACTGCAAAAAAAAAAAAACTGTTGTATACTGCTGTATACTGCTTATGCAACAATAAGACCAAGCTTTTAATGTGACTCCACAGGCATATTGATTAACTAACTATCAGTGTTGTTGCCCCAAGGAGCAGTGATGCAACCATGCAAGTAAATTACAGTTGCTTCAGTGGGACTGGAAGCCAAGGTGATGAGTGTGGTATGAGATTTTATTTTGTTATTTTTCCGAATAAACAGTTGATCTGAATCAAGTTTTCGCAACTTTAGTTGCTGTGAGCTGAATACACTTCTGTCACCTTACTTGAACATTCCTGAATCGACATAGCAATCAGGCTTTTTTGCTTTTCATCCTTGATTCTAAACCGCTTGTCACCGTTGTTTTATTTCATTTTATTTTTTCGGCTATGAAATAACTCTGGCAGCCTTGGAGAGCACAGGGGGGAGATAAATCAAAAACTGCAGCAATGCATTTCCTATTAGCATTTAAAAAAAGAGGAGGAAAAACCAGAATCACTTTGTATAACGATTGTGCAAATCAACATTGTGTCAAAGTACATGCATTGTACTCTCAGTTAGCAGAAAATGTTTTGTGCTCGCAATCAACAATGATCATGAACATCCTTGAGTGGCCCCAAGAACAACTATTCAAAGACTGCAGACTTCGTTTTTTATTTCTGTAACATTGAGAGGTCGACTGACTATGCAGCTGTTATTATTATTGACACGTTTTATGTGTCCATAATTTGAGACAAAATATGCCATCAATGAGATCTGCATTTTTATTAACCTGATTTCACTTTGAATGCTTCAAGATATTGGTGATGGATCCCCTTGGGCGTATGCGGGGAAGGAGTGTGTGGGTGGATAATGAATCAATACAGAGGTCAATGAACATGACACGTAATAATCAAGTGTTTGACATGAAAAAGTTACTTGTTAGCAATATCTCCCAAGTAAATGAGAAAGTGGATGTCAAATCAATGGTGGCAGTTGCTTTTGAAAACAGGCCACTCTATATTGATGCAATTTGACCAAGTGCGGATCTGCGTGGCAGTGGAAAGCACTGTCTGTCACGATTTGCAAGGTGGTGGTGGTGGACCCCAAAAAAGCAGGCAGAAGGCAGGAGCAGGGTGTATTTGACAAATTGTATTAAATAAAGTCAGCAGGAACAAAATCTCATGCAACAAAGTCATCAGAACAGAAAGGTCCAAAGTAGCAAACAAACCCAGGAGTAAAACATCACAAGATGAAACAAACCTGACTGGGTGAAACAAACAATGACCCGACACAAAATCAAAACCTTTTAACTGCCACTGATTAAAACAACCAACACCTGTGCAGCTGCAGGCGGGGCCTAAAGTGCCACTCGTTAGTCGCAAACTGAAATGTGACACTCTCAGGCCATTATGAAAAATGCATTTGCACACTTTGTATGTGATCACTGTATGTCAGGGGTGTGAAACGCATTTTTTTTCCCGCGGGCCACATTGTAGTTACGATTTCCTCTCGAGGGCCGTTATGAATTTGGGGAAACCATAATAATGTTTAATCTCCTCCACATAATACATACAGAGCGCGCAACAAATTAAAAAAGATCTAGTTTTGAAATCTGAAGTCAAGAATAATGACTGTTATTGTAGTTTACATACGACAATTTGACATTTTGGTTTGAACTTTAGCAATTTACTTTCGTGGGCCGAATAAAATGATGTGGCGGGCCAGATTTGGCCCCTTGGCCTTGACTTTGATAACAGTGCTGTATGTCATTTGCAACAGAGAGTATTTTTTGTGGCACTAAGTGGAAATGCTCACTTTTTCCTTGGCAAGGTATTTCTACTTGTTGGTGTTGGTGGTTGGTTCATTTAACAGATAAAATTGGTTTGAGACAGCACATTACAACAACTCTGCAAAGTCACAACAAGAGACATGTTGTTCGGTAAATTCCTCTTTTCTTGCGTCAATAAAAAGTGAGCTTGATTATTTTTTTTGTAGAGATGTATTTTTTTCTTCTGCCAATGTTTCTGCTCGTGCCCTTTGAGTTGATTTCAATTAGCACAGACATAGTTCAAAAACAACTTGACTTCAGGGTGCGGCAATCCTCACGTGTTTTTGAGTGTCATCCGTGCGCTGGTTGTAAATTAGGATCCAACCACCAGCTTGTGTTTTCCTGGCTACACACTCGCAGTCAACTGGTTGCGTTTCAATTGTGATGATGGTATAAAGAAAGCAATGTTGACTTTCCCATGAGCATTTTTTTAATCTCTTGTGACAATTAATCATGGAATGCCACTTCAAAGCATGTCTTAAACGGGCAAAAATTCCGAATGACTCGTGTTGACAAAACGTTTGCGTGTTTAAGAAACCTGAACTGACGAATTGGCCTCGTGATATCACTGGAATGTCTTTCAAAACAAACAAAAATTATCATTTTTTTAAAATCTGAACTTAAAAGAAATTACTGTGTATGTTTACCCCTTGTTACATTGCAAGAAAAAAACGCAACAGCTTAATTTTTCACGTCTCCCCTTTTCTTCAAAGGCTACACTGCCCCGTCGGATTTCTCAAGAGGCTTTCTTTGTGAGCAGCACCAGCGCTTTTCCCTTGGGTTAAACCATCTTCAAGAATACAAACAGGTGATCTATGGGATTGTGCATACAAGTCTCACTATTAATAGACATATATGATACTGCAAATGTTCAGATTATAAAAAGATAAATATGAGATCCAAGGGTAACGCTGCGCACGTTGACACGTTAATTGTTTGCGCACGTTGACACGTTGAGTGTCGGAGACTACACAAATGACTGCACCTCAACGCACCCAGCTGTCAAATTCATAGAGTTCGCAGACGACACCACGGTCATCGATCACATCAAAGACGGCAACGAGTCTGCGAAAGTGGAGCAACTGGAGCTCTGATGCTGCTGACATAATCTAGAGCTGAACACGCTCAAGACGGTAGAGATGATTGTGGACTTCAGGAAACATCCCGCACTACAGCTACCCCTCACACTATCCAACTGCACCGCGTCAACCGTCGAGACCTTCAAGTTCCTGGGAATCAGTCTCCCACGACATGATGTGGAAGGTCAACACCAACTCTATCCTGAGAAAGGCCCAACGAATCACGGTTTGGTTCGGGGCCGCCACAAAAATGGACAAAATCCCACTTCAATGGACAGTTAGGAAGACATAAAAATTCCTGAGTACCACCTTACCCAGTTTTGAGGTCTTGCACACTGCCAGAATCATGACAAGAGCACGGAAAATCCTCCTGGACCCTCCGCACCTTGCCCACCACCTTTTCCAGCTACTCCCCTCAGGCAGGCGCTACCGATTATTACGCACCAAATCCAGCAGAGATTTAAACAGCTTCTTCCCTCTCGCCATTAACTCTCTCAAGAGTAACCCAAATCTAACTGTCCAGTGCCCCTTTGCAATTTTGCACAACCCTGTGGAACAGCATCCCGTTATAATCCTTGTAGCTCCAGCTCTGTACTCATTTGAACCACTGTCTGCTTGATACTTTGCACATGGTCTCACAGTTATTCCTGAAAGGTACCACTTACATTAAGGAATTTGCTTGGATTAGCCTTTATTAGTCTCATCTCATCTCATTTTCCATACCGCTTATTCCTCATTAGGATCGCGGGGGTTGCTGGAGCCTATCTCAGCTGTCTTCGGGCACGAGGCGGGGGACACCCTGAATTGGTTGCCAGCCAATCGCAGGGCACACAAAGACATACAACAGTCACTCTCACACTCACACCTAGGGACAATTTGGAGTGGTCAATCTGCCTGCCATGCATGTTTTTGGAGCATGGGAGGAAACCGGAGGACCCGGAGAAAACCCACGCGGGTCCGGGGAGAACATGCAAACTCCACACAGGGAGGCCAGACCGGGACGCGAATCGGCGACCTCTGTACTGTGAAGCCGGTGTGCTAACCACTCGACTACCGGGCCGCCCGCCTTTATTAGTGTCCTCCATATTTATTTTTTTGCATGTCTTTTTTTATGATGATCCTAGTGCAGCGTGTTCTACCGGAGACAGATTCCTTGTTTGTTCTACGTATTTGGCCAATAAAAATTCTGATTGTGATATGGACATCAAACTGAGCCATCATAGCAAGTATTTCATCAGTTGTCACATTTTCAACATGAATCTCCATCCTCCACCTACCTTCTCATGCCGCAGCAACTTCATACCTCCGCCAACGGGTTCCCCCGAGAGATGAGATTTTGCACAATGAGCCCATTATCATCTATTTAGATGCCTTTGCTTCTGCATGGGATATAACCCAGAAGCAATATGACACAGGCCACCGCAGAATGACGCCAACTTGCGGTATAGATATATGAGAGCCTGCCACCGTATTGCTCGGGCCTCAATTTGATCCCCCGCGTGATTGAAACTCCACTTTTGACCTCGAATAATGCATACATTTGTCTCCAAGCGGCGCGGAATAACACAAGGGATGCTTTGCATTTATTTGCAAATGCGGGGATGCGAGGCTTTTCCATGTGCTGTCTGAGCGAATAAGAGAACAAATCCTTTTACCCCCCACCAACCTCCTCGAACATACACATTTTCGGATGCTATTGTTTGGCCGCGGTCCCGCCCTGTCTGCTTTATTCAGCCTGAGTAATATCGCCACTTGCGCACTGGCGATTTTTAAACTGCCTCTCTTAAGTTGGAGACCATCTCTGAGTCACCATGCAGAGAAGAGTAATTGTAGGTGACAGCACTACGGGCGACGGCACAGACAACAAGCAAACCATGAATTAATGCTGCTGGAGTATGCAGAGTCATCTCTGTTGTGTCAGCACGAGATCCCTTCAGGACAGGCCAACATTTAATGGCCTGCTCAATCAGCTGATGATCCATGTGGCATCCACTAACCTCACGGGTAGGGCGATGTTTCTTTCATTAACTCTTCTTTGCGTAACTTTGATCGACGAGTATGCTCGTGTCCTCTCCAATATCCTCGCGTGTATATCATGCGCGCACCGGCTGCTTGCATGCGAATTGTCTCTGCGTGTAAACGCTCTTTAAAGATCTGGTTGGGACAGTGCCTCTAAGACATTGATTTCATTGCAGAGGCTGTCAGGGATGAGAATGATGGGCCTGATTGAAGAGATGTAGTTTACACACAAGGAGATTTGCGCCGGAACAGACTGAATGATCGGCCCAATCCCACTCCAGAAGTCGTGCGTGCAGCTGCAAGAGCAGCAGCGGAACAGCTGGAAGTGGGTTTGACTGAGGTGAAGCCGATGAAGATGTCAGGATTAAAATCCAAATTCACAACAGGGAAAAAAAAAACCTCGGCGTAATCGAATTATTTGCAGAAATAATGTTTGAATTTGTGCATTCATGAACACATAAGTTCCCAAACAAGATCATTTGATTGAAAACAAAAAAAACAAAAACAAACAGAAAAAGACACGCTAAATATCACCAACTGTTACGACTGACCGCCATCTGGCCACACAAACACATACACTTGTTTGTCTCTTACTCTAAACTGTACCTAACCCCAAATCACATGAACACACAACTGTACACACAAACACACATATACACACACGCACACACACACACACACACACACACACACACACACACACACACACACACACACACACACACACACAATTACACACACACACACACACGTACGCACACACACACACACACACACACGCACGCACACGCACACACACACACACACAAGAGCGCACAATATAACATGGGTTTGATATATGAACTCAGGAAGCGGATGAATCAGCACGATAGGACCACAAATGTATGCAAATGCTTATTATTAGTAAACAAATACCAACACCCCCCCCCACTCCTCCCTCCACAAGATGCAGAAAAAAACTTCTCTGATGAAGTGGTGTGAAATTACTGTGTCGTAATCATTATGCTACATCATACTCGGACACGTTTATAATTTAGGGACAACATTCCGTATTTTCCGGTGTATAAGGTGAGATATATATATATATATATACAGTAAAGTCTCGTTATATCGATATCGGATATATCGATAGTTCCGGTTATATCGATATTTTTTCGGACTCCCTTGAATATCGATATAACGAGACTTTACTGTATATATATATATATATATATATATATATATATATATATATATATATATATATATATATATATATATATATATATATATATATATATATATATATATATATATATATATATATATATAGATACATATATACACACACACACGAAACGGAGCAATCTTAAATAAGGCAGAGATTTTCAAACACCTGCCTTGGCTTAGATTGTGCAACTACACCTAAGGGAAGTGTTAAATCGTGCAAGGATAGTGTGTTAAAAACAACAAGAACAAGAAAGAAAATAAATAAAATGTGTACTCTCAAAGACAAACTGGTCTCCAACCCTGATCCCAGCAGTACAAAAAGAAACACACACAAAAAAAACTGCTGTTCAATGTCATTGGGTCTGTTTTCTCTTCTTGTGCCGTGTTTCATTTTTACAGTGAGGCAATCACAAGCTCCCAACTGACATTCACATTAAGTGCGCTGGCATGAGAGCTATTTCTTATCGCGCTATAATTTCTTTTTCAAATAGGTGAACTCTTTTGGGTGAGTTGCACATGAAAATGGTCTATGAACATCAAAGGATTATTTTCAAGATCACGTGTGCAAAACTCACTTCAGTTCAAGTCTCCTTGTGTCTTGAGACCTTTGTGAATAAATTAATACTCGACATAAATGATTTTTCGAAAGCTTTTGCAGAAATCAGGTTCAACACGACAAAAGTCCATTGATCGTGCATTTGTGGAAATGTCACGGTTTGGAATTGAAGCGGATTTACATGGGACAGAAGATGTGAGACAGTCTCCTTTCCTCAATGGATGCTCCAGCTTTGTGTTAGCTTTCAACATTTAGCTGGTAATAGACGTGCACATTTCACCATGGCATCCCTGATCCACTGGTGAAAGGGATGATTTGATCCTCTCATCTTTCATTTTAATACATCCAACAAAGAGGGTGCAGAAAGTGCTGAAGATTGAAGGACTGTATCTTTATGTGGTCACATTATTTTGTTATTTTTTTGTGTTCTTTTGACTTCTAGATGCCGCCGCGAGAGTGGCTGCCTTGACAGCAGCAGTTCCTGTATTGTGTTTTTCTATTTCTTCTTTTCCTTTCCTCTTCTTTCCATAACCTTGCTGCTATACATTTCTCCACTGCAAGACTAATAAATACCAATCCAATCCATTTGAAAAATGATGTCAAAAAGAGGCAGTCGCTGCCTGGCTCAGAGGCACTTTGTTTCTGCGAAGAAAAGTGCTCACTTCAGGAACCTTCAGGAATACTTTTTGATACCTTTGCTTGCTAAACTCATTCCTTCCAGATTGATCTTTGTATTTATGGTTCAGTTTCTATTTGGGATGTTTTATCCAACGCTCAGCTGCTCTATAACCTTGAACATGAAAGCGTACAACATATTTTGTAAAAGATAAGCTGAGTAAGAGACCTCCAGTGTGTGGGAAAAGAATCTACAGCTATGCCAGAGGAGCGTGATAAATAGATTTGAACTTTGCTGTCAGAATAAGAATTATATCATCAAATATAAGTAACAAATCAGTGTACAGTACCAATATACCTTTTCCGGGAGCAGGTGTTAAAAATAAAGGTTAGGCTACACATTGAAGAGATTGATGACTGGGGATGTGTTTACATCACTAGAGTCGGTTATAAAATTATGAATCCATAATAGAAACTGAACCTGGATTTTCATTTTCACCCAACTAAAAAAAAATCTGCTTCAATCAATTCACAATGTTCCAAAGATTCCACCGCATATAGCTATATTGTACGTTTTAAGACTCGTGCTGAAATATTCCGGAAGTCTTGTTTTCGAGTTGGTGACGATTCCTGACGTGACGTCACGTCAGGAACGCCCCTGACTAAGAAAGCGACACATAATGCATTTTGGGTACTTTGTTTGGTCTGAAAACATCGTGTTGATTCGTGTTGATCGCAAAATTAGAAGAAAAACATAAATAACGCGACGGTGAATCGTTATGTGTTTCACCAAGACTACTATTTGATACTAGTTGACACAAGTTCCCAGCAGACAAATCAGCCCATTTCCAACAGAGCTTGTGCGCCATCTTGTGCCTTTTCTGCGAGCTACATTGGCGTCCAGACTCCTCAAAATGATACGGAAGGACTTCTTTAATCGATTGAAAACATGTATGCTTACCTCTTCAGAACTAATTGAATCATATTCATAACTGGATGAGTAACAAGAAAGCATCTTCTCCGAATCTGAAGCCATTGTTTTGATTCTAGAGCAAGGCAAGATGTCCTGGCGTGATGTCACGAACAAGGGGGTGGGACCTTCTGAAACTCGCCTTTTCCGACGTCATTTTGAAGTAGTTTTTTATTGGTGTTTTGGGTATTCTAGATGCTATAAACGTTTTTCTGATGTCAGTTAGGAAACAAAAAAAATGATGTCGGTTGTTGTCACCAGTGTCACCTGTGGATCAGGGACGCCATGGTGAAATGGGCACGTCTATTAGCAGCTAAATGTTGAAAGCAAACAAATTATTTTAGAACTGTTGGTTTACAAGTACCGTATTTTCCGGTTTATAAGGCGCACCAAAAAGCTTTGATTTTCTTCAAAAGATGACCCTGCGCCTTATACGCAGGTGTGCCTTATATGTGAAATAATATTGAGCCCCAACAGGTCTCCTAACTACTGTCAGCAGCCACCAACGCCATTTCCCCCCTCCTCTATAGAAGAAGTAGTGTGTAACAACCTCAACTGTGGTGTGCCTTATATTTGGAAAATTATATATATTTATATATTATATTTGGATTTTCTTTCATTCATTAAAGGTGCACCTCATACTCCGGTGCGCCTTATATATGGAAAAGGTTTAAAAATACAGCATTCATTGGGGGTGCACCTTTTAATTCGGGAAATCCAGTATTTCTGAAACAGTTTATCCTATCCCAGCTGACGGTGCAAAAAAATGGATCACACCACGAGACCCGTTGCCATTCGTTTGCACGGCATACAGACGGACTATCATTCAGACACACATTCACATTGTGGCTGAGTGGAAAACTGAACATGCTGTCCGCACAGAAGTCAGTCTATTCCATCACTACGCCATCTGTGACCACTACATCATGTCTTTTTAGTTGAAGATTTTATTTGACTTTTATGCGCAATACATTTTAAATGAAGCATTACGGCAGTGGTGGATGAATGTGTGAATATGTGTCATTGTAAAGCGCATATTGGGCTCCATATGGTGTAGTTCAGATAGTCGACAATCTTTTGACAGTGAGAGCTACTTAATCCATAATTCTGAAATGAGAAATTTGCTAAAATGACCTTTAACCCCGTGTGGGGTTAACATCAGTGGATGTCATTACTATGTGCCAAGTTCGGGTTTGTGAAGCCCGTTGTGATTACAGGCTTTGATATTCACATATGGATTTTTGTGAAGACAAGCGTTCATATTTTCATCCATCCAATCCTTATCGCTCATCCAAGGTCGGGTCGCAGGCGCAGCAGCTTCAATAGGGAAGCCCAGACCTCCCTCTCCCCAGCCACTTCTTCCAGCTCTTCAAGGCGGATCTCGAGGCGCTCCCAGGCCAGCTGGGTGACATTGTCCCTCCAGCGTGTCCTAGGTCATCCTCGGGGTCTTTTGCCAGTGAGGCATGCCCGGAACGCCTCACCACCCCATCTCATATGGCTCCTGACCGATCATTTCTGAAACTGAAGCAGGACAATGTTCTCAGTGACTAGGACACAATTTCGTAATTGAGTGCCATTAAGAATCACCATGTTTGAGGAATATCTTTGTGCACGTCAAACTTGGAGGAGTGAAATTTGGTTATAGTGAGTTGAAACTGCAAATTTGCTTTCGGTATGTATGATACCGTATTTACTGGTGTACAAGGCGCACCCAAAAGCCTTCATTTTCGTCAAAAGATGACCCTGTGCCTTACAAGCAGGTGCACCTTATATGTGAAGTAATATTGAGACAAAACAGGACTATCAGCAGCTACAGACTCCATTTTCCCCATAAGAAGACGTAGTGTGTATTTACCCCAGCCTCTACTGTAGCACCTTATAATGTAGTGTGCCTTATATTTGTAAAACATTTATATATTTCTCTATTGTATTTCGAAAACGTAATTCATTCAATGGAGGTGCGCCTTATATATGGAAAGGTTTGAACATACACCCACTATTCATTGGGGGTGCGCCTTATACTCTGGTGCACCCGATACAACGGAAAATACGGTACTTTTCAAGAATAAAACCATTGCCAAGTAGAGGAACACATGCGCCTGCTACACTACTGTGTTTTTATGCCATTTTCGAACCCTGACGGAATACATAAACGTGTGTTGTCTGTTTTCTTGTCATCTTCAATGTGTGTCAAACACTCTCGGTGGAAATGAGCTCACAGTGTATATTTGCCCCATTTGCCCATTGGATGGCCCCAACCAAAATAAGTTTGTCCTCAAAGGTGCCCCACAAAGACGTTTCCCAAAAGCGCCCCAGCGTGATGTTGTGTCTCTTTAAGAGCACCAGGCAGTGCTGTTGGTCCGCGTATGGAGCTCATCCGCGCGGGGCTGGCTGGCTCTCCGCAGAGTTCGAGCGCCGTCCTTCAGTTCGGGCGGCCGAAAACTGGTCCCCACAGCCCGCCTAGCAAACCGTGCCGCGGCCGGAGCAGATGCCAAGGGTCGGGAAGCGCGGGGTGGGTGGTCTGCCTGGAGCGGGCGGGTGAGCACCGGGTGGCCACAATAGTTGTTTTCGCCCTCTCAGAGTGCTGGAAACTGCGTGTCGCGGCACATCTGCGGTGCTGTAGATTATTCAAGAGCACCCAGACGGCGTTGGAGCTGATGGGATTGAACGGAGAAACTACAGACATTGCGAGCTGCCTGCTTCTCGGAGAAATGTGTTGAGATCCCCCGGTTGACGAGGGGAGAAAACAAACATCTCGCCACAGCAAACCATCTCCTACAGCCTTTTCCCCAGACTCAGGTAACATATTTTCAAATCTTTTTTCTCATCGAAATCTGAGCGCCAATGAGTTCAATGCGCGCAAATGTTACAGAAGTGTGAAAATACTCACAATATGTCACAGCTGGGGAACAGACCATAATAAGTGATACAGCAAGGGCATGTTTTACTGTGGAGTTTTTTTTTTTAATGTGCTGCAACTTGTTAAAGAAAAGCACGATCAGGAATTATATTTGTCTGATTTAGGAGAAGATAATATCTCTGGCGAATTTGTGGTATTCTTGCCCCTTACACATTTTATTTATTTAACCGTTTCCCACATCGATTTAAGCACTTTATGACAGATTTTAGATGTCCCTTGGGTAACCAGTGGCTCAGTTCAGTGTTTCTCAACCAGTGCCATGACAGATGATCAGACATGGCACACAAAATCGTCCAATATCACTTCATTTGTCCATAAATCATAATCCATTACGCATATATTTTTGTCTATGTGACAGGTAGAACAATTAAATGCTCTTCCATAAGATGTCTGAAAGTCGAAATAAACTTGTGTATCCACCTGTTGCATTTCATATAACACAATAAGTCATAGCTTCTTGGGTGTATAGCAGCTTTGCGTGCAAATAAACAGGTGCAAATTTCACAATGGTCATGGAAATGTTTGGATAAATTGAGACAAAAATCAGCATCAGTTCAGTATTCACATCTTTTGTAAAATAGCAGTTTGGAGTTGTGCTGTTAGATTTTTCTCAAGATGCACACTGGCGCTTGGACAGCAATCATTTACTCCGCAAGTGTGAAGCAGCCCGACTTCCATTGAGTGCTAATTTTTAACTAGTGGCACAATTATGATGCAGAACACATCCCGGCACTAAACCCACATCATCGCCTTTCATTCAGATATGTACTTTAGAAGATGAGCCTTCACATTAAACATTGGTGTGCCTTGTACTGGATGTGTACATTTGGTCGGCTCAATGGCCCCAACATTAGATATTTAAATGAGCTCGACTCGGGAGAGTTGTTCCAAAGATTTTGATGGACAATATAAGGGAGATACCATTTGAATAATTTATGTCTTATTGTAATTGTTTCTATAAATTTATAATGGCTCTATCACATTAAGAGGTATTCCTTATGCTCTGCTCCTGTTAAATCACTGATGAACTATCAATTTCTTCTGAGTAGGATGTGGTGCAATTCTGAGCCGTTGCAAACTACAACCTTGGGTGCAAAAATCATTTGTAATTTAAAATAAATCTGCGCTGAGACATTTGTCTCTCTCTCTCTCTCTCTCTCTCTCTCTCTCTCTCTCTCTCTCTCTCTCTCTCTCTCTCTCTCTCTCTCTCTCTCTCTCTCTCTCTCTCTATATATATATATATATATATATATATATATATATATATATATATATATATATATGTGTGTGTGTGTGTGTGTGTGTGTGTGTGTGTGTGTGTGTGTGTGTGTGTGGTTTGGTTCGTCCGCCGAAAACTAGTTCGTATGCCAAGACTATATTCTTGCGAATTTGCGAATTTAATGTTCGTAAGACGAAAAGTTCGTGAACTAAAGCGTTCGTAAACTGAGGTATCATATATATATATATATATATATATATATATATATATATATAAAAGAAAGATGCCAGTCTGTTTGTTGGCTTCTGTCGAGGTGCCCTTGAGCAAGAGATCACCCCACCCAAGTCCACCTCGGTTACATTTGTCTAGTACTAGTACTATTTTCATTGCTTGCTCACTCTTGAGTCTCTGCTTGCATGCCAGCATATCTGTGATCTGGTGCGCCCTGTGTGCAACACAAAATTCACAGCAGAGTGTGAGTTGAATTTCCCGTTGAGGGATCATGTTGATGATTGATGATGCAAACCCCGTTGTTTAAAAAAACATGAACACACCGATTTGCAAATACTTTGCAACAGAGTTTATATTCAAAAACATTTCTTATATATTTATTGAACATGTTCCAAAAAAGCTGGGACAGGTATGTGCAACAACTTTCCTTTTAACAACACTTGAAAAGCATTTGGGAATGGATGATACTATTGCTCAAAGAGATCTTGGTGGAATTTAATTGACATTCTTGCTTACTGGACAGCATGTGTTACCTCTGAATACACGATGTTGTAAGGTTGTGAAAATTCAGTAAGTTATTTGTTTTATGTTTGAAAAAGAAGTAGGGAGAAATACAAACCTTTTCTTGTCCCGTATTCAATCTTGGTTTTCAACCTTGCAGCTTACGTACAGATGTTTTGTCAGATTCTCTGAATCTTTTCATGACCTTATGTACCATAGATGATGGAATCATCAATCATTCGAAAATGTTCATAAACTGTTGGACTGTTTGCTCACGCAGTTGTTCACATCCCATGATCTCATCCCATTTTCACTCGTGAACAATTGACTCTTTGGAGAATGTTCCTACTATATCAAATTTTCACACCTGGTTCCACTTACCCCGTAGACCAGGGGTGTCCAAAGTCGGTCCTTGAGGGCCGCCGTCCTGCCTGTTTTACAGCTCTCCCAGGAGCAACACACCTGATTCAAATCATCAGGACCATTTTGATGCTGCTTCAGAGCTGATCATTTGAATCAGGTGTGTTGCTCCTGGGAGAGCTGGAAAAGAGGCAGGACAGCGGCCCTCGAAGACCGACTTTGGACACCCCTGCCGTAGACAGTTCCAACCATGTGATTTTTGAGCATTCCTCCATTTTTCCAGGACTGTGTTGACCCTGTCCAACCTTTTTTGAATATATCACAGGGATCAAATTCAAAATATTTTCTTTGATGTCTCTTTAGCCAAACATAGGTTGGTCTTAATTCACTCACTGCCAGACATCTGCAAAAATGTGTCCACTCCAGTGCCAGGGTTTTTGTCATTGTTACTCGAATTCTAGGACCCACAGACTATTGAGTTTTAGGACTGCATAAACATTCAATACAGCATAAGAAACCTCAGACGATCTTCTTTCATCAGGAAAAAAGAGTCAATTCCTAAATTATATGAGTCTGGAGTTATATGAGCTTGAAATGATGGCGGCTGTCCAAAATACAATACATACATATTGGTTTATAAAGCACTTTAATAACAGCTGAAGCTGGAACAAAGCGCTAACATGGAAAAAAGGGAAATTCTGCACCCTTGTGGAAAAAAACATTGCCAGAGGCCATGTCCAATCCTTTATCGACACCCGAGCATGAAAAAACAAAACCCCAACAAATTCGGGAATGGCACTTTATGTCATATTTTCAATTCCTGAATACATTTGTGAATAGCAGTGAATGAGTTAGTTAACATAGTTTGACACCAACGGTGTCAAACTCATTTGAGGCGTAGGCCCCTTTGTCCTCCTGGGGGCGGTTATTAATTTGGGGAAGCCATTACAATGTTTAATCCCCTCCACATATCACAATGAATTAATGGAAGTTAAAAAAATATTTATTGTGGTCTACATGCGACAATTACAAATTTTGGTTCAGACTTTAGCAAACATCACAAGTTTTTTTTGCCTTGGCGGGCCAAATAAAATGATGTGGCGGGCCAGATTTGGCCCGTGGGCCTCTTCTTTGACACCTGTGTTTTACACGATGCCCCAACTTCATCGTCCCCCCCAATTAAAACACAAAACAAAAACGTAAATAAAATATATAGAATCCACATTATGAATGGGATTTTGTGATGTTGTATCAACTCGTGGAGTGCGTATGCCATTCATTCAACTTTCATGAAATCTTGTGCTTTGTTGACTGTATCATGTCCATCATCCAAATATTTGCATTCTTCTCAATGGAAACGGTTACACGTTGACGTGACTTCAAATCCACCTTGGCAGAAAAGCAACGCCACACAGAATCAGGCCTAGGAATTTAATGAGTGAATGGCAGCTTACTATAGCTGGATGCATCCATCTTCTCCCTCATTGTTTCAAATGGCCTTGGTATACTGTAGATCACCATATCGAACGAAACACTCAGCGCTTCATGAGAAACGCAAGGAGCGAGGTTTATGGCGGCTCTAAGAAATATCGCGGTACTGTTGAATTCGGCTGATGAATGGCAACTAATTGGTCATGCTGCTGCTCTTTCGGCATTGGGGAAGCCAGTAAATAAGAAGCATAGAGCACGACAGAGCCCTAGTTATACCGGTGGCGACACAGCGCTCAGTTCATCACTTCAACGTCCAGGCCGAGCCGAATTGATCAATAGCAGGAGTGTCTCTCTTTCACAGAAATTATAGCTCCCCTCCCTGTTGTGCGGTCCTGTAACACCCCGCTAATGGAACTTTGAATCCCATTATAGCATTATTAAGGTGCGCAAATGCGTGGACACTCATTAGAAAAAATAAAATCACATGAATTGCAGTGCTGGCAGGGTCTGTGTAACCCCGCTGGCTCGCTCCTCCCCTGAGGCAGAGGTGAACAGAGAAATATGCCAACTCAAAGCAATTCATATTTGGTGCACTGAAGAAAGGGAGCGTGCTGTTCCCACTGCCGCTGTGAATAATCATGGTCAAAGTCACAGCTTTTTGCGCCACCAGGAGCCCCCCTCTCCCCTCTTCGCGGCCAAAAAGAGCTTCAGCCTAAACAATTATACGGCACATTTGGTGTTGAATTCGAAGGGAGTTCAAGCTTGGCTCCTGCCGCAGAGGAGACATTCCTCACAGAACTGAAGTCTTGTCTAGTGACGGGTCGGCTGGCAGCAGAGTGTGAAGGCTGAATTCCTCCCGAGCTTATCTTTTCATCCTCTCAGCGACCTCTCGGGGACGTGCTTGCGGATCATATTCAATGGCCGCGGGCTTTGAAGATGGCCGGAGGAGCTGACAAGAATTAGACTTTGCTTTCTTGCGCTTGCCATCGCAGGGACACGACAAAGGTGTTATTTGAGTTGTGTGTCTGCTGGACATGGTACTCTCTCCTGATCCACTATATCAGCATCAAGAAAAGGATGTCAAGATCCTCATTAGAGAGCCAGTCCAGAAATAGCCTGGCATTAAATACTCTGCTTTAACAGCTCATGACGCATGGAACCTCTCCGACTATTGATAATGTCAGCCGTGCAAAAAACAGAATATCACATTAGTCATCTGAATTAAGGATTCAACTCTCACTTGTATCCCTAAAAAATACAAAAAACGGACCTTTCTGGAAAGAGGATAATCTTTCAAACACAGTTATCTCTGCCCAGATCCAAGGAAGGGGTCAACCTTGCTGCATGAACATCTCAGACGGATTATCCGCTTATGGAAGAATTATTCAGCACCCTAGACCCTTTTTTTCTTATTCTTTCTTTTTTCAGAGAACACTTCACTCCTTTTACAGGTGGTGGACAAATACCAAGTATTTTGTGGTGAGATAATTGTCTTTGGCATGTATGTGTCTAGCGTCCCCCCCCCAAAAAAAAAAACAAAAATAAAACACACACAAACACACACCGTATCCTCTGGTGTATAAGATTCCCCCAAAAGCCTTTGACCCTGCGCCTTATATGTGAAGTAATATTTAGCGACAAAGGGTCTCGCAACTACTGTCAGCAGCCACCGACTCCATTTCCCCCTGTAGAAGAAATAGTGCATAACCCCAGCCTCTACTGTCGCACCTTTATAATGTGGTGTGCTTTATATTTAGAATTTTTTTATATATATACTATTATATTTGGAAAATGTTTGTCATTCATTGCCTTATACTCCTTAAACACAACAACAAAAATAATCCCTTGATGATCTGGAATCAATCACAGAAACGCCCTTGGAGCCAGTTTACCGTCATTTGTTAACCGGCATGTTTTTGAAAAATGGAATGAATGTGGGGAACCTGGAGTCAAAATATGGAAGTGATCGTTGATTACGGTAGTTGTTGATTGTAGAAGTGGCAAAATGTAGTGCATTACCTGTATGATTGCAACCATCAGTGGCTGTTTTGATTCACTCCGGACTTGACCGGCTATAGAAGTACCAAAAACGCAGTTTTGGGAAGTTGACTCAACATATTTAGACATACAACATTTTGCTTCAAACGAGACTGGTAATGAAATAGAAGTTCAGAACCTTTAGAGATATTCTGACATTCCATAAAAAACATAATCACTCAAGAAATTTAAGGGCATTTTGCAGAACATGGTTTCTAAGGAAACCTGTGCAATTTGGCCAGTTGTTACTCCTTTAACTCATCTCAAATATACGCCAAGGAGGGTATTAAAAATACACTTGGATGAGCAACAGAGGACACGCGGTTAGTGCCTGTGCGGGTACAGTATTCACATTGCATCGGGTATTTTCCTTGTGAATGAGGATTGATTTAGAAATGTCGTGGCCAAGATGCCAATAAAAACATATTTTTTATGCATTGTTCTTTTGTAAACAAGCCATCTGTCAAACACCCATCCCAAATACCAATGCTCTTTTTGTTTTCGTAGAAGTATGGATTTTTTCCCCTCTGGCTCTCTCAGCATGAAATATGAAATACAATCTAATTTAAATCATTACTCACAAATCCTAATTTCTGTTTCCTTGATGATTAATGTAAAACTAGCTGTTATTGAAAATAACGTGACAACACAGTTCTCAATCATTTTGATGAAGCAAGAAAAAGGAACAAAATTCATGAAACTGGCAGTGTTTGGATTCTCCTGTCGGGTTCACATTTAGTCAGCAATAATGACCGAATGTCTAAATGGCTACCACAGGTGAAGCTTTCAGGCGTAGAATTGCATCCCGCCGAGGGCACAGATGTTGTCTTATTCTGTCAGATCTGATATGAGGAGAGGATAATGTGTGTGAATGTGTGTGTCTGTCTGTGTCGGTGTGTGTGTGTGTGTGTTTGAGAAGCAAGTGGGGGCTGAAGCAACATCCTGTTCATCTGTCTTTTCAAGCCATGCAAGGGAACAAATATTGCAACAATGGTGCAATGTAATAGTCTTTTGTAGGGGTCAAAAAGTGTAATTCATTGAGCTGGGTTTGCATATTTTATCCCACATTTCTTTCTTCGAATTGAGTAATTTAAACAATGTTCCGTATGTGGGGCTTATACCCACTCTACAATGCATCATGTTGTTTTTGTCATTTTCCTTTTTTAGCCACCTCTGTTATCCAGCCTTGCTATCTACAAGCCTACTAAAAAGCACAATGTTAAATTAATATCTCTCTATTGACCAACACTGCAGATGAACAACCATGATCTGAAACATTAACAAATGGGCAAACAAGTAATGTGATATCTGCTAAGATAAGTAATTAAATGAAAACCGAGTAGGAGGTAAAATTCGGGCTGTGTTGTGTATCAATCAAACAGCATTGTCATTGTTGCAAAAAGAAAAAAAGTCCTGAGCTCTTGTATTGGATTGATTGAGCTTTAACTTGCATATCTGTTGTGTCTAAAAAAAGACATCTAAAATATTCAATGAAAAAAAAACACTCAGATAGCTCGTGTCATCGACCCTGACCTATTTTCTTTGTCATTCAAGACGGCAGTGGTCCAGTAGATGTGAATTTGTCTCTTTGTATGAGAACAAGGTGACAGGGGGAGGTGCGATGGTAATTGAGCAAATGGAATAAGGTGCCAAGGAAAAGTGGGGAACCAGTGCATGTAAAGTGACACAGACGCTGTGTTCAGCAGATGACCTTGAGACGATGCCAGTTGCTCAGATTAGCACATCACACTGTAATTGCTTACCACCAGAAGCAGACCCCCGTTGTCCTTTCTTCAATGGGATCCCTGCTTGACTAAAAGGCCTTTGTTGGTGGGAAACAGCTGCTGGCTGGCTGGGCTCTGTTATGTGTACCTGCTGCTCCATCCTGGCAAATTCCTTCATCGGAAATTTTGTTTCGCAACTCCCCTGTCAGAAACGAGGGGCACCGTATGCTCCCAGTGAGTTCAAGACTCATTTGTCTTTTGGCTAATGGGCTTCCTGCGAAAATGTTGGCCAACATTGTTACACTGGAAATGACAGTTCCCCACAGTTAGCGAGCTGAAATGATGAAGAAAAGAAAGAGGAGAGGGAGTGACTTAAGGCACATTTATAATGCATCACGTTTCATAGTGGTCCCCAGATAGCATGTAAATACGTCCCCCGGGGCCTATGAGGAGCACATGGCTAACAATGGAGCTTATTACTTGCACCTTATGAGGTGATTTGATGTCACCAACTTGTCCACATCATGGCTTTTCTTCACTGTTGTCGTTGGGGAAAAAATGCAGTGTTTTGGAACAGATAAGAGTTGTGGTTTAGAAAAGTAGCACTTAACCTCTTCTGAATGAGGCACGCTTTTAGCTCTTCGATTAAATTTCAACCCAGCGAGAAATTCTGCTGCTTCTAAGAGCAATGAACACAAGCAGTGGAATTAAAGAGGACACACAGTTTTTGATGCGCATTAGATGTAAATGCTGATCTCGGAGAATTCATTGAATCAGATGACAGCGCAATGAGATGATATCTAAACTAATTTCGACGCAATTTTAGAATGTTTCTTGAGGGAGCACTAAATATTAATCCAGTTAACAGTGCATGTAGTGGATATTTCAAATAACACACACACACATACACGCACGCACGCACGCTCTCTCACACACACACACACACACACACACACACACACACACACACACACACACACACACACACACACACACACACACACACACACACACACACACACACACACACACACACACACACACACACACCGTATTTTCCAGTGTATAAGGCACATCCCCAATGAATGTTGTATTTTCAAACATTTCCCATATAGTCAAATAACACACTCACTCACTCACTCACTCACTCACACACACACACACACACACACACACACACACACACACACACACACACACACACACACACACACACACACACCATATTTTCCAGGGTATAAGGCGCCCCCCCCAATGAATGTTGTATTTACTTAATAGTAAGTTGTATAACTTTTTCCATATATACGGAGCACCAGACTATAGGTGCACATTCAATAAATGACAAAAAAAAATCCAAAATATAATACAGTGATACCTTGGTTTACGAACTTAATTGGTTCCCAGAAAGTGTGTGTCAGGCGAAAAGTGTGTATTACAAACATTAATTTCCCATAGGGAACCATTAAAATGAGAATAATCCGTTCCCAGGTCACCATAAAACACAATTTTCAACTAAATAAGTCTTAAAACTACGCACAATATACCTTATTTTATGTATAATAAATGTGCTATGGTATTGTAATTAAAGAAATAAACTGTGCTGGATAATAAAGTCATTTTATTTACCTTTGTGATGGTCGTTGATGGCTTGATGGAATGGATAGCTTTTTGCATAAAGTGTCGCAAAGAGCTCTGGGTTGCACATCTTAGACGTCGTGATATTGCAACAGTAACAGATGCAGGCAGACACACGGGAAACTTCATTAATACCTGGTTTCCTTGCTTGTTTGTTCTCTTCAAATTGTACAGATGGCTTGTGCGGGTTATTTGTGGAGCCTGATTGATGGGATATTTTAACCTTGCAGTCTACACTCTGCCTTTGAACTATCAATAAAGTTGAAACAAGTCCATATTTCACTGTGTTTTCAATCCATTTTCTCACTATGTCACTTTTGTTTTTGTTTTCACTTTTGTTTTTTGCTTCAAGCTCTGTCTTCTCCCTTTCGTGTGTGCGTGTGTTTCTGTGTATGTAACCCCTCCCCCCGCTCACTGCTGCGTGTGTCCTGCTGCGTGTGTCCCCTCCTTCCTGTACGACGGGTCTTGACCAATCACATGCAGCTTTAACCGAAGACTCGGGGAGGGGAATAGAGGACAAAAATAAGTCGGCTTCCATTTCCAGCTCCGTGTTAGGAGCTCCAAGAACCAGCTCCTTCGCAAACGACACATCACTCATTGTGGCGCTCCGTGTGTTTCCTGAAAAATAGTTTGTATGCCAAGATTATTGTCTCGCGAATTTAACGTTCGTAAGGCAAAAACTTTATATTATCACATTATAAGGCACTACTGTACAGAATAGGGTTACGCATTACTTCTTCTACAGGAGGAAATGGAGTCGGTGGCTGCTGACAGTAGCTGCAAGACCTGTTGTGGCTCAATATGACTTCACATATTAGGCGCACCGGCGTATAAGGCGCTGGGTCATCTTTTCAAGAAAATTAAGGGTTTTGGGTGTGCCTTATCCACCAGACAACACAGTATATATATACCAGTGGCGGACTGTCCAGGCCTGTAAAGCCTTCTCTGGTGGCCTAAAAATATCTGAATCATGGAGTGATGTTAACTATATTTTGTCCATGAATTCTTATTAAATAATTCCAAATTGTCTTTCAGCTTCCTTTCATTACTTTTGTTCATTTGTTACCAGGGTCAAAAATCTACCGGTAAACCTTTACAATCAGTCCTGGGGGCCCTGTCGCATCAAATGTGTTGAACAAACTGTTGCTCGAACAATCAGATTTCGAGTTGGCAATCCAAAAGGGGTACCAATGATTCTTAAGGGCTCTGGTCAACGTCAGAGTTTCCGCAAACGATGATTGGCTCGGCACGAGCCAATCATAGTTTGATTCTAAGCCACTTGTGACAAAAGCATACTGGCCGGAGCTAGCACACTGTATCGGCTGCATTAGCAAATATATTGCATTGATTTAATAGCAGTTTTGTCAACCCACAATGTCTGAAAGAGCAGAAGAAATGGATTTGCTTGGAGATTTTCTATTAAAGCCACTTTCAAGATGGACTTTTCAAGAAAAAAAAAAAAAATATCATTAAGAAAGGTCGGTCAGTTATTTCATGGCTACTGGTACCCTCTAGTGAACTTATAGTAAATCACACCACACTTTTTTTCAGTCTGGATTGATTCAGACATAGCACTACTGAAGGCCTAGCGATGATTTTTTTGTGTATCTTTCAGGCAGTAAGTCTAAGAGTGTCTGGTCTGTATGGGGGAGGAGCAAAGCAGTGCTTCCTCAGCTTTGAGCCCACAAGACGCTCCTGGGGGCGACAGTTGATCTATGAAAACATATCTATCCATATTTAGACAGCACTGAAAGGAAAATACATGTTTTTGCACCAAAGAAGATGGCAAGAGATGTTGACAAGGCCTGTCTTAAAAGTACAGCAGTACAGCAGAAGGATGCCCAGTGTGACAAAGAATCAGATGGTACGAATCACCAGACACCCCATCCCCCACCCCACCCTGAAGTCCAACACTACCCACCCACCGCTGCGTCTGTCATTTGCAGCTTCAGATCGCCCCTCAGTCTTGTGGGCCCTAATTGGGCTGTCACACTCGCTGGAGAAATGTGTCAGGTTGCTGTGAAATGGACAACTTGGTAGGCTAAATCAAGATGTATATCTGTAACCCGTGCCCCCCACCACCACCACCCTCATACTAGAAAATTTGATTATCGGTGCCTTCACACACAGATGTGAGACAATCTCTTTTCGTCAATGGATGCCACAGCTTCGTGTTTGCTTTTAACATTTAGGTTGTAGCATGTAGCAGACGTGCACATTCCACCATGACAGCCTTGATCCACTGGTGAAAAGGATGCTTTGATCCTCTCCTCATCTGGAACTGCTTCATACAACAAATAATTTGCAGAAAGTGCTTAAGATTGAATGACTGTGAATCTTTCGCGTTGTGTCACATTATTTGTTATTTTGTTTTTTGTTGTTTCTGACTTCAAGATGGTGCCGCGAGAATGGCTGCCTTTACAGCAGGTCCTGTGTTTTGTTTTTCTACTTCTTCCTTTCCTTTCCTCTTACTTTCATCACTGTGCTTCTGTGAAATGTAAATTTCTCCACTGCAAGACTAATAAAGGCTAATCCAATTCAATTCAATCCAATCCATTCTTGCTGTTCTGGCATACTCGAATGAATACACCAAAGTAACTGTTGTGTAAATAGGCAATCACATGTTAAATTTGAGGGGCGGCCCGGTAGTCGAGTGGTTAGCACACCGGCTTCCCAGTGCAGAGGTCGCCGGTTCGCGTCCCGGTCCGGCCTCCCTGTGTGGAGCTTGCATGCTCTCCCCGGACCCGCGTGGGCTCTCTCCGGGCCCTCCGGTTTCCTCCCACACTCCAAAAACATGCATGGCAGGCAGATCGACCACTCTCACACTCCCCTAGGTGTGAGTGTGAGAGTGACTGTCGTATGTCTTTGTGTGCCCTGTGATTGGATGGCAAACAATTCGGGGTGCCCGAAGACAACTGAGATAGGCTCCAGCAACCCCCGCGAAACTAATGAGGAATAAGCGGAACGGAAAATGAGATGAGATGAGATGTTAAACTTGGCTTTACAAGCAGACTTGAAAGGGTTAATCCGATCAGCCGGTGAGTGGGTGTGGCTGTGGAGATAAATGTAGTCTGAACCAGGTCTTAAAAGCTCTTGTTAGCCAAGGGAGACACACCGCCGGTGAGTTGCATTCCACGTTCTACCTTTATGTTGATTAAAACTAAAACAATGTCAAAGTAGTGATAGAAATGATTGTGAATGAGTTGCATTCATATTCTGTGTTTCCATTTGTAGGTTTATCACTGCTCGTCTACCAAACAAAAAGAACCAATGTATTCAAAACTCAATCAACAATAAATAACGAGAGTGAGTTGAGTTGTATCAGTGTGGTCTCTATGGGATCCCTTTCGGTGGGAAAACGTGGAAACGTAAATTGACCGAACAGTAACGCTGGAATACAAAAAAACTACCAATAACAAAGTGCCGAAAACCTAACTGTAAATGAGCAATTATCGAAATCTAAATAATCAGCTACTAATCAATTTATCTTCATAGAGCCCTTTAATAACTTGTTTTGGATCAGTTCATAGAGACATCACGCAAAAAGTTAATGCAACCGCTCCACTGTAACATTAATATGCTGTTGTTTGCCACCTGTAGTCATTTCAGCCTCCCAATCATCGCAATGCTCACTCATCCCTGTCGGCACTGGCAGTCAACTCTTGGCAATAAGTTGCATCAGTTCCGGTCAAAATGACAATTGAAATACTTTGGACACATGGGCAAGCTGGAATCTGAACTCAATGAACTCTTCTGAACAGTCACAGATTCACAAAATGAAGCCTGGGGAAAAAGGACACTGTACAGTGATAACTATTAACCAAGGTGACTTGTGCAGCAAAAATGAACAGACAGACTGGGATAAGTGGTGCGAGAAGGGGGGGTCACATGACTCCCCCTCTCTCCTTCCCGTGGAGGACTTTGCACAATGTGCATTGACAAAATATGGATAGGTGATCCAAAATGGAGGATTTTGCACAGTGCTATTGCAAAAAAATGGGTTTTCATCAGTTGTTAACTCATTTACTGCCATTCATAAATGACAGAGCGCCATTCCCGGATTTTTTCTGGTTTATTTTTTTCTTGTTTGGGTGCCGATAACGCACTGGCAATGACTTCTAGCAAAGTTTTTTCCCTTCCACAATGGGGCAGCATTTCCCCCTTTTCCATGTTAGCGCTTTGTTCCAGCTTCAGCTGTTGTTAAGGCGCTATATTAACCAGTATGTATGTATTGCATTGTATTTTGCACAACCGCCCTCATTTCAAGCTGATATAACGCGGGACCCTTATAATTTAGAAATTGCCTTTTTTTTCTGATGAAAAAAGATCGTCTGAGGTTTCTTATGCTGTATTGAATGTTTATGCAGTCCTAAAACTCAATATTCTGTGGGTCCTGGACAATGACGAAAACCCTGGCACTGGAGTGGACGCATTTTGGCACATCGTCTGTCACTGAATAAGTTAATCTTGCTATTTTTGTCCATTCTACGACTTGGATAAACACACTACCATGTTTTTTTTAATCGAGGGGTATCAAGTTTTGAATTTGTGTGCTTCCTTGAAAGTGTCTGTCTCCTCAAACTATTCAAGTTCAGAGGCTCCTCTTTGTAACGCTCATTATAAATCATTGGAATGGGCGCCAGTGGCTCAGTTTCTGTATTGCTTGAGGAATGGAGGGCGGCGGGTTGACAACCCACACGGCGATAGACAACGGATATCGTTGGCGGAGAATGCCTGGTTTACTGCCTGACGTCCGCGTAGGTGAGCAAGGCATCAATCCCTTGTTTGATATCGCGGAAAGAAATGTCATCTCAGGGATCATAAACGTGCTAAAAATGCAGTTTAAAGAAGAAGCAAAGTCAGTAAATGTTCCTCTACTTAACAGCGGCAAATCCAATGTATAATACAATGCGGGCTGATAGTTCTCAGCCCGTTTATTGAGTCCGCAGGGTCTTAATTTTCAAAGAAGGGCAACAGAATTTGAGGCGTTTCTATTTATAGTCACTTAAAGTCAAGGGCTGGTTACTCGTAGATTTAGCCTGATATGTTGCTCGATTATTTTCCTACAGTGGTAACATCAAGCAGGATGAGCGCCTAAAGTCTATCCCTTTATCAGCTACTTTTGTGGATCTGCTTGTAAGCACAGCACACGCATGAGCTCCTCCGCCGCCTTAACATTCTCCATCTGTCAGTTAAACTGCTCGGGCTGGTGCTGATGTTTGGAACATGTAGTAAATGAAGCACACCTGGTCAGCCAAGAGCACATTGCCACATTGTCAGCTCTCATCGCCTCGACTGTCTGGGTGAGCGAGCAGATGTCTTCCCCAGGCTGCTGGCGGCGATGGCTGAGCTCAAGCTCGGTGCTCATCACTTCACTGACCCCCAAGTCAACCCTCTCCTCACTCAGCCGCTGGAGCTGTACAGTTACACCGGGGCCAAAACGCTCACTGTTATTTGCCTTGTCTCATGTGGCTTTACAGACCTTCATGGAACGCTTCACTAAGTTGCGGTCGAGGTTCTTTTGACGATCCATTAACACCATCATGGAAGTCTGCTTTTTTTTTTTCATTGTTTGTTTTCTTCCCGAGACCATTGCAGCTGTCAGTCATTTCTCATGTAATGGTACTTATCTATTTTCTGTCCGCTTGTTGGGTATTTTTGACTATGTAGGGTGGTATATTTCATCTACAAATCACCGTCTTGAAAAATCCAGTCAGCCCTGTGCCTTTCACAGTTTACAAGTACGCTCAAGAACACAAACCTCAGCCAACGCTTTAACTCGAGTCATCCGCAAATCAATACGTGAACTGCTTTTCCTCTAGAATAATTTCGAAGCAGGTGGAAAGAGCAACAGGTCCAGGGTGTCTCCCTGAGATAACAGAACAGGGCAGATCGGATTGTGGGGCGATGAGCGAGGCACCACCCTCGGGGTTGGCTGCAGGCGTATTATTGCGGCGACAGAACCAGTACGACCAGTATGTATTCTTCACACATATTAAAAGATCCTAAGGAGCGGTTACGAGTCCGGCAGACCTATATAAATATATATATACAAAACCTTATTCTTGACGCCCTCAAATCTTTTTGATAAACGAAAGGGAAAAAAATGTGGCATTTTTTGTGTGGCTGCAAAGAATCAATGGCATTTGAAGAGCCACCAATTAATTTGACGCCAAGTTGCCACTATAAATCAAAATCAGCTATCTGAGGACTGCACACCTCATTTTAGCTTCACGTCGCATGATTGACAGACGAGAGGCCAGAGTGTGTATGTATATATATGTGTGTATGTATATATGTGTGTGTGTGTATTGTGATATCATGAGAGGCTAGCTCTCAGCGGGACGGGACAAGAAGTGCAATGGACGACCGGTTTGGATACAAACAAAAGGTTTTAATCAAGGGTTCCAGGGGGAATTCACAAGCAACAAAGGTTTGAATAGTGTCTCTTCCAATACTTATCAAAATAAAGTCTCTTCTAATACTTAAATCCAAATGAAGTCTCTTCTGAGGTAAAACTGAAGACGGAGTTCTTTACAAGAGTCTCTAGGCACCACCCCTCTTGACGTCCTCGTCATGTAGCCTAGCCACCTTAGCTAGGTTCCAATTCAGTGTCCAGTCGTGTGGTCCCAACTGGCAATGAGTTCCACGCAGCAATCAACTTCTCCACAGAGCACAGCAATCGAGCTGGTCTTTCCCCAATCTCCACACTCAGAGGCTCTCTGCCTTAAGAGCCCTGCTTTCCAATCAAGCCCTGATCAGCTGCAGGTGTGTGGGTTTAATTGCTGCCTTCCACCAGGTGGGGCCAAGACTCTCTCTGGGTGGAGCCATCTTAGGGGGATGTATTTGCCCTCCAGGACACAGCCTCTCGTGACATATATATATATATATATATATATATATATATATATATATATATATATATATATATATATATATATATATATATATATATATATATATATATATATATATATATATATATATATATATATATATATATATATATATATATATATATATATATGCTCTTGTAATGCATGCAACAAAAATGTGAACTGGCCCCCGATGTGGCCAGTTAATGTTCATAGTGTGCATTTAGTTCGTAAAGGGGTATTTTTACAATACAATTCAAGACATTGATTTCTATAGCGCTTTAACAACAGCTGAAGCTGTAACAAAGTGCTTAACATGGACAGCTATCATATACAGGAAATAAAGCAGTCACAAAGATCGCAGAGCGCACCAGGTAGTTACACTAAGATCAACTCGGAATCATGCGGAGTGGATTTTTTGGTTTTGCATTACCATTTCATTTTAATTTTCATTGTCAGTGACAATGTGCAGTCACTTTGGAAATATCTACATGATGAATTTGAATTCAAGTTTGTCAGTAAGCTTTTGGGTTCTACAGTGATATGTATAATGCAATATTTTTGATGAGTTACTTGAGGTCACGGTCAGTGTATAGCTGCTTTCACTTGGATTTGTTTTCCAGCAGCAAGCTTGAGCTAGCGTATAAAAGCAACACGTTCATTTGAGGGTTGAAAAATTGGCAGTAGCAAGTCACTTTCTATTTTCAGAGCTTTTATCTTCTTCTCCTTGAGAAATATATTTAAAAAAAAACAAGATTAAAAAACATTTCAATAGTCGCACAGTTCTTCAACAGAATTGCTCAGTGGGAAAGATCAACGGAGAAGCATTTTCTTGGATGTTTTCTTTGAAAAAAGTCAAGTTTTCACTGTGTTGTCAAGATTGTCTTCATCCATACGATCAATCTTTAACAGCTTCTCTATCTCGCAAACACACTCACGCGTCTTTTTTTGTTTGCTTTTGAGATGTTGTTCCGTGTTGCATCAGAGCAACGGTGTGCTGCCACTGTGTGTGCTCGTCATATTTTATTCATCATAGCAGTGGCTGCGGCATCGAGGCTTGCTCCTTCCTGCCAGCTCAAAGTAGGCAGCTGTCAGAGAGCCCAAATCCCAAGATGCTTTGCCCATTTTACCTCAACATCATACAAAGGCGTGTTTCATTGCATGCACCTTTGCCCCCAAGCGCTTCTCGTCATTGCAAAAGCGACCCTTTCTCCATTTCCTTTCAGTCTTTGGCTGCGTGTGCTAACTTTGAGGTCAGATTCTATATCCTGCCGCATCTAAATAAGGTTTTCCTGCAAAAGATCTTTCGATAGGGGAAAGATGGCTGAGACAACGGGTTGGGCCAAAAGTGCACCTTTCACTTACTGTTTCATGTCAGAGTGCTGTTGCTGATTTTGTCATTTGATGACAAAAGATAACGGCGCTGCTCTCAATGACAACCTCAACTCGTGAACATCATGGCTTGACTAAAAATAGGAGAAACATGAAACAAGGGCTTCTAATGATGATCATTTTTAATTGGAGAAGATATGTTGACAACTGCCCTCTGGTGCTGCTCGACCTTCAAGAGCAGATTTGCGCGATGCTGATGAGGCCGCATGCTTCAGTACACATTTTACGCGGCATGTGAACACACACCTCAAACAAATGCATCCAGACTGCTGCACCGTTCCCTGCGCCGTCATGCACAGTGAACATTGCAAACAGCACACCGGCATGTGCGCGGCGCTGAGTGACAGACGAGGTGGCAGCTCCCACGCTAGGCTTCTTCTCTGCCTATTAAAAAGAAATAATTGCAGCATCTTTGCTAGTAGGCGGCCAAGTGAGCCAGTGAGCCAGTGGTTAGTGCGGAAACCTCACAATGCAAGGGTATCGGGTTCAAATCTCGCTCCGTCCCTCCCACATTCCCAAAAACAAGCATAACAGGTTGATTGAACACTGAAAACTGTCTTTACGTGTGAGGGTGAGCGCGAATGGTTTGTTCATCTCTGTGTGCCCTGCAATGGCAGTCAACCATAAGGTTGCCAATATGTATATATATATATATATATATATATATATATATATATATATATATATATATATATATATATATATATATATATTATATTATTTTTTTTTCAGTTAAGTTATCTACATAGCTATGTTTTTTATTTATGTCCCTTGACGCATGATCGTTTGGTCTGAAAGAAAAGAATCAGATCTTCACATCTATCTATTGATCAATCGATCGGTCGGTCTGTCTCTGTCTGTATAGATATAGATAAGATATAGATACACACACACACGCATATATATATACACACATCATCAACCTTTATGATAACATTCATCTTGAAACAGACTGATATTTTCCCGGTGTAATATGCAAACGTTACAAAAGCAAACAACAAGATGCACCTCAGGCCAGTGCATTTATGCAAGCGCGAAAAAGTGTTTAAAATTTGATTATTCTGTTTGTTTTCAGGCTTTCTTCCGCACCTCTCTCACGCTCAGCTTTCGAGATCCTCACAAACAAAGAAAGGAAAGTCAACAAAGAGTTAGCCAAGAGTGCAACATTCAACAGGTTCTCGACAAAATCGTTATTTCCTCGAAAACAAAGACTACTCAACTGTTTAATTAAAGCCAACTGTTTAGTGTGCTTCACGCAGAGAAAACAGCTCGCTGTTTAATGATCTTCTATTGTCTGTAGTGATCCTGGCATGTGGTGTTTAGGATTACCCTCCCCTCCCTCAAACACACACACCCACACCTCCCTTCACCCGCGAGATCATCTTTATTAATGACTTGAATTTACTTCTTAATCAATTTGGCATTATCTGATTCCCAAATGATGCCCGCTGGTCAAAACCCTCAACAAATAAATGATTGTCAAACCGCACTAGCTCACAAAAGCAAAAAAGGCCATTTGCGGTGATTCTTATTTATTTATTGTTTAATTTATCTTGTTAGAAATTAATGCAGCTGTTTAAGAGGCGGTTCTGCACTCACAATGGTGGTTACTAATCAGATGAAACATAGAAGCGGCAAGTGAGGTTCAGTCAATACGAATCACTTGTACTGCAAGCGGCTTCGTCGCGGCACCTTTTTATGTCACCGCAGGTGGGGGGGGGGGGGGGGGGTCTCCGGTGCTTTTAAGCCACTTTACCTCCCATTCATCTATCCGAAATGATGGGAGCTTTTTAAGACATGAGCTCAATCCTTGTTTCATTCCTCTCCAAGTATGGAAAGTCAAAGTGCAAGTAATGGGCTGACTCCACAACGATCACGCTCAAAGATTCGGCCACCTCCTGAAAAACTCTCCAGCAGAGTGGATACTCCATCACCCGGGTGCTCGAGACATCCTAGAGTAGAGGGCCTTCTTTCTGTCTCCTTGCACCAAGGAGTGTGATACTGTTTTTTCCCCCCTTCGCACACTGGCCAAACTGAGAAGAGGAGGTCATGTGATACATCTCCCTCTGAGAATTCTTTCCCCCCGCAAAACATTGAGGCCACTCAATCGTAACGAGCTGCTTCCCGGTGAATATTCTCTCTGTTATGGGATAGAACAAGAATGTATGGTCGCCACTGTTCACCTTTAGAGAAGGATTTCAAGGAATGTGTTCACAATCAGACACCTGTCCTTGATGGTAGTTAGACGAGCACACAATACACTGTGATATCTGTAAGCAAAACATTCGCTCTGTCTCTCTCTCTATCTCTCCTTTCCTCTCTTGCTCCGACCCCCCTTCAATACGCTTTCCAGAATTAAAAAACATGTCTCTCTGCCAGCCAAAAACTGAGCTCTATCTTACAGAATGTCAGTTTATGTTTGGGGGGGGAGTTGCTCTTGTGAAAATGACGACAAATTTCTGGACTACAAGACTTGTCTTGTGCACTAGTGAACTTGCAATAGTTTGGGAGTTGTTTGTCAGTGAGCTGGATGTTTCTTTGAACACATCTTGAGCTTGTGCTGCATTCAAACAAGAGCACAGAAGGAGAAAAAAAAGTACAGTAATAGTCTATTTTCGCCTCAAAACACTTCAACAACTCCTCCCAAACCTTGTTGTTTTAAACCTTCGTTTCAGCCTGTTTCAATCCCGAGGTTATTGTTTGGAAAGAAATGGAATCTTTCACCCATTTATACTGCCATGGTTGCATCTGGATCGTTCCTTTGCGCCATTTACACATTTTGACAGCCACTGGCACAACTTTGTAACCACTGCACCAGCACCGGCGCAAGTCTATTACGATATTTGCATATTGCTACATGATCCGCGCCACATATGACCGACTTCCCTTAAAATAGCTAAAGAAACAAATTTAGTTAAAGAACAACCGACGTCACTTTTTTGTTTTTTAACTGACACCAGAAAAACATTTTATAGCATCTAAAATACCCAAAACACGCAGTATGATATTTTTAGTCAAATGCAAAACACCAATAAAAACGATGTAAAGTGTCCAAAATCTGCAAAAAATTGAGCTGCGAATTGGGCATTTTCAGAAAGACCCAGTTCGTGACGTCACGCCAAGACGTCTTGCATTGCTTGTGAATCCAAACAATGGCTTCAGATTCGGTGAATATGCTTTCTTGTTGCACATCCAGTTATGAATATGATTCAAATAGTTCTGAAGAGGAAAGCATACATGTTTGTAATCGATTAAAGAATTTATTTGTGCCATTTTGGGGGAAAATCTCTCACCCAAAAAAGAGGCACAAAAATTGCGACATCCTGTGGCCACCTCTGTTTACACAGGCTGATAAATTCCTTATATGGCGCTTGGACACCCTCTTCTGGCCTTCTGGCGGCTTTTGGGTGCAACACGAGGTCCCCAGACCAAACAAGTACAGCAAAATACATTGACGTGGACCGCTACAATGCGTCTTTTTTACGGTTAAGGGAGGTCCTTTAGTGACGTCATGTACGGACTTGACACCAACTCAAAAACAAGACTTCCTGAATATTCAGCGCAAGTCTTAAAACGTAAAATATAGCTATATGCGGTGGAATCTTTGTAAAATACGCTCAGTAGAAGTCATTTGAAGCCATTTTACAAATTATGGACACAACATGTCCGGAGACGTCGGTTGTCCTTTAAACAGCAATTGAAAACTGTTCGTTTTCTGTCGTCGTCTGCCATCTTGCCTTACCAATATCTAGCCATAATCACTTTGCATTTGTTTCAATGTGTTCCAAAGTCGTGGGAGAGGATATTTCGAGCTGTTCATAGATCCGCCGGAAACTGCTGAAAGATGTAGTCGAATAATTATTTATCAATGGTGCATTACAGTATTTACATCAAACATGGCGGATGTTGCAATATGGAGCGTGAGAACAAGAGTAAAACTCCAAAAGACATTAAAAAGAGGCAGCAAACAAACATATTCTCATTTTGTAAGAAACAATGTAATAAGTGTGTGAAGGGTCGTGACAATTCGTTGCACCCAACTTCTGTTAATGATTGAAATTTAGTAGCTAATAGAAATACAATACAATACATATGGATTTATATAGCGCTATAACAACAGCGGAAGCTGCAACGAAACACTCAACATTGCCAGGTATCATATACAGGAAATAAATCAGTCACAGTTAGCAGAAAGCACCAGGCAGTGACATTTTCAAAACAAAGAAATGTGTTTAAGTCGACACTAGTAAGACATATTATGCGAAGTCTGTTCTCTTTGTCTTCTCTGTAATACTGTACATTCTAAAAATAGCACAGGATTGATTGTGTAGTAACTGAAGAAAATTGAAAATGTTTGTTTATTTTATGAATGGATACATTCTTTGACTTGAATTAATATTGTTTGTTGATATAGTAGAAAAATAGATTTTACTGAAATAATGGTATTTTATTTGCAATGCTCCAATGCTCCAATGAATGTAGTTTGTTTTATTTCCATCACTTTAGTAAACTTCGGCAATCTAGTTCAATCAAGCCCCATCCATTTTAGAATTTGGCCCCCTTTTCAGACACAAGGTGGCCAACTGACCCCCTTTTTAATTTCCCGGATGCTAAGCCCTGGATTTAACTCTACATGACCTGAGTCTCCTTGTTGTTTGAATAGGCTGTACTGTACAGTTAAACCTGATAATGTTGAGTTGAAACATACCTCAACAAAGTTCCACAAAGCGTCATTTCCTTTTGTTCAACTCTTTCCTTGTCCGCCTAACCAAACAAACATTTGCTCAGACCCTCTGCAATCGCCCTTCTAAGTCCACTCGAGCAGAGAAGCCTGTGATTTGCAGCATAACTGAGCTTGGAGAATTTGCTTTTAATTAAAGCCGAGATCCGGCGCTCTTAGTTCAGGTGGGAGAGGAGAACGGCCAAAAGGTCTCTGGATAAAACCGCTAATATTCTGCCAGGCCATGAACAGGGAGCTTTGTTCATGGTGAATAGTGGAAGATATCAGTTGATCTTCCACTGATGGAGCCTCGGCTACAGAATAATTGCTTCTTTATAAAGCCGTTTAAGGGGCTCGATTCAAGTGATTGTTTGTCAAATGGGCATCTATGTGGACCAAGGGGTGGGGGAGGGGGGGTTGGTGGCACTAACACAAGGGGCATAAAACTCCAATCTATTTTTCGTTTCTCTTGCTGCTTTGTGTGTCATTAGGATATTTCCAGTAATTATTATAATTATCCAGATTTTGGGGAACTGCTGAACTTCTTTTGCCCTTTTCTCTGTGGCCTGGATGAACTTTGTGCCCACGGCCACCATGGGTCTATTATATTGTCTGTGTCATTGTCTATGTTACAAATGACTGTTTAATGGAGAGGCATCCTCACCGTCAATCACTCTATTACAAAGCTGCAGCAAAATGCTTCTGTGGATCGGTCAAAGAGGAGGATTACATTATTTTTAGAGCCTTTAACTTGCCTCTTTCAGTGTTAGAGGTCGCCACCGATCTTAATGGACCATTGAGTATTATCGGGATTACAATGAGCTCTTCTCCTTGCCATCCTAGATTTAATTTTTAAGATTCATACGCTGAGTTTAAATCACCTTTCTGTGACGCCCCCCCCCCCCCCCCCCCCCCTCCCCATCTGACAAAATGTACTGGTATTTGAGTGACCCTTAGGCTTTGCATGACTGCAATGTGGGTATAACACTGGACTCATTGTAGGACCACAAGGGAGCTTCTATAAGAATTTATGAAGCGGTCATGGGTGTCGCTTCCAAAATTGCAAAAGAAAACAGTTATGAGAACTGTTCATCTGTTTCGTTATTATTGCAGGAGAAAACTGGCAGACACACACGGCGTCAGTTAGCAGTAAAGACAAGCCATTGGTGTTTCTCTCCATATATGTTTAAGACGTAACTTTGCTTGCAGGCTCTTTGCCACACTTGCATGGATAAAAATGGCACTGGGGAGACATTACGCTTGATGAAGCCGGGACGTGCAGAGTGGCCCCAATCTTGAACCGAGAGTCCTGCAATGGTACCGCCCCTCCATTTCCTTTATTTCTATTGAGACTATGGGGATGAGCACAGTTCAAAAACTCATTTATCGCTGAATCTTTCAGCAATTTTTAATGTGGCTTGTCTGTTGAAAACGTCTGGAGTGGGCTATAATATAAGAAAAAATCTAGGTGCAATGGAAATTTTTCTTCATTCAAAAACGTTTCTTTGAAGGAAATAGCCTGCTGAAAAATAGACACCAGATAGATGTGATGAGACTTATGTGTATTCAACGTTAACTCATTCATTGCCATATATATGCAAACATGTATCAAGTGCAATGCCAGGGTTTTTGTCAGTCACTTGAATTCCAGGACCCACAGAATATAGAGTTTTAGGACTACATGAACATTCAATACTGCGTAACACACCTTAGACTCTCTTCTTTCATTAGAATAAAATAGTTAATTCCTAAATTATATGGGTATGGAGTTATGTGAGGTTGAAATGAGGGCGGCTGTCCAAAATACAATGCAATACATACAAATTGGTTTATATCGCGCTTTAATAATAGCTGAAGCTGTAACAAAGCGCAAACATTGAAAAAAGGGACTGCTGCCCCCTTGTGGAAGGGAAAAACCTTGCCAGAGGTAATGGCAAACACTTTATCGGCACCCTAGCATGGAAAAAAACAAAACCCGAACAAATTCGGCAATGGCGCTCGACGTCATATTTTCAATTCCCGAATAAATTCGCGAATGGCAGGGAATGAGTTAAATATATTTTATAAATGTAGCACAGTATACCATAAATGAAAAATAAAGAAATCCCATGTACACACAGAGCACATAAGTTGAGCCACTTTTTACTTTAGTACTGCGGTGACGGCACAAAACAACCAAATATTGCATTTTACTTGTTTGTATGTTTATAGTGTATTCACTCACGGCCATTTTGAGTGTCCTCTACAGAATTGGCTCCGCGGCTACTAAAGAAGTTATTGGAATGTTTTTAGGAGTCTTGATGAAAGGATTTGGATCAGAAAAACATTTCTCAAACCCCCGGGGCTCGAACATCTCTATGTTTTATGATGAAGGCATTCAAGTCCATTGTTGAGTCCTTGTGGAAAATATGTAAATATGTGCTATTTAGCTCATGGTTTGGGCTATTTTTCTTTCTTGTCTTTCTGGATCACAACTGTCAGAATCAGCCAGTTCAAATAAAGTGTACGCCGTACAGTACACACAGACACACACACACACACACACTTGCGCACGCACACACACACACACACACACACACACACACACACACACACACACACACACACACACACACACACACAGACACATTGAGGAGGATGGAGGATGCTTCATTTCAAATAACTCAAAATTGCAAAACGGTACACTTCAACTATCACAACATTTAACTCCCAGTAATCAAGTAATTTAGTGAGTGCTAATGTGACAAACAAAACAGTTTGTGTGTTTGTTCGAGAAGATGATAGGGATACTCTAATGATGAAAAACAATTGGCATGACAGACTGAAGTGGAGGTAAATGCCGTCTGCAGCAAACATCTTCATCTTCAGTTTGGGAGTCAGATCTAACAAATACACGCAAAAGCCCTTCAAAGCTTAAAAAATACATAAAAAGCTTTTTACACCTTGTCTCAAAATAAAGGTTGTTGCAAAAATTGTTGACTGATGTGTTTCCTTTTGAGTGGCCACCAGTAATTAAGCATATCAGGCATTAAGCCAAACGCTAATGCAGGCGCATGCTGAGATCAACCATTTGTTTAATTAAAATGGCTCACGTGAATAAGAGGAGCAAACAATGTAGCCCGACTCTACATTGCTGATGCAGAAAAAAATGTTAGCTTTGTGATCCTGTTGTGGGAAGCAGATATGTCCCCACTCCCAGTTTCAGGGGTCTTGCACTCCGTCGAGCAAACATCTGCGCTCAGTGAGCCACTTGAGTCTGCTGTGCAGACGCTTGGCATCCAGCTGTTTGCTCGCCTTTCATTTTGACATATGCAACTGCTGTCTGTTTTTAGATTTCAAAGTGCTTTGTCTTACTGGATGCGCAGTCAAGATTTAGATTGCTTTGCTATGATAGCAAGTTAGTGTTACATGCTCAGAGTGTCAGAAATAATTTATGATGTGAATTTAATTAAGCTAAATCAATGGGTGGTGCTTTTTAACGAAGAACCCATTTGGTACATTTTTGTCATTTGAATATGAAGATGACCATAAACACAACCGTTACTACATTTGCTATTTTAATTTTGATTTGATTTGGGAAAAACGGTTGTAATGTGCATTAGCTGGTCTAATATAGCAGTAGAATGTTCCTAAGGTGTGAAGGAGAGTCAATATTTTGGGAGTTATGTTCTTAGCTCTTGTGAGTATGGGTTGCCAAAGACTTTCTATATGTAACATACAGTCATTCATCTCCTGCCTGTGTATTGCTGCCTGTCCAGTTGATATCTATCGCTCGAAAAGACTGCTTTGTTACCAGCATAACCCCATAGGTTGACCTACTGATGAATTCAAAAGAAGAACATAATACAGTATGCAAAGTGCTGATTACTCCACCCATCCATTTTTCAGATCTGTTTTCTCCCAGTAAGGGTCACTGGGTTTTTGAAGCCTATCCCAGATGTCTTAATGCAGTAGGCGGGGGACATCCTGAATTGGTTGCCAACCAATCATATTGCACATTGCTGATTACTATCGCTTGACAACAATCTATTGTTGAAAAAGAAGCAACTTGAAGCCGAGTGAAGATCAACTATGAATTTAAGCTATTGGCTATATTATATGCATTTTACCAGAAAAAGAAAGAAACCGCTGATATACCTTGTAAGAGATACATACCTGTCAACCTTGGCTAATAAAATAGATGTTGTATTAAGTTCATATTGTCTCCTTATTATCTAATTTACCACAGATTCTTTTATTACAGACAGTGGCGTTGTGACGCAGGTCTTCAATTACCTGACGTGTTTCGGCGTGTACTTCCATCTGTGTCACGGATGTTGTTGTGACGCGCCTTTTTCAGCAACATCAGCTGAAAAGTAAAAGTAAATTAATACAATAGATGCCCTTATAAATGATAAAATTCCTGTAAAAAAGTGGTAGTATGTCATACATTTTTTGAAATGATAAAGAAAAATGCTAACACAAGCGGAAATGCAGATAGCTTACTGCACAGGGGCACGTTATACTTTTATCAATCAAACTATATATATATATATATATATATATATATATATATATATATATATATATATATAAGCGGCTGGATAGCTCAGTTGATAAGGCATCGGTTTGGCATATGGGAGACGAGGGTTCGAATCCCACTTGTGGCAGAGAAAATGAGCACAATGACATCATCCAGTGTGGATCCTTGGGCAAGACCCTTCACGCTAATGCCTACCTCATACAATGATGAGAGACAATAAATGGAATGACATGCCGGCTCAGACGTCGCCCGGCCAAACAAGGTCTGCGTCAGGTGCTGGGGAACCAGAGCACCCTGATGAAAAATGGGCTACTGAAACAAAGCGGAGATGGACGAGATGCGATAACATGGCTCTGTTGGAATGCTACTACTCAAGCAACCCTAGTCAGAGGGGTTACATGCGGAGAATGGGGGCTGAATGGTTACTTCGAAACCCACAGTCACGGTTGACCACGAAACAACTAGTAGCTCAGTGTTCCAATATCCACAAACGGCAATTGCTATCACAACTTGAGATTGATGAGGTACAACACAAATTCCGAGGTGAAGGGCCCCAGGCTCCCACATCACAGGAAGAGGTTCAACCAGAGATTGGGAGGCAAGCCCCAATGAATAATGAGATTGGGAAGCCAGCCCCAATAAATGAAATGCTGAGCGAGGCAGCAAATGACCTGAGAGATAAGATCATGGCAAGAATGAAAACTGGGCAACGAAGGCACCGATTACAACGGCTATGTGAAGTACCACATGAAAGTCTCATGGAAACTGAATGCAGCACTGAGAACGATCCCGACCGGAACGATCACGGAAACCAATGAGCTGATATACACCTCAGCATCAGTGATGTTGAAAGAACTTCATTCACAGCTTCATTCACAGCCCAAAGTAACAATTCTGCACATTTCATTAAAAAGACGCATGACTTCATCCGTGTTCTGGACGTGGAGACGAGCACGGAGAGGGAGCATCCACGCACACTGGAACAAAAGTACTGGACTCATGAGAGTGCAGCGATGATTGATGTATTCATGGAGCTTGGATGTTTCATCCTGGACAGTGGCTCTCACACTCACTAGTCCCCGGCCTCCTTCCTTACGGCTTGTGTACAGTCTCAGGGTGCTGGACTTGGGATGGAACCCTCCGTGCATGGTTTTCGGGTCTTAACATCCGTGGTCTGAATCTCTTCCTTTGGCCACCTTATTATTCCTGCAGGGTATCTGATCACTGGCAGGGCATAGCTGTTTATTGCCCGGGTCTTGTTCTTGCCATTGAGCTGGCTTCTGAGGACTTTTGGTCGTAGCTGCTTTCCTTGTTGCTAATTCGAGGTTGCCATTGGCCTGTGGTATACCGAGGTACTTGTAGCTGTTTTCAATGTCTGCTATTGTTCCTTCAGTGAGTGAGACCCCTTCAGTGTGGACTACCTTGCCCCTCTTAGTCACCATCCGACTACATTTCTCCAGCCCGAATGACATTCCGATATCACTGCTGTAGATCCTGGTTGTGTGGATCAGGGAGTCTATGTCCCTTTCGCTCTTAGCATACAGCTTGATGTCATCCATGTAGAGGAGGTGACTGATCGTAGCTCCATTTCTGAGGCGGTATCCATAGCCTGTCTTGGCGATTATCTGGCTGAGGGGGTTCAGTCCTATGCAGAACAGCAGTGGGGAGAGTGCATCACCTTGGTATATGCCACATTTGATGGACACTTGCGTTAGTGGCTTGCCATTGGCTTCAAGTGTGGTTTTCCACATCCTCATCGAGTTTGCAACGAAGGCTCTCAGGGTCCTGTTGACCTTATACAACTCCAAGCATTCATTGATCCATGTGTGTGGCATCGAGTCATATGCTTTCTTGTAATCAATCCAGGCTGTGCACAGGTTGGTTGTGGTGGTCGGAGCACTCGGGGCAGTGACCCCCAAACTCGACGAGTGGTTGCAACAGATCCCGGGAACAACATCGGATATCTCGGTCCAGAAAAGCGCAGTGCTGGGAACAGCACAGATACTGCGCAGAACCCTCAAGCTTCCTGGCCTCTGGTAGAGGACCCGAGCTAAAATAAGGGACAGACACCACCCATGAGGGGTGAGGCCATGAGGTGGTGTCTGTCCCTTATTTTAGCTCGGGTCCTCTACCAGAGGCCAGGAAGCTTGAGGGTTCTGCGCAGTATCTGTGCTGTTCCCAGCACTGCGCTTTTCTGGACCGAGATATCCGATGTTGTTCCCGGGATCTGTTGCAACCACTCGTCGAGTTTGGGGGTCACTGCCCCGAGTGCTCCGACCACCACAGGCACGACTGTCACCTTTACCTTCCAGGCTCTCTCCAGCTCCTCTCTGAGCCCTTGGTGTTTCTCGATTTTCTCATGTTCCTTCTTTCTGATGTTTCCATCACTCGGGACCGCTACATCGACGACAACGGCTTTCCTTTCCCCTTTATCTATAACCACGATATCTGGTTGGTTGGCCATTACCATCTTGTCAGTCTGTATCTGGAAGTCCCACAGGATCTTTGCTCGGTCATTCTCTACTACCTTGGGAGGTGTTTCCCATTTTGACCTTGGGGTTTCCAGTCCATACTCCGCACAGATGTTTCGGTAGACTATGCCAGCCACCTGGTTATGGCGCTCCATGTAGGCTTTCCCTGCCAGTATCTTACACCCTGCAGTTATGTGTTGGATTGTCTCAGGTGCCTCTTTGCACAACCTACACCTTGGGTCTTGTCTGGTGTGGTATATCCCTGCCTCTGTGGCTCTGGTGTTCAGGGCCTGCTCTTGAGCAGCCAGGATGAGTGCCTCTGTGCTGACTTTTAGGCCAGCCCTCTCTAGCCACTGATAGGACTTCTTGAGATCAGCCACTTCTGCTATGGTTCGGTGGTACATCCCGTGTAGGGGCTTTTCCTCCCATGATGGTCCCTCTTCCAGGACCTCATCCTCTGTTCCCCATTGTCTGAGACATTCTCTGAGTACATCATCCGTCGGAGCCTTCTCTTTGATGTATTCGCTTTGACATTAATATATATATATATATATATATATATATATATATATATATATATATATATATGATTGTGGATCACTTTTGCTGGTTGTCCCTGACAACCGTAGTGATTGCCGGTAGCATTGTCGTTGGCTACCAGCACTTGAGACGAACTGAATTTGAGCCAAACTGGTCTTTGTAAAATCAGTTCACAATTAAAAAAAATAATTCCCGTATAAAAGTTGAAGTGCGCCGTACATTATTTGTAATAAAAAGAAAAAACATATAAAAGACAGGGGGAAGTGTACAAGTTGACATTTATGGAGATATATTGGATAGATGAAGGAAAACCAAAGCAGTCGACAAACGAAATTCTTTCGGAGCTGTTAAAATGAACCTCCATGAAAATGAACAAAAGTACTGATGCATCACTACATGATGCAAACCACTCATTAGCCCCCAAAAAATATGGCTATACTCTCTGCTCAGGTAATTTTGCTAACATAAGACATTATGCAAATAGTTCTGTCTCTTAAATTTTGTGTCCAATGCAGATATATTTACCAGGGGATAAAAGTTGAAACGTTGATCTCTTGTGCCATGTTCATCTTTTGATGTTAAATGAAGGAATTGGCCTCACTGTGAATATATTTTTGAAGGAGAGTGGATATCTCCCAGGAGGTCTTGCACCTTTAACAAAATCTGAAACGATTTCAAGTAAAAGTGAAAAATCATATGACATCATATCTGCACAAGGGTGGGTCTTGGCGCATGTGAAACAATTCCTTTTTTGACACACACACACAAATGGTGAGTAGGAAATTAACAACATCTGTCGATGTTTATGCAGCTGGATATTTAACAGGAGCAATATCTCAATATATATTAACTCATTCACTGCCAGACGTGCAAAAATGTGTCCACTCCAATGCCAAGGCTTTTGTCATAGTCACTCAAATTCCAGGACCCACAAAATATTGAGTTTCAGGACTACGTAAGCATTCAATGCAGCGTAAGAAACCTGAGACTCTCTTCTTTCAACAGAAAGAAATGAGTTAATTCTTAAATTATATGGGTCTAGAGTTATGTGAGCTTGAAATAAGGGCGGCTGTCCAAAATACAATGCAATACATACATATTGGTTTATATAGCGCTTTAACAACAGCTGACATGGAAAAAAAGGAAATGCTGCCCCCTCGTGGAAAGGATTTTTTTAAAAATTGCTTTCAATGTCTAGTTCATTCTGCTATTTTATTATGTATCATTTTACTTATGGTTTTATTGTTATGTGCTTTGTTTTATTGTTTTTATTGTAAAGTGTCCTTGGGTGTTTTGAAAGGCGCTTGAAATTAAATGTATTATTATTAAAAAAACATTGCCAGAGGCCATGGCCAGCGCTTTATTGGCACCGAAACAAGAAAAAAACAAAACCGGGACAAATTCAAGAATGGCACTCTACATCATATTTTCAATTCCAGAATAAATTCGTAAATTGCAGTAAATTATATAAATAATAATAATAATAATAATAATAATAATAATAATAATAATAATAATAATAATAAAGGGCAGACTGAGATGGTTTGGACATGTCCAGAGGAGAGAGAGTGACTATATCGGGAGAAGGATGCTGAGCCTTGAACTGCCAGGCAGGAGACCGAGAGGAAGACCGAAGAGGAAGGTTATGGATGTTATCAAAAAGGACATGAAGGTAGCTGGTGTGAGAGAAGAGGATGCACAAAACCGGGTTAGATGGAGGACCCTGATTTGCTGTGGCGACCTCTGAAGGGAAAAGCCCAAAGGAAAAGAAGAAGTACAAGAAGAAGAGGAATGGGGTCAGGCCAGCATGATGATAATAATAATAATTTACAAATTACAATTTAGAAATTACAATTCAACTTCATATTTTCTAATTTACAATATTAACCAGATGACAAAAACATTGACATCTGCTATACATTCACCTTTTCTGTTAAAAAAAGAACAGAATTTTCCAGGTTAATGAATCTGTTGATACTTATCTAGGTAGACAGCTACCGAGAGAGTTTAAGCGCTCAAGCTAACGAGAGAGATAGCTAGCTATACTGTTTTCTCAATTAACTTCTAATTGACGATATTAGTCCAACGACGAAACAATCTTTATATTCAGGTTTTCTGTAAAAAATGTAATGAATTTTACAGGCTGTATAAATATTCACGAGTGGCTATTGTCCCCCACAAATGACTTTAGTTGCTATCACATCTTCATTGTGCACTATTTTCATAATCGCTTTTGTATCTCTGTGTTAAGCCCTCAGATGTCAGAAATTGCATCCACAAAATAACATTTTGATCACTTTTTGTTGAGATGCTGTCAGTCACAAGTGATATTGTGTTCCTGTGAGCACCAGATGAGGTGTTGATCTGTAGTGCTATCTTACTCAACTCCAGTCTCCATTCAACAATGAGTCCTGAGATGAATACGATTAATATTTATGGGTTGACTTGTGGCACCATTTGCCTGGAGCATGAGCTGAGCTGGCTGTCAGCCCGCTTACCAAAGATGAACTTTGACGTTAGCTCCCATAAATCCTCTATGATTAAATATTTGCTGGCTCATTTAGTATGAATGTGAATAAATGGTCAGGCGGTGGGTTCATGTCCGTTCTGCTGCAGTAATTGCCATGATTTGACAAAAAGACCTCCATGACACATCATCTATTTCATTTCCTCCCTCTCGCTCTTACATAGTTGTTGTCAAGTAGTGACTTCTTTTTCCTTGCTACTTTTCTGGGCTGATTGAGTGTAATAAATGTGTGACATGTTCATAGAGTATGTGCATCTAGTAGCACGCTTGAAATGCGGAACGTTGTATGAGATGCTGTTACAAAAAAAGGGGGGGAGCTTGCATGCACAGGGGCCTAATTCCATGATTCATCATGTCCTTGACGGTTTCCCGCTTTCTTCATCATTGGCAAAGCTAAGAAACTATTAGAATACATTAATGTGCATCGCAGTATCCCTGGAGGATACTGTGGTTTTGCCCAGCTGGGGCAGTGTTATGATGTTCAACCTTCATTCTAAAATGTACATGCTTCCCTTCGGATGTGATAATTTCCATTTGTTCTAAGAATTAAACAACCACACAGACAAGTCTTGATTGTGGCTCTGCATAACTCCTAAACATAGAGACCAAAAATCTTTTAATATTGTTTGTATTATGGTTTCAAATATGAGTTATCTATTGTTAGTCACTGCCATTCCCGAATTTGTTTGGGTTTTGGTTTTTCTTGCTTGGGTGACGATAAAGTGCTCGCCATGGCCTCTTGCAATGTTTGTTTTCCTTTCCACAAGGGGGCAGCATTTCGCTTTTGCCCATTTTAGGGTTTTGTTCCAATTTCAGCTGATGTTAAAGGACAGGTGTCCAGCCAATAATGCAGTACAGTTCACGTACGCTACGCAGCCAATCGGAGCAGAACGGCGTGAATGTGCCCTGCCCATACGTGCCGTGATATTAGCGGGAAACTGGTGTGTGGCCACAGCGTACACATTAGTGATAGGAATTCCGGCTCCTTTCAGAAAGCCGGTTCTTTAGGCTCAGCTCACGAAAAGGATCCGGCTCTTTTGGCTCCCAAATGGCTCCTCAGTTTTTTTTTTTTTTCGCTTAAATTAATTAACTCCCAAAAATCATATAAAATTATGTGAAAAACAAATTACTCGTGTAAAAAATACACTATATCAAATATTTTTATTTATATGGCTTGATTTATATGTGCACAGAGAGCATCCACAAACCTTCACTTTCCCTGTGGTTACTCTGGTCTGATGATCAGCGGTCACTAATTTGCTTTTCATATTAATAATGCTATCATACCAACTAGTAAAAAATATACTAATTTAATAATAATAATTTGATAACATTTGTCCACCTGTCTACCCTAACCCCCCTCCCTCCTTCTCCTCACTACCGTGTGTGTCTGTAATTCTCCCCTCCCTCCTCTACCACGGATATCGACCAATCACGTGCGGCTTTAACCGAAGACTGGGGGCGGGGAATAGAGGACAAAAAAAGTTAACTCCCATTTCCGGCTCCTCTCTGTGTTCACTTCAGAGATCCGGCTTTAAGAACCGGCTCGTTCGTGAACGACACATCACTAGTACACATCTGATGTTGCTCACAGTGGTCCTAGGTTTCTTGCGCTGCATTGAATGTTTATGTAGTCCTAAAACTCAATATTCTGTGTGTCCTGGAATTCACGTGACAATGACAAAAACCATGGTTATGGAGTGGACACATTTTTGCACATAGTCTTGTAGTGAATGGGTTAAGCGTCCGCAAGGAATATTCTACCATCATTGTTTTAACGGCAGCAGCAGGTAGAGAAAGATGAAGAAAAGAGAAAGGTTACGGGATGAAAGGGGCAATAGCAAAGAAAATGACAGAGGCATTAGAGTGTTTATGAAACTTCACACAAGGTAACCCAAATGACGGAAAACAAAACTACACGCGGGATGAAACACCATATACCAGAAAAATCATAGTGATTGTGAGATTTAACGGAATGGCCAAACAAACACGACTGTAAGTAGACTGGCAACAGGAAACTAGCACCGGATCAGGACAAAAAGACACTGAGACGGTGGCGCTCGGCGATGAAATTGATACCGTGTCTTCCTGTGGTTTCAGCTGCACGCAAATAGCCAGCAGAGAGTAATCAGAAACAGGTGCACCAACGCACACTATGGAAACTGAAGATATATGTAAATAGACAGAAATGTATATTAAAAAGAAGCCGTTCATCCAATGTTTTTTTTAAAAAGTCACCTGGGTGGGAGCAACACATTAAATTAAACATATAAATAGACAGCCCAATTCCACCTAAAGTCTGTTTGAATTGCATTTCACCAATCATTACATTTGATAGGGGGTGCTACATTTGTGATAATGTAGTTCGGTTGTTGATGTTATCAATTTCAGCTTTGTTGCTTGTTCGTTGCATATTGTATTTAAAATCACACGTGAGGTTTTTGGTGTGCCTCATCACCACATTATTTCCAATGACTATAATTATGACTATAAGTAAATTTAATACCATTTCATTTTTAATTGGGATTGAAGGAGAGTTAACGTTGAGCCTAGAATTTATAACCAATGGCAATGATACAACTGGGGGATTCAGTCCATCAAGGTACCTACAAGAACTCCGTTACTGAACGCTGAGGGACACCAACATTGAAGCTGCAAGGTATGCAGGGGCATACAGAAAGCCCCAGTGGGAATGAAGGGAGTAGGGATGATTTATTGTATCTACCCCTTGTGATATTTTCCCAGCCAACACCAGATACTCAAAGATGGCAACCACTTTGATAATGCATCGCATTGTCAACAAAAATGCACGTTTGCCTTGAAACTGGCCAGAGGAAGTGTCAAATTACCGGTACACAAAACTGACATGTAGCAGCAGTCTCATCTGAAGCCAAATTAGATTTTTTAAAGTGGGAGATTATAAAATGTTACCAGTAATGTAACTGGCATTGTGGCCTTGTTTTACAATGTGAGTAGCAAAGTGAATAGCAGTGCAGTCTCCACAATTCTTCATCTCTTTTCATCTGAAATGGACCTTATAGCCAAAGCTCTTCACCTCATAGAGCTATGTCTGTCTAATGCAATCTAAAAGATGAAACAAAATTATTAACCTACAAGCTGTCATAAATGTCTAAATAGTGTTTCCAAGGGCATGATGAAGTGTGTTTGTTTGTATATTTCATCCATGGCTTCTAACAGCTGAGGTGTGATTCACTTTCTCCAAGACAAACAAATTACAGGATTTGTGACAATGGCTTGCTGTTGTGTCGGTTAGTCTTGCAATATGAATCATTTGTACACTCAGTGGGCAAAGTACTGACACAGGGCAAAAAAACTGCCATGGTTACAGAAACAGTGTGGGAGTTCGTTTGCAAACTATTTATACAGCTGTATTCTATATGTAAATGCATCTTCTCAATGTCATTGTTTTTGGATTCATTGCCTCAAAGGCTGTTTTTGTGGAAGGGATACATAAACCTTTCAGATAGCAATAATTCGAAGGATGATATACTGTTTTTATTCATTTAATGGCAGTGTACGATTAGATCAATACTTCGCATGTCTGCTGAATACATCTTAAGCCGCCTGCAAGACAAAGTTTGCACCCGGCAATTGTAGTCGATGACATTATCCTGTTTTTTTTTAACCTTCAGTCCTGGCAGGGTATTAAATCATACAACACAATAATTAATGAGAGATGGAAGATAGCTCTTTCACTGTGTTAGCCGACTGTGTATAAAGCTATGTTGGATAGAACATAGTTGAAACTAGTTATCGTCATAAAATAGTTTTATTATTTTAATAACATTGTAAACACACTTGCTGAAACATCAGGTCTTTCATTTTCTTCTGTAATGCCAACAAGCCATCTTTGTGTACTTCTTTGGTGGTCCTCAAATGATCCATCCACCTGTAGGCTTGAACACACGCTGCCACCATCCTCACAGTTTGAGAGCTGTGAGCATTACCACTCAACTAAAAGCTAGGACTATGACTGTCAGCCAGCAAGTGATGATTTGGGGTGTCATGCCATCTGGTGCTTTGACTCAATTGTGTTTTCAAAAGTCCATCTCGATGCTGACATTTAACAGAAAATTCTAGAACACATCATCCGTCTCTCTGCTGAAAAGCTATTTGGAGAAACTGATTTAATTTTCCAGCAGGACCTGGCACCTGGATGGACTGCCAAAGGTACTAAAAGCTGGGGTTCAATGACCACGGTATCGGTTGCGCTTAACTGACCAGCTGAGCTACAGCTGATAGAGAATGTCAAGGTTGCTGTCACGAAGAAGATGAGAGACACCAGACCCAACAATGCAGATGACATAAGGCAGTCATCAAAGCAACCTCAACTTCCTTTGCACCATTGCGACATCTGATCACTTCCTTTCCGCCTCTTCTTGATGCAGCATTTCTTACAAAAGGAACAATTATTGAGTGCAAAAAAATGAAAATAAGTATAATAATACATTTTATTTCAAGCGCCTTTCAAAGCTCTCAAGGACACTTTACAGTCACAGACAAGCATAGATACAATAATAACTAAAATACAATTATAAATAGTATACCATCCATCTATTTTCCATACAGCTTATTCCTCATTAGGGTCACAGGGGGTGCTGGAGCCAATCCCAGCTGTCTTCGAGCACGAGGCGGGGGACACCCTGAATTGGTTGGCAGCCAATCGCAGGGCACACAAAGACAAACAACAGTCACTCTCACACTCACACCTAGGGACTATTTGGAGTCTTCGATCTGCCTGCCATGCATGTTTTTGGAATGTGGGAGGAAACCAGAGGACCCGGAGAAAACATGCAAACTCCACACAGGGAGGCCGGACCGGGACGCGAACCAGCGACCTCTGCACTGTGAAGCCGGTGTGCTAACCACATGACTACCGGGCCGCTATGAATAGAATACAATAAATAAAATACAATTATAAATAGAAACAAGAGATAATGCGACACAGAAAATGCGATTTTAAATAGGTGGGTTTTGAGATGGGATTTGAAGGTGGGAAGAGAATCAATGTTACAAATATTAGGAGGAAGTGAGTTCCAGAGTTTGGGGGCAGAGCAGCTGAAAGCTTTGTCCCCCATCGTGCTGAGACGGGCAGGGGAGGGGCACACAGAGGTGGAAGGAGGAAGAGGATCTAAGGGAACAAGAGGGAATAGAAATTTGAACAAGGACATATGTCTCAGAAGCCTAATATTTGTGCTTAGAATGGCCTGATTTTATTGCTCTGAAGTGATATTACAATTTTGCGAGACTTTAAAATTATCATAACCTGTAAGTGACCAGCTATATTTACATGCAAAGATTTCCCCCCCTACATCTCATCCCAAGTAACTACTTTAAAATGCTTATGACAAATTATTTTATTATTATTATTATTATTATTATTTTTTTTTCTGAATGTTGAAATGGCATTTGGCCACTGTTAACTACAGGACCTGATATCTTATGATGGAATACAGAATCTTAATCGCCTTAAAATACGTTTTTTTCCATTTATTTGCTTTTTAAAAAGCTGTTCATGTAGCAGCACTTCCAGAAAAAACAGAGTGCAATTGATTACCTGATTTTGGTGTGCAAGATACATTAAAAAAAAAAAAAAAATTAAAGTGGGCCATGCATCCATCAAATTTTTCAGAATGTGACAATTGGATTAAAAGTTTGCACACCCCTGCCATAGAGTCTCAAATTAAGCACTGACAGCGCATTTCACTGCCATTTTTTCCCCTTTCATATAAAGAAATCAGACTCTAATGGACATTTCAAATCCTGCTGGCCTGACCCCATTACAGCGCTTGAGTGATGCAGTGACCTGTGACACTCATCATTTTTAAGTTCAACATTTAGTGTTTGGCATTTTGGAAATGAATTTGACCCTGGAAAAGATATTTGGTCACCGTGAACCCAATTAAAATTGAGACATTAGTAATTGGTGTATGAAAGTCAATCGTAAGGACACTCAAGTAAAGTTTCGCCACTTAGCAGTCAAACAGGGTGAGGGGCGTCGTTGCAGAACGCTGTCCAGCAGACGGTAAAATAGCTGCGCTGATGGGGGTGCCGGTGGGCCAATGCCAGTGAAGTCTCAGATGACAAGCACTCTGCAGATTTGTCCTGGTGACAGACAAGTGTCAGTGAGTTGAGTGTCCCCTTGAATACCCTGGAAAATTCTCAGTGGAGCATTGTGTTACACCTACCAATTATCGCCTCCCGGACTCTTCTCAAAACAGTCAATGTCTTTGAAGGAGCCTGCATGATTCACACACAAATGCGTCAATAGCCCTATATAGTCAGTTATTCACGCATAAGATAACCTTTATATCTCTTCCATTAGATTTTTTTTAAGCGATAAAACAGTAAATAATTATGGACAAGTGGATGGATAAACGGGCTTTCACTTGTGAGGCACTTTTTCACCGACAAGGTACTTATAGGACTTATAATATATCATAATACATTTTATTTTCAAGCACCTTTCAAGGACACTTTACAGTCACAGACAAGCATAGAAAAAACAGACAATAATAAATAAAATACAATTATAAATAGAAACAAGAGATAAAGCTACACAGAAAATGTGATTTTAAATAGGTGGGTTTTGAGATAGGATTTGAAGGTGGGAAGAGAACCAATGTTACGAATATTGGGAGGAAGTGAGTTCCAGAATTTGGGGGCAGAGCGGCTGAAAGCTCTATCCCCTATCGTGCTGAGAAAGGCAGGGGGCACACAGAGGTGGAGGGAGGAAGAGGATTTGAGGGAATGAGAGGGAATATAAATTTGAAGAAGGTCAGGGGTGGGGGGGCAAGGTTATGGATAGCTTTAAATGTATAATTTAATATATTTTAAAGTTTATATTTGACCGGGATCCAGTGGAGCTCTTGGAGGACAGGGGTGATGTGGTGAAAGAATGAGGTTCTGGTGAAGATCAGGGCTGAAGAATTCTGGACGAGTTTAAGTTAGTGGAGAAGTTTCTGAGGGACACCAAGGAGAAGTGAATTGCAATAGTCAATTCGGGAGGTGACAAGACTATGAACAAGGATAGCAGTGGTGTGAGGGGTGAGAGACGGGCGAAGACGATAGATATTTCGTAGGTGGAAGTACTTGACACTAACTCCTCCTTCACTTACTGATGACACAGCTTCAGGAGGTTCTGTAACTTACTAAAGGACACTTGAGCATGGTCACGGGCATGAGGATCAACGCTACAGTGTCTGTGTTGTAAGACAACCGTTCTTCCACTCAGCCATGGCAGCCCAGTGATAGGTAGCTAGCTAGCAAGCTAGATAGAGAGAGATTTAGAGAGACAGAAAGAGAGAGAAAAAGAGATTGAAAGCGAGAGAGAGAAATAGAGAGAGATGGAGAAAAAGAGACTGTTTAACCCTCTGAAGGACAATGGTTACTCCAGTGGTCAGCTAATCATATTATCGGGTTACCGAGTGCATATAAGGGTTAAACTAAACATAATTTTCCAGAGGAAATGGAAACAATCGCAGGTCTTTGTTTTGGCAATGTACTTTCTTGGTTATCAAATTTATTTTACCGTATTTTAGTGTGTACTATGTAATTGACTGTGTGAGGCATAGTCTTGAGACTATGACAGTAGCAACAACTAGCATATTCTATGCCAAAAGTATTCAATTCCTGAATGGTGAATGATTTATTGTGAAACCTCTTGAATAAAAAAAATGGTTCATCCATAAGGCTTTGCTCTTTCGAGTACCACTGCGCAAAAACGCTTTTCTGCAGCCTCACTATTGTTGGGGTGCCCTTGAGCTGGACTCAGAGGCAGTCACCTTTTGTGCATCCCATCACTCTCACGTCTCTCTTTGCTTGCCTGCATTTGTGAGGTCTGGTTCTAGTCACATTGTTGCCTGTCAATCAAATACAAACAGAGGAAATGACCATACCATTACCAACTGTATCATTCAGAGTATATAAAAAAGTGACCTTGCAATATTGATTATTTTGTTAAAAATCCATTGCGGTGCTGTGTAAAATCCACCATTGCAAAATCATAAAAATTCAGTGACATAATTGTTAATTGCGTGCTTCCACCCTCAAGGTGCTCTGAGTCCTTTAACAAGGTTGTCTCAAGCATTCTGCCATGGAAATACAATAAGCAACGCATTCACATGCTGGTCACAAATTAGGGTTCATTCTCTTACTGGACTGGAGGGGAACAACAGCCTGGGACGTGCTGCCCCGGTTATTTATTTTTTTCCCTTTTAATGGCTCAAAAGAGTTGATTAAAGTTGAAGTGATCTAACATGTCAAGGCAAATTTATTTTTCCCTCAGCCCTCCCCCCCCAAAAAAAAAAAAATACTCAACCAAAATATGAATTCACACTTGATTAACATGTACAAAACAATAATTGGGTTCATGCATATATACTTGTAGGCGAAAAACATTTTTAGATCACATTATTTTGCTGAATCTCAACTTTTAATTGTACACTTGCAGGGTTTCACTTGTAAAGAGGTTTTCAACATTGCTGTCAAGTCTACAGTTTCTTAACTTTTTCATCCTCATCATCTTGACTGAGAATGTTTTTAATTTCTGCGCAGTCACACTCCCAAAAGATATTAGCGAAAGAGCCAGAGCGTAGTGTAACTGGCGCCAAAATGTCTTTGGTTGCCATGACAACAAAAGTATAATTTATTTAGCTGTTGTTTTGAAAAGTTGTATGTTTCTCAGTGAATCTTCGTATTTATGTTTTTCTTAAAATCCTCCCCTATACTTTATTTCAGGGGTGGGGAACCTTTTTGACTAAGAGAGCCATAAAAGTAAAAAAAATAGAAATGTTTTTCAGTGAGAGCCACACACACGCTCGCGCGCACACACACACACACACACACACACACGCACCTACGCACACGCACGCACGTGCTGCCACTTTTCAACAAAATGTCAGAATGTATTATTTAAAATGACTTTGTGATAATACTCACCATGAACATGGATGGTTTTCTGTTCCTCATGATTGGTAAAAATCCAGCCAAACAATCGGAATAAAAGTCAATTTGCCGGGTCCATACGCGAAGTTACTGGTTGCTCGCCTGCACACGACTCATTAGCTTTCATACTTGCTTTATTGATTTTCATATATGCGATAGAAGTGATTGTGATTGGCTAAACGGTAGAGTCATGTGTCATGGTAAGCCAATCAGAGCTAGTGTTTTCATACACACTAGAACAGCGTGTCAATAGTCACGCTAAATTGTCACATGCGAGTTGACAGCTGGGGCGGGGCCGCCGCTCGCGACACTTCAATTTCATTTCATTTCAACAAGTCACTGTCACCTTACCAGTAACATGATTACAACATAAGTGAATCGCTGTGTCTTGTGCTGGTAAATCCAACAGTTTTGCTTTGTCAGACACGATCGCACAAGTTTTTTGCTTTCCGGTTTCCGATCGCGAGCGTGCCGTTTTATTCGTCCCGGCCGCCTTCTTTTGTCACGTTTTATTTTGTTGTAATAAAATCTCTGCCAGCACTTACGGCACTCAAAGTGAATGCAGATGACATCGAGGAGCTTGTTGCTGACCATAATGATGTCATCAACACAGAGAATTTGATTTGCCTTCAAGAGGAGAAGCAGAAGCAGGCCATTCAGCAGTTGATGTGCAGGCTTTTATTCAACAGTTCCATCAAGAAAAGGCTATGAGAATCATCAACACGATGAATGATAATGTGATGCCTCAGTTTCGTAAAACCTGACAAGTCAGAAAGCATCAGGTGTCAATTAAGAGCCATCAATGACCATCACAAATGTAAATAAAGTGACTTTATTATATAGTGCAGTGTATTTTTTTCATTACAATACAATAGCACATTTAGTATGCATAGAAAAAGTTGTTTGTGTGTCGTTTTAAGGCTCATTTAGTTAGGTTATTTTATGGAAACCCGGGGATGGATTATTCCCATTTTAATGGTTTCCTATGGGAATTTTTTTTTGAGATACACACTTTTCACCTTACACACTCTGTCTGGGAACCAATTAAGTTCATAAGTTGAGGTCTCACTGTATAGCATGGGGCTTGTCAAAGTGCCACTGACATTCGACTGTTTCATCGATGGTATTGTTTCATTGCAACTTAGTATCAGAACCTTTTCTCTCCACAAAGGCGAATCCTTTGTTTCATTCAACTGAAGTGTACGACGGTCTTCATATTTTTTTATTTAAAGGGCCGTTTACCTGTTTCAACATGAATGGCCAGTATCATCCAATCAAAACTGCCTTTCCGCCAACTGCAACCCAAAATGGAAATGAACAACGAAAAAGCGAGACTGTGTATTTAGTTTTATCGGCGAGCCAGATACAAAACAACAAAAGAGCCATGTATGGCATATATGGCCCGCTTTTGTGTCATGTGTTTCGATGTGCGAGAAATATCGCGAGAGACAGAGACAGAGGGAGAGAGACAGAGGGAGAGACAGATAGAGAAAAAGAGAGAACGAGAGAAATTGTGCTATAAAGTCTACTGTTGTCATTCTGGCAGCAGTCCTAGCATTTTAACAGTAAGTACAATAGTAGCTTTTCGTAGCGATTGCAAATACTCACAAGAGAATAATGATGCACAGCCCTGTCAATCATTGGTCTGGGAACTCGACAAACATTTCATTCTGCGCATGCTCTTAAAAAGGCTTTACAATTTCCGGGTATCACATGATCAGTTCGTTTCGCAGGTGACATCAATCTGTGAAATTTCCCCAATCATGTCTTTGCTTCACACACACATTTACACACGCACATTCAACATCTACGTCATTAGTTTGTCTACTTGCGGTTTACAACGTGCACACGTTTTCACTGTGTTCCATCATAAACGTTTTGAACATCAATACAAAGTGTCATCCTTGACCGGGGTAGATTGGATTGGATTTACCTTTATGAGTCTCACAGTGGAGAAATTTACATTTCACAGCAGCAAGGTTATGAAAGGAAAGAAAGAACCTAAAAAACAAAATACAGATACATGTACAGTTTTGTTTTTGTTTTTGTGTTTTTTCCTTTCCGGTTTAACCCAATTTATGAAAGACAAAGTACTTGAACAACTTCAACTCCTTGAAGTGAAGCTTTCCGCCTTTTAGAATAATAACAGTTGTTCTTTCTTTAATTGCCTGTCTTGCTTACTTTTTGCATCACGTTTGCTGCACTGTTTCAGGTTGGTGGAAGTAATTTAGTATTACTCATGCGAAAAAGCCCACTCCGCTCCACTTATTTCTCAATTTTTGTGTCCTTTCTGCAGATGGTTAGTCACGCCATGACTCCCTTGGATTCCCACGAAGAACCATCCACTCAAAGGTGAAAGGATTTCAACCTGCCCACTAAATAAAACCCTTTTCTTGTCGCACAGTGTGGGAGAAAGTGCCGCAGTGGTGCTGGTATGGCATTTCTGTAGGCTGATAACTGTCCTGCAAGCAGTGGTGAGTGATCACCTTTCACTCTTTTCATTCTGGATGTTTGGAGCAAGCACTCTGAGCTTTGCTGTCAACAGGAACCAGCAGACAATTTCACTCGCATGAATATACCAAACCGGCGGACTGTAATTGCTTTTTTCTTGGAAAACTCAAGACTCACACAGTGGAGTATTCATGCTGTCGTTTGGATGACCTTTGTACCACATCAACACCTCTTAACAGTTTGCATTTTTCTGAAGATATTTGGTCATTAGGAAGCAGCAGCGAGATCTGTTCCGAAGTCTTCTGCTTTATGAGTGTTCGTCACTGACGTACTCCAGTGGCAGGACGAGCCAGCATGGCCAAATCTCTGCTGAAGATACAGCGTTATTTCCGCCGGAAACCAATCCGCTTCTTCACTCTCAGCTTGCTCTACCTGACAGCCGGAAGCCTCGTCTTCCTGCACGCAGGCATTGGCGGTGACAGCTGGAGAGGAAAGCAAGAGATGCGTATATACACCGTGATGGCTTCTGAGATGAGCAGCCCAATCTCATCGTCAGAAAGTGGAGGGTTGGGAATCGTGCGAGTATTTAAGGACACTCGCAGGCATGGACGAGGTTATGCCCCCATGTGGAAAAAAAGGAGAGGGCAGATAAAAGAAGGCAAAGCTGGAGACCGCACCAGCAAGTGGAGCCCTGCGGTGAAAGGCCGCAACGTGAAAGAGACGGACGATGCAAGAGGTGGGTTGTATTCAAATTATTGTAGTAGTCACGTATACCAACGGTGAAGTTTCCATATTTCACTCCCTGTGTATCCTCTCTTGCAGGCAAAATTAATGAACAGTTACAAGCTCGTTTCACAACAGAGGGCATAAATGACATTTTCTCACTCACCAGCCCACTTTGAAAAAGGAGAATCATCACCATTCGCTAATTAATCCGAGAAAACGCTTGTAATCAAGGAACCTATTGTAACCATTTCAATAATAATTCCATCTTGTGTTTGTGTTGAGCCTAATTACATTTTCCAGCAAATTATCAGATGATTCGGCCTTTTTAATGTTCTTATACATTATACATAGTTGCAAACACTCTGGCAGAGTTTTCCACCGCTGTATGTTATGCAACATCGATCCAAAGTCATCTCTGATTACAAACCACACAAAATGATCGTGATTAAACATTTGTAGCCATGTTGTAAGTCGGGCGAGCGCCATGACGATAATTAAGATTTCATTTGCGCAAATCTCTTGAGAGTTCTGCACCGCCGTGCTCCCTGCAGCTGTGCTGCACACTGCTACTCAGACAGCTCAAGAATCACAACATAGAAATAACTTAATAGCAAGGTTCACATCATCTTTGTAAACTTGGTGGCTGCAAATTTCCGTCACAATGGCGCTTCATAAAACCTGCTCTGAAAGGCTTATTTTAGGTGGCAAGTGGCTGTTCAGGCTCCATAACTGACATTTCATGACATCAATATCCCAGCAACGCTGGTTAGTGTCAAATTTAACTTCACCGTAGGTGAATTTTGCTCATTGTATTCATTCACTTTAGGAAACTTGAGATTTTTCTCTGCTTTTCCATCCACCTCACTCATGTCTGCCAAATCAAAATTAAACATTATATGCCGGAGTCGATTGAGTAAATATTTACTCACTCATTCACTGCCAGATGATGAGCAAAAATGTGTCCATTCCAGTGCCAGGGTTTTTGTCATTGTCACTCAAATTCCAGGACTCACAGAATATTGAGTTTTAGGACTACATAAACATTCAATTCAGTAGAAGAAACCTTAGATTATCTTCTTTCATCAGAAAAAATCACATGGATCTGGAGTTATATGAGCTTGAAATGAAAGTGGATGTCCAAAATACAATCCAATACATACATATTGGTTTACATAGCGCTTGAACAACAGCTGAATCAGGAACAAAGCGCAAACATGGAAAAAGGGAAATGCTGCCCCTTCTGGAAAGGAAAAAAAACATTGCCAGTGGCCATGGTCAGAGGCCATTGCCAGAGGCCATGACCAGCGATTTATCGGCACGCAAACAAGAAAAAACAAAACCCGAACAAATTCGGGAATGGCGCTCTGTGTCATATTGTCAATTCCCGAATAAATTTGCGAATGGTAGTGAAGGGGTTATTAGGCCCTTTGCAAAGTAGCACTTGAGGCCCGGCGTCCATGTAGCTGGATGCGTTCGTGCTTTCCGATGTTTATATAACAATAGCACATATTTTTTAATTTGAAATATCTTGCGGCACAGCACCAATCAAAACTGTCATTCGGGGGGTTAATTGCACCGTCATGCAACTAATGCAAGAGCATTTCGCCATCCTGCCTGCCACTCGATGCTGCTGAAAAGGAAACATTTAGTGGAGCAATATGAAATGTGCTGACCACTGAAGGAAATTGTGTTATTTTCCTAATAATTACTCAATTAGTATGTTACTTATGTTTCTTTGCCCAGTGGCTAGAAATCATTGCACTAAATGGCATCCAAGGTAGATGGCTATTATTATTGTATTTTTATTGTTGTTTTTTACTTTGTATTTTTATTTTGTAATTTTTTAAACTTTATTGTCGTATTTTTTGCTGTAAAAGGCACACCCAAAAGCCTTAATTTTCTTCAAAAGAAGACCTTGCGCCTTATACGCCCGTCCGCCTTATATGTGAAGTAATATTGAGCCACAACAAGTCTTGCAACTACTGTCAGCAGCCACCGACTCTTATATTGTGGTGTGCCTTATATTTGAAAATCATGAATATGTTTATCGATGAAAAGGTTTCTTCAGCCGTCATTTGTACATCTTTGAAGGTGTCGGACGTTTCTCTTCTTATAATCCAGTGCACCTTATACACCGAGAAATATGGTAATTTAATTTTTTTTATTTTTACAAAAAATGCTGCATATGTACCTATATAATGCAAGATTCGAAAATGTATCTTATCTTATATTTGGTAATCGGCATAACATTTTTCAAAAACAAAATGCACACTACAGTATTAATCTCTTAATCTAGAAGTACACAAAACAGGGGTGTCAAACTCATTTTTTTGCTGCGGGCCACATTGTAGTTACGGTTTCCTCCCAAGGGCCGTTATGAATTTGGGAAAACCATTAGAATGTTTCATCTCCTCCACATATATACATCCAGAACGCACAACAAATTAATGAATAACTAGTTTTCAAGTCTGTAGTTGACAATAATGACAGTTATTGCGGTGTTAAATGGGACAATTTGAAATTTTGGATCGGACGTTAGCGAGTATCATTGCACTTGACATGCTTGATTTGCATTCGCAGGCTGAAGAAAATGATGCGGTGGGCCAGATTTGGTCCCCGGGCCTTGACTTTGACACAGAATGAAAAATTAGGATAGCCCGAGTGTCAAGATGGACAAAAAATACAATTTGGCTTTATTTCTTGTTTTCTGTCCCTAAAAGTGTTCAAAGATTGCTCATGTGAAGTGTCCAAATTGTTAATGAAGCACCTCAGTTCTTTTCCATCACTGTTACAAAAACTGTGTAGATGCACCAAAGCACTGCGGTGGCGCCATTAGCATTCAGCAACACGACTAACCTCTCCAGCTGAAAGTCATTTTGTGTAGGACAATGAGAAAATGGCTGTATTTTGTATTGTATAATGTGCATGCTCCTTTTATCACTTCAAGTCACTCTAGACTCCCCCCAACTTCCACTGAGGGGGAGATAACACGTTTGCTTTGTGCATTTTTATTCATTCTTTCATATCATCGCCAAAATAGATATCAAAAAGTATGAATTGCCCCCGCGTGCACCATTGTGATAGACGAGTTTCACGTTTGCCTCTATTAACTGCACAGGCAGGCCTTGTGTTATGATGAATGAATAACATGGCAGAATTCAAATAGACAAATGGTGGCATTCTAAATGTGGCGGTTGTTTTGTTGAGGAGAGACTCGCGTGACACCTTTGTGAGGCAAGGGAGGATCTGGCTGTTGGAGGACATGAAAATGTTATCCCACTATAAAAGCTTTGCTCATTTTAGTAAGCCAGCACTCCGACATATCATTAGTATTTCATACGCCAGCATGGAAGGAATGTGTTTTTCTCCACAGGAAGCCATCGTGTTTACTTCGTACACCGAAGCTGCAGATTATCTGATTAAACCAAGGTCCTTTCGATCCGCCGCTCGCTGTCCCCTTTTCCCCGCAAATTTCAAACCTCATAGCACTGCAGCGGAACGTGATGATAGAGTACTTAGCAGCTTGAATGCATTGGCTTCGCTCTCGTCGTTTTACATCCAGACCCTCTCATTACTCCGTAACCATCTTCAAAATCCTGTTATGGAGGAGTTAAGAGACTTTTAGCCTACTCTCACTCTGACTGCACACATTCTCACTGACTCGGAATCTCATTTGGGGGGGGATATTACGGTTTGGGCTATCGCCGCAGCTCACATGAACAAGTTTGCGCTGCACGGCGCAATCGCACAGGATGTAGTGCGGAACCAGGAATCGGGTGACATGGTGAGAGGCGGAAGGGAAGGATAAATCAAGCTGAAATACTGTGATATTTGAAAAGAGGAGCCGGTAGAGTGCAGAAAAGGATGAATTTAAGGATGAGTTATAATAGCAGCTTGAAGCCTGACGCAATTTGTGTATTTGGTGAACAACAGTTTTCTCTATCCGTTAATCTGCATTTGATGTATTGATTTTTTTTCCCTTCATCTGAACAGTAGTTACTAGGAAGATTATAAACCTTTGGCACCGCATGCGGCTTAAATAAAAAGCTTAAAACCACAACAATTAAACTAATGCGGGGGACAAAGACAATGCTGAGCCATTTAGCTATTAGCGGCAGATTAGAGGGGTAATGGCACAGCACAGATGGCAAAAGGGTTGGTTGCTGAAGTTTCAGCCCAGGTCTGCCGGTGCGGTAGTTGAAGAAGAAACCCAGCGGTGGGCCGTAGATTTCATGGCTTGGCCTTCAGTAGTGATCCGTCTCAATCAATCCAAACTACAAAAAAAGTGTGCTGTGATTTAGAGGGCAACATTAGCCAGGAAATAACCGACTTTTCTTAATGATGTCCATTTTTTCTTGAAAAGTCTGTCTTGAAAATGGCTTTAGCAGTAAATCTCCAACCATATCCATTTCTTCTTCTCCTTCAGCCATTGTGGGTTGACAAAACTGCTATTAAATCAACACAATGTATTTGCTTATGCAACTCGCGACACATACGGTGTGCTAGATCTGGCCAGTATGCGCTAGTGCAGGGGTGGGCAAACTTTTTGACTCGCGGGCCGCATTGGGTTCTAAAATTTGACAGAGGGGCCGGGCCAGGAGCATTTGGAGGGAGTGTTTGGGCCGGAAATACTCTGAACAAGTTATGTCCATAATTTATAAAATCACTTCAAATGACTTCGACTGAGCGTATTTTACAAAGATGTGGAATCTTTGTAAAATACGCTCAGCATATAGCTATAGTTTACGTTTTAAGACTTGCGCTGAATATTCATGAAGTCTTGTTTTCGAGTTGATGACGATCCCCATGTGACGTCACGTTTGGACCGCCCCTGACCGAGAAAGCGACATACAATGCATTTTGAGTACTTTGTTTGGTCTGAAAACTTCGTGTTGATCCGTGTTGATGGTGAAATTAGAAAGAAAACACATAAATAACGCGATGGTGAATCGTTGTGTTGCACCAAGACAACTATTTGATATTCGCTGACACAAATTCCCAGCTGACAAATCAGCCCATTTCCAACGGAGCTTGGGCGCAATCTTCTGCATTTTCTGGGTGCTACATTGCTGTCATTGACGGCTCGAATTGATATGGGAGGACTCCTTGAATCAATTGCAAACATTTATGCTTTCCTCTTTAGAACTATTTGAATCATATTCATAACTGGATGAGTAACAAGAAAACATCTTCTCCGAATCTGAAGCCATTGTTTTGATTCTCGATCAAAGGCAAGACGTCTTGGCGTGACGTCACGAACAGGGGGGTGGGACCTTCTGAAACTGACCATTTCCGGATTCATTTGAAGTCATTTTTATTTTTGTTTTTCATTTAACTAAAAATATCAGCCTGCCTGATTTGGGTATTTTAGATGCTATAAAACGTTTTTCTGATGTCAGTGGGAAACAAAAACAAAAAATGGTGCCGGTTGTCCTTTAAATGTAGTGTGTACAAACCTCATAGCACAGTAAGAACACTACAACCGAATTTATTAACTGTCTTTCAAATGTGAAAAATATCCCTGATCAGTTAATAAATTTGTCTCAAGGAATATGGCGTTTACATACTATTTCGCAGATACTTGGAGGAGGAAATGGAAATAGATTAAAATAACATGCACTGTGATTTATCAAGATTACGTCTGTTTTTAATAAGTTTCTATCGAAGGGGCAAAGTTAAAGAAATCAACATTTATTGAAAAATGGAATCACTTTCAAAATTCAAAACATATTATTACACAACGAAATTTCAAGCTCAATAATACCTACTTGTGTTAAATTCCGCCAAATCATTGATGGTTTGTCCTGACCGAGCGCTCAACAAACTCCTCACTGACGCCCTCGTCTACACGCACAAACAAAACACGTGTACCGTCGCCGACCTACCTGCAGTTGAAATTTGCATACTCGGCACGGCAGCCAATCAGAAGCCTGCTTCTTTCTTCCGGACTTTCGCAAGCGTTATAAAGTCGTGCAATTGCATGTCATTTTCCAAAATAGATGCACAGAACCTCAGACCAGAAGAAAGATTCAAAAGAAGCTAACAACATATGTGACGCTAAAAAAAAACGTAAATTTACATTAAACCGTGACTGTAAAGTGTACGTGAGACTTATGAAAGGGGCTTAGTGGCTCGTAGGAAGGAATGCAAATGTTGTATTGTGCACCGCAATGACAATAGACTACTGCAGCAAAATCTACAGCCTTGCACATTCACCGTAAATTAAGCAAGGTAGCATTTGTAGTAGGTGCATTCTGGTTTAAAAAAAAAAAAACTTTATACTTTGTTACAATGTTTTTTTAATGTGATTAGTTGTGGCTTTGTGCTTCAAGTTGTGAAAAATGGGACAGGCAACTTTTCAGTATCTGCCCTGTTGTTCGCTAACTTTTTGTCATGAGTTTTAGACACTGTTTGAACTATAATTTGGGCAAATTCGGCGGGCCGGATTAAAAAGCCTAACGGGCCGTAGTTTGCCCATGCCTGCGCTAGTGGCTAGTGATACTATGATTGGCTTGTGACTAGCCAATTATGTGACTAGCCAAACATCATTTGTGAATACTTTGACGTTGCCAGCGCCTTCGAGCAGGCCTTGGGTTGCCAACTCGAACTGTGATTGTTTAGAGCAACAGTTTGATCTACATATTTGATGTGACAGGGTGCGCAGAACTGATTATGAAAGCGTCCAGGTAGATTTCCGACCCCGGTAACAAATGATGGCTAAAAAGTGATTGGTTAAATGCTTAAATACAAAAACACACATCTGGAAGCAGTGCAACAGGGGAAAAGTAGCGGAAGGAAGCTGAAACACAATTTGAAATGATTTAAAAAGAATTTATGGCCAAAATATAATGAATTAGTCAGTGATTCTGATATTTTTAGGCCAGCAGAGAAGGCCTTGCGGGCCCTGACTGTCAGTTCAATGAAGCTCTAGCCTTCACCGCCCAACATCAACGCCCCCAACAGACACACGCACGCATGCGCACACACACACACACACACACACACACACACACACACACACACACACACACAAATCTCCAAAAATGCAGAGGGGGCCACTACACTGGCTGGCCACTAGAAGGGGGTGTGAGTCTTTATAAATAAATAAAGATTCTGCCCCAGTTTGAACTCCTCACTTATGACATGAATGTGGGGCGAGACAAAGGGGTTGTGTTTTGCAGAGCTGTTGTTGTACAATATATACGCATGTATGCATGCATATACTGTTTGCGTCCGTGCATTCATTAAACCTGTCTGGCTTACTGCACATTGAGCTCACTGATTTTATTTTCTTTTTTTCATTTTTCCACAGCAAAATATATTGGCTGCTACGTTGATTCAACACAAAAGAGGGCTTTAAAAGGAGTTTCATTTTTTGATTACAAAAAAATGACTGTATTCCGCTGCCAGGACAACTGCGCCGAAAGGTATGAAAATCTCCCCCAAATAGAAAGAAACCGTCCCCTCATGCTCAAGTACTCCTTGTCAGGCCAAGGTATGAATTCAAATACGTAGATTGTCCAGATGAGCTGATGTAAATTCAGAGAGGCTGATTAAAAGCCTCTCCCTCATTAGAGCTGCTGGATGTATGCTTGTAAACACCACCCACGGAACAACATGCCCACGTGTCTGAGGGAGGACACTACAGTACTTCTAAGCAGCTTCTGCCTCCTCTACTGTGCCGTGTAGCAAGTCATCATATCGTAAAATAACATTACTTGCAATCGAATGAGCTTCAGAGCTGTATTATCAGCCAAGCTGAATACTGCGGATTATTATTAATGAGGTTACTTTCTGTACTGTATCGTCATGAGGCCTCTCAGATTAGAGTCACGCATCTCTCCAGCGGAAAAGCCGATACCGAATGAAAAGGGGCCCGTGAGTGAGCGTATATATCGTTAAGCACCTGCTTTCAAACCTTCACTCTCATACTTGTTTGTGTGCCCGGTGGCGGAAGGTCTTTTTGTTTATGAGAGGCCTGAGAGCAAGCGTGCACAATGCTCCGTGAAGGAATGTTTTTCAGACTTTTGCTGTCGATGGAATTGACGAGCTGGCCCTGAACCTCACCCTCCATCACCTTTGTGGTGATTTTAGTCGGCCGACTGCGGGTTGAAACTGAACACATCTCTCAGAACTAGGAAAATACCTGCAGCTAGTTTTCATGGGAGAGTAAAGACCATTAAATATTGCCCCATTAGCCGTATTTGTTTTTGTGCACTTGCATCGCTCTTTAGGGCCAAGTCGTGAATTCACCTTCATTCGGGAGTGAATGCGACATTTGGCTTTGACAATCCGCAAAAACGTCCACAATGAGAAGAGCTCTGCCTTTCCCTTCCAGTCATTCCAATCAGTTTAATCAGTACTCATTGTTTTCCTTTGAGCTGTGCTCCTCTCTTCTATTCCTCTGCTCAATTCCTGTCTTTTTTTCTCCTCCGCCGTCTTTCTCTCGCTTCTCTTCCTCCCCGAGGAATAGCTGGGACGGCTCTATCGAATGCACTGAATTACACCCATCACCGATTCGCCGAGTGCAGAATAGGTGCAGCGAGCCGCTCGTTTTCAGATGCTTTTTCTCCTCACGCTGACTTTCTGCAGCCGGCCGGCCCACCTGCTATTTCTAGAGCGCGCTTTAATAAAAGAAGACAAACAAATGAGAAGCGGCGGCGTAGAATGGCGTACACAGGTTCGGGTTTGATTGGCAGGGCTGGAGGGTGTGGGGCTATCCTGTGTGAAGGGTTTCTAATTGCATCCGAAAGGCCTCTTGAGAGTCAAGTCAACAGAGGGAAGGGCCACAGGAGCAAAGCTTTTTAAAGAGGACCGCAATCATTTATAATTGGCCCTGGCTCAAAACCTCTTAACATGTAGAACGGCGTTCATCTTCAGTCGGCAAAAGCGAGAGAGAGAAAAGAGAGAGAGAGATGTTCCAAAATAAAGTCCGGACATGTTCTTACGTGTGCTTCAACAGCCTCTCTGGTTGATCATTTATTTGCTTTTATTGACTACAGTTGCTCTCAATATGAGTCGACATTAACCAGGGGAAGAATTAAGGCGTAATGGATGCTCAGGTCATTAACACTCGCCTCTTCCACTTTACTAATGACCCTAAATTGTTCTTCCTCCTCTGCGCGCAGAGGTTACATGTTCGCAGGTTTGGAGTTTGGCGCAGAATGCTACTGCGGGCACAAGATTCAAACGGCTAACGCGTCGGAGAGTGAATGCAACATGGAGTGCAAAGGCGAAAAGAGCAACATGTGCGGAGGAGCCAACCGGCTATCCATCTACAGGCTGGAGCTGAGCCAGGACTCGGCACGGCGCCGTGAGAAAATCCCCTTCATTGCAGCCACATGCCGCTCAATATGCTTGCAGGGGTCTCCACTATCAATGGCGTTTTGGAGATGAGAATGATTATCTTAACTGTTTTGTTCATTATTACCTATCGCACTATGCATCCGTCTCGCCTCCTCTACGCAAGCAACCGAGCGAAGCAATAAAAATCTGTCCCTAAGAAATCAGATCCACGTTCATTTCAACAATTTTAGTCGAACGAGCAACTCAACCTGAGGAAGAGCGACCACGGAGATGTAATGTGGGTCTTGAAATGTAACACAATGGCCCATTTTAAGGGGAAATATTTGTTTTAGTAGATTTTAATGCCACATTTGGGAGCCGGCTGCCCTGTCGTGTTTACTTCTTCCCTGGGAGAGATGTGCAACCTGCCTCCCCCACCATGCCGTGGTCTGCATCGTAAACACTCGCTGCCTGCTGTTTTACAACCGAGGTGATGGCAGTAAAGGCTGATTATCGGAAATAGGGATGGAAACCTTGTTTCTTCTTTCAGAGTGTGGGCTGTGAGTTTAGAAGTTCCTTGGTTGGAGATTCCTTCCGATTGCTGCGGCAGGAAGTTGTGATATTAGAAGACCAAATGTAATACATTGCACGGTTGCATCTTGCGGCAAAGACGTTTCAAACACCTCAACCGTGATTATTGCAAGCACACTTACGCATTTAAAGCTCTTTGTTGATTATTTTCATTTCTGCTTTTTCCCGCATGCTTAGTCAGCGCTGCATGTCGTCATGTGAGCCACAGTGAGAAAAACAAAAAGCAAGGGGAAATAATATTGTTGAGTTAGCTGGTTAACTCATTTACTGCCCGGCGATGTGCAAAAATATGTCCACTCCAGTGCCAGGGTTTTTGTCATTTTCACTCAAATTCCAGGACCCACAGAATATTGAGTTTAAGGACTACATAAACATTCAATGCAGCGTAAGAAACCTTAGACTCTCTTCTTTCATCAGAAAAAAGCTATATCAGCTATATAGGTCTGGAGTTAGTCTGAACGTGAAATGGGGGCGACTGTACAAAAGGCAAATGCTGCCCCCCATGGGAGGGAAAAAATTGCCAGGGGTCTGACGAGTGCTTCATTGGCGGACCCCACCCCCGCAAGAAAAGCCAAAACCCGAACAAATTCTGGAATGACGCTCTTATTGTGTGTATATATATATATATATATATATATATATATATATATATATAGTGCTTTAACAACAGCTGAAGCTGTAGCAAAGCGCTAATATGTACAAAAGGCAAATGCTGTCCCCTTGTGGAAGGGAAAAGCGTTGACAGAGGTCTGACCAGTGCTTTGTCAGCATCCCCTGCAAGAAAAGCCAAAACAAATTCGGGAATGGCGTTCCACGTCATAATGGCAGTGAATGAGTTAACAAAGCCGTTAAACAAAAAGAATACTTTTTTTATTCTCTCGGAAATGTTGATCAATTGAACATTTAGCATACTGGGACATCTTTCATTTTGTTGTAGAGGCTCTGTGGTAGGAGCCGTCCTCAGCCATGAACAGTATTGTCATTATTGGTCTATTATTCATCCCCGAAGATTGTGTTTGTGTTACATTTTTTGCATGGCGCATATATGCTCAAGGCAACACTGCACGAAAAATCCATTTCAATAGGATTTAAAATGTATATAAGGACAAAGATGGGTGACAGAGGGAAATATACTATAGGGGGAAAGCAGAAACGTGGCCGTGACATTAAAAATGTAGCTTCGATGAGATAAAAAGGTTAAAGATTAATAAAACATAAGAATGAGTCACATGACCTGAGCTAAAAAATACTATTTTTCAACCTTATAGGACGCATCCAAAGACAATATGCAGGCCTATGCTGTAATCTGACCTGCATAACAATGTTCAAAAAACACTTTTGATGCTTCTTACTTAAATATGGTTGTTGAAAAATCTGTTTCGGCGAGATGTGAACAGACTGCATGTCAGCAAAACATTTTCACTTTCGCCTTTCAGGGTTTTTTTTATGTTAAGAGGTACTACGGGACAATTTGTCAGTTGTCCAAAGTGAGTAAAGGAACAAATGTGATTACGTTTAGAGAGAGAAAATAGAAGCAGCTCTTCTCTGCTGTTATTCGGTCTAACCATTGGATCAGAATGAGGTTGTGGGGTTAAAGGTCATCAACACACTGCGAAAATGGGAGCAGTAATGGAGAGAAGCAGGGCAGGGCCTCAATAGACTGGAGGCGAGATCCCAGCGGGTGCTCTTCATTGGGGGTCAGCAAATGGAGGTCACAAGTGGAGCCTGCGCTCGGGAACCGTAAAACTGAAGGAAATATTGTTTTGTTTTCTTGTCGATAAGCTCCGTTCTACTCTTTTGGACTTTTCAGACGGCAGCGCCATTTTCAAGGGGTGTTTCCACAGACCAGACAATGTCACTTTAGCTCTCCCTTTCAGAGTCGTCATCCAAAACATGTCAGTGGAAAAATGTGTCGACACGTGCACGGAGAAGGTGAGTGAGGTGGTTCCCGCGGTGCATGACAGCCCGCGCGCCGTGTTTAACAGCCGCTGTATTTCAGGAGAAATCGCTTGCCGTCCTGGCTGGGGATCGATGCCACTGCGGCTTCCCGACCTCCCTCTTTTCCCTCCATGAACCGGAAGACGAGAGCATGTGCCTCCGCCGCTGCCCCGGCGAGGAGTTTGAGAGCTGCGGGAATGACGAGTACTTTGTGGTGTACCAGACGCAGGTTCAAGGTAAACTAGCTTGTAAAGTTAGCTTGATTTGCCAAACGCGTGAAGCGCGCTGGTTCATGCAGAAAGTGTGACGGTCGCTTGCTGTGTTTTCACTAAATAACAGACAAGCAAAGGCACAGCGGTGCATTAAAGGGGGAACAAGTCAAACTGCTGAGTGCACCACTCTGTTTAATGCATGCACCTTCATGTTCCACAAATGGGCTAGTGGATATTAAGAAAAGAAATTCTGCTGGTACGTTACATAAAAACGACTTCATATATTTTCCAAAACCTTGCAAAGCAGTACATTCGCCGAACAAGTGCACATTTTTTGGATTGAGGTAGGGTGAGTTTTCACAGAATAACGAATGAATGCCAATGGCAGGATTCAGGTAAACATCGGTGGTCCTTGTACAAATTGCCGTTGGTGCTAATTAGGATTGTTCCGCCTTGGTGGAGGTCTCTGCTCTTCTGAGTGGCTAGTTTGTTCTGTTTGCATATCTAAACGTGCAGCAAATTCATTTTGTGTTATTCCAATGTCGCAGTTTGCTTCAAGTGTATGCGCCTTTGTGGGCGATGTTTCCTCAGGGCAAAAGACAACAGTGGCTTGGCTCGGCAAAAATAAGCGGCCTGGAATAAAAAAAAACAAAAAACAATCACATGAGTTGCAATCAAGCGCCAATGTGAGAAGAACTCGAAGAGAATCCTTTGTGATCTCTGGACTCGATCATGTCTTTTAATTTTGGAATTTTCCACCGACTTTAATGAAAGACGAAGCTCTCAAGTCACCCACCATAACAACACGAAACATGTGTGTGTTGACCTTTTCTCTGGAAGACTTCACTTCCTCTTTCGCTAATCACTTGAAAAGTCTCCCACACCATTTCAACATTGTGTCATTTCCAAAAATCTTTCTTCAGCCGATGAGCAAGATGGAAAATAACTATTTATCCATCAGTCAATTTTCTACTCCACATCTCAATTTGGGTCAAGGCTGTGACGTCCGTCACCCATTTTAGCTGATTTAGGTTGTGCTACTGGTTGGCAGTCATTAACCACCAACAACCTGCTGTTCTGTAACCACTGTAGGCTTTATTGTGTTAAATATCTCTGCGGTCTGGCCGAAATCTCCTACCCTGTATGTCGAAGTTTGTTGAATTTCATAATTTGACCTCAAATCAATACTATTGGTCACTCAAGGTCTGGGTGTTAGAATTGACCAATCTTCCATCCATGCATCCATTTTCCATAGCGTTTTATCCTCATTGAGGTCGCGGGGGGTGTTGGGGCCTATCCCAGCCGTCTTCGGGCATTAGGCAGGAGACACCCTGAATTGGTTGCCAGCCAATTGCAGGGCACGCAGAGACGAACAACCATCTGCGCTCACACTCACCCCTTGGGACAATTTAGAATTTTCAGTTTGCCTGCCATGCATGTTTTTAGAATGTGGGAGGAAAACGGAGGACCTGGAGAAAACCCACGCAGGCTCAGGGAGAACATGTAAACTCCACACAGGGAGGTCACAGCCTCTGCACAGTCAATCTTACTTAACTCATTCACTGCCCGAATTAGATCGGATTTTGTTTTTTCTTGCTTGGGTGAGAATAAAGTGCTTGCTAGACCTCCGGCAATGTTTACCCCTTCTACAAGGGGGCAGAATTTCCCTTTTTTCCATGTTAGTGCTTTGTTCCAGCTTCAGCTGTTGTTAAAGTGCTATATCCAACAATATGTATTTCATTGTATTTCTGGCAGCCACCCTAATTTTAAACTCATAACTCCAGACTCGTATAATTTAGGAATTAACTCTTTTTTTCTGATGAAAGAAGAGAGTCTAAGGTTTCTTAAGCTGCATTGAACATTTATGTGGTCCGAAAACTCAATATTTTGTGGGTCCTGGAATTCGAGTGACAATGACAAAAACTCTGCCACTGGAGTGGACACATTTTTGCACGTATCGCAGTGAATGAGTTAAGTGTTAAATGTATTTCAGGCTTTGGTAATGCACTGTAAATGCAGTTTTAAGTGTTATGTAGAGCAGTGGTCCCCAACCTCCAGACCGATCAATCAATACCGGGCCGCAGACCGGTACACAAGAATTAATTATTTATTTCTGTTTTATTTATTAAATGAGTCAAGTACAGTGAAGTACAGTGATACCTTGGCTTACTAACTTAATTGGTTCCCAGACAGTGTGTGTGTATCCCAAACTTTAATTTCCCACAGGAAGCCTTTAAAATGAGAATAATTCGTTCCCAGGTCCCCATAAAACATAATTTTCTACTTTCTAATTTTCTAAGCCTTAAAACTACAGAAAATATACCTTATTTTCATCCATCCATGCATCTTCTGCCGCTTATCCGGGGTCGGGTCACGGGGGCAGCATCTTCAGTAGGGAAGCCCAGACTTCCCTCTCCCCAGCCACTTCTTCTAGCTCGTCCTGGCGGATCCCGAGGCGTTCCCAGGCCAGCTGGGAGACATAGTCTCTCCAGCGTATCCTGGGTCGTCCCCGGGGTCTCCTGCCAGTGGGGAACGCTCGGAACACCTCACCAGGGAGGCGTCCAGGGGGCATCCTAATCAGGTGCCCGAGCCATCTCATCTGGCTCCTCTCTATGTGGAGAAGAAGCGGCTCGACTCTGAGCCCCTCCCGGATGACCGAGCTTCTCACCTTATCTCTAAGGGAGAGCCCGGACACCCTACGGAGAAAGCTCATTTCGGCCACTTGTACCTGGGATCTCGTTCTTTCGGTCACAACCCATAGCTCGTGACCATAGATGAGGATTGGGATGTAGATCGACTGGTGAATCGACAATCGGTACAAAGTCCGCATCACAGCAGATGCCGCACCGATCCACATGTCAACCTCTCCCAGACTCCCAGATACTTAAACTCCTCCACTTGAGGCAAGATCTCCTCCCCGACCCGGAGAGGGCATTCCACCCTTTTCCGACTGAGAACCATTGTCTCAGATTTGGCGGTGCTGATTCTCATCCCAACCACTTCACATCCGGCTGCAAAAAGCAGAGATGCTATATTGAGACCACCAAAACTGAAACCTTCAACGCTTCGGCTGCGCCTAGAAATTCTGTCCATAAAGGTTATGAACAGAATTGTGACAAAGGGCAGCCTTGGCGGAGTCCAACCCTCACTGGAAACGATTCCGACTTACTGCCGGCAATGCAAACCAGACTCTGACATCGGTCCGAACGGCCCGTATCAGGGGCTCTTGTACCCCATACTCCTGAAGCACCCTCCACAGAACTCCACGAGGGACACGGTCAAACGCTTTATCCAAGTCCACAAAGCACATGTAGACTGGTTCGGCGAATTCCCATGCGCACTCAAGGACCCTGCTAAGGGTGTAGAGCTGGTCCACTGTTCCGCGGCCGGGACGAAAACCACACTGCTCCTCCTCAATCTGAGGCTCGACTTCCCGACGGACCCGCCCCTCTAGAACCCCTGAATACACCTTTTCAGGGAGGCTGAGGAGTGTGATCCCTCTGTAGTTGGAACACACCCTCCGGTCCCCCTTTTTAAAAAAGGGGACCACCACCCCGGGTCTGCCAATCCAGAGGCACTCTCCCCGATGACCACGCAATGTTGCAAAGGCGTGTCAGCCAAGACAGCCCCACAACATCCAGAGCCTTTAGAAACTCCGGGCGGATCTCATCCACCCCCGGGGCCTTGCCACCGAGGAGCTTTTTAACCACCTCGGCGACTTCAACATCAGAGATCGCCTCACAGTCCCCAGACACTACTTCCTCCAAGGAAGGTGTGTTGGTGGAGTTGAGGAGGTCTTTGAAGTACTCTGCCCACCGGTTCACGACGTCTCGAGTCGAGGTCCGCAGCGCCCCATCCACACTGTACATAGTGTTAGTGGTGCACTGCTTTTCCCTCCTGAGACGCGGGATGGTGGACCAGAATTTTCTCAAAGCGGTCCGGAAGTCGGCTTCCATGGCCTCACAGAACTCTTCCCATGCACATGTTTTTGCCTCGGCGACCACCGAGGCTGCATTCCGCTTGGCTATTCGATGCCTGTCAGCTGTCTCAGGGGTCCCAAAGGCCATATAGGCCCGATAGGTTGATTCAGCTTTACGGCATCCCTTACTGGTCTCCACCAGCGAGTACGGAGGTTGCCGCCACGACAGGCACCAACCACCTTACGGCCACAATACCTTAATTTATGTAAAATAAATGTGCTATGGTATTGTAATTAAAGAAACAAACTGTACTGTATAATAAAGTCATTTTATTTACCTTTGTGATGGTCGTTGATGGCTTGATGAAATGGAATGGCCGGTTTCATCAGCATTAAACACTTGATGAGGAACGTAGCCTTCTTCTTTCACCATCTTGAGGAATGATTCCTTGTAAGCTTTGGCAGCTTTATCATCAGAACTGGCTGCCTCACCATGACGAATGACACTATGAATCCCTGTACGACGCTTAAAGTTCTGGAACCATCCGTGGCTAGCCTTGAAATCATCAATGGATGACGAACTTCCAGGTTGCTTCTTGACGATATCCGAGTGAAATTGCTGTGCTTTCTCTGCGATAATTTTTACTCATCAATTGTGTTGTTTCGCTGGGTTGATAGCTTTTTGCATCAAGTGTACAGATGTCTTATGCGGGTTATTTGTGGAGCCTGATTGATGGGATATTTTAACCTTGCAGTCTTCACTCTGCCTTTGAACTGTCAAGGTTGAAACAAGCCCAAATTTCACTGTTTTCTATCCATTTTCTCACTCCCTTTCTGTCGTCTGCCTATCTATTTATTGTTTGCAGCTCTGTGTTTCTGTAAACGCCCCCCCTCACTGCTGCGTTCTTGACCAATCACGTGCGGCTTTAACCAAGACTGTGGGCGCTCCCATTTCCTTGTTTGGAGAACGACCCCCCCCCCCCCCCCCCGTGCCTCACACTCTATCTCTATGTTGTCTGCCTATCTATTTAACGTTTGCTGCTCTGTGTTTCTGTAAAGCCCCCCCCCCCAACCCACTGCTGCGTTCTTGACCAAACGCGTGCGGCTATAAGACTGGGGGCGGGGAATAGAGGACAAAAAAAGTCCACTCCAATTTCTTTGTTTGGAGAACAGTCTCGTTCACGAACGACACGTCACTCATTGTTGCGCTCCGTGTGTATCGTGAATTTTACGTTCGTAAGCTCAAAAGATTGTTAGCCAAGGCGTTCGTAAACCGAGGTACCACTTATAATATGAGTCTATCACAAGAAAATATTTCTAACATGGCTTGTCTTATCTTGCATCCAGACAACCGTTGCATGGACAAACACTTCCTTCCTCCTCGTGTCAATCAGCTGGTGGCCCTAGCCAGTTTTCCCGGATCTGGCAACACTTGGTGTCGCCACCTCATCGAGCTGGCCACCGGTTTCTATAGCGGCAGCTATTATTTTGATGCCTCACTCTACAATAAAGGTATGAGAGGACTTGCCTTGAGTAGTCAATATACATCAGATTTTCTCTCATCTCTGTGCCTTTCACTAAGCCATCCATTTGTTATGTCCTCTCATCTTTTTCACAGGTTTTAAAGGTGAACGAGACCACTGGCGTAGGGGAAGGACCATCTGCATAAAGACGCATGAGAGTGGTAAAAAGGACATTGAAGCCTTTGACGCCAGTATCCTCATAATTCGCAACCCGTATAAGGCTCTCATGGCGGAATTTAACCGCATATATGGCGGGCACATTGGATTCGCCTCCCAAGCCAACTGGAAAGGGAAAGGTGAGTCTCAGAAGATGCAGCTAATGTATTTCACATGTTATGAGCTACCATCTTGTTGAAATATTCAACAAACTAGGAATACTTTCAGGTGGACAGGCACAAAGTAAAGTGGGTTGGGAGGCAAATGACAACCCCAAATAGAACAATGTAAAATTGTTGGAAAGAAAGAACCGGAGAAAATTCCCCAACGATGAACTGGATTCCTCAGCTCCTAAAGAATTATGGGTAATATCCTGGCGCAAAAGGGCTTTATAGGTTGCAGTCAGACACCTTTCCGAAACGTTTGTAGGATTTCAATGGCCCTGTCCTCTATGCACTTCCATTTAATCTGGCTCAGTTACAAGAGGAAATTGCCTGCCCTCAAATGAGAATTTCACTGATCCACTCTGGGAAGTACCAATATTCTGGACATCGTTTAACTCCGGAAATATTTATGTGACATTATAGGAGCAACTGTGAACTCCCTAAAAATTAACTCATTCACTGCCATTCACAAATTTATTCAGGAATTTAAAGTATGAGATAGAGTGCCATTCCTGCATTTGTTCGGGTTTTGTTTTTTCATGCTCATCTGCTAACAATGGACGCAACAATGGCAATGTTTCTTCTTTTCCACAAGGGCATTTCCCTTTATGCCATGTTAGCGCTTTGTTCTCGCTTCAGCGGTTGTTAAAGCTCTATATAAACCAATATGTATGTATTGATGAAAGAAGTGAGTCTAAGATTTCTAACACCATATTGAATTTTGATGTCGTCCTAAAACTCAATATTCTGAGGGTCCTGGAATTTGAGTGACAATGACAAAAAGCCTGGCACTGGAATGGACATATTTTTGCACGTCTGGTAGTGAATGAGTTAAAAATAATCCTGAAATTTTAAGGTTCCAATACTGCACATCCTGATTTATAAAATGCTTAAAATAACAAAAACTGGGACATATTGAGTCTTCTACAATTTTATATGGTGTCAAAATGTCGCTCGCGCTTACTTTAGATTGTTGAAGCAGCACCAGAGGAGGAGGAATTGCTGATGCGTCAAAAACTAAAAATGATTTTGCAAGCAACGATTGATAGATGAATAAAAATGACGAGTGTAGTTTGATACCACTTGAGTAACAGTGGTCAAGGCGATGCGTGATTGTGTCACGGTTTTGCTAGGTGGTGATGGTGGGTGCGGATCCCAAAAAGCAGGCAGCACAGAGTAGGAGGTTGTTTGACAAATTGTATTAAAATAAAGCAGGAACAAAATGTAAAACCTCAAAATCATCTGAACGGAAAAAATACAAAGTATCAAAAGAAAATCAAGTGTAAAAGTCCGTCAAGGTTAAACAAACACATGCACAGCATACAATGCATTCAATTGCAGACAAAGCAGCAAACAATGAACCGACACCGGATGGTTGTGCCGGGAGTCATTTTAAGTGTCAGTGATTAAAACGACCAGCATCTGCGAGGCTGCAGGCAGGGCTGACGTCGCTACCCGTTGGTCGCCAATCTGATCGGGACAACCAGCACCTGTGCAGGTGCAGGCGGGGCCGACAGCGCCCCCCGTTGGTCGCCAACCAGATCATGACAGATTGCCCACGAACGATAAAGCCGTAGCTTCAATGCAGCTTTTTGAAGTGCACATTTTTGCAGTCAAAGTACTTATTAGACGTCTGTTAATCAATACTTCACGAACCGAAATGTCACAGAAGGCTTCAAAGATGTAAAAAGCGCACACACACACACACACACACACACACACACACACACACACACACACACGCACAAACAAATGGAGACAAGTGACACAGATGCAACACTTCCGACGCGTTTTGATGCTCGTCACTGTCAGATATTTGAGATTGCTCAATGCTTGTTTTCCCCCTGTCACTCGTCATTCAGATCTGAGCTCAAGTGAAGCAACTGTCAGCATGCTTTACAGACTTGACAATGACTACCTCTTCCGGATCTGCTTGTTTGCTATGTTCCAGGGTTCACAGGATGGCATTCATACATGACCAAACGAACCAAATATCAGCTCACCCACGCCGTTATTTTTTAACTAAACGTGACAAATACGAACGTCACTAAGGAATATTAATAATTCCTTTTCTTTCAACTATTAAGCTCATCATGGTCAACCGCACCGTTTGCATTGTACATATTTGGGGTCACAGTAATCTTGAGCCAATCATGACTTTGGATAAAAGCACCTGGTTACTAGTTGATGACAAGGCACATACCGTAGAGCACAGGTGTCAAAGTCAAGGCCCGCGGGCCAAATCCGGCCCGCCACATCATTTTTTTCGGCCCGCGAAAGCAAATCAAACTTGTTAAATTCCATGATGATTGCTAAAATCTGAGCCAAAATTTCATATTTTTGGATGTCAACCACAATAAAAGTCATTATTCTTGACTTCAGATTTGAAAACGAGTTATTCATTTATTTGCTGTGTGCTCCATATGTAATATTTGAAGGGATTTAAACATTCAAATGGGTTCCCCAAATTCATAACGGCCCTCGAGAGGAAACCATAACTACAATGTGGCCCGCGGCAAAAAATGACTTTGACACCCTTGCCGTAGAGCATAGGTCTCAAACTCAAGGCGCGAGGGCCAGATACCGCCCACCACCTCATTTTAAGAGTCAACTTGCATGGTCCTTGCTAAACTAAAATCTGTTCCCAAATACCAAATTGTCGTGTGTCTTAATTATTAATACACTGATCCCTTGGTGTTCGACCAGAATCCATTCCCAAAACCTGCTCCAAAAAACGATCTATCTATCTATCTATCTATCTATCTATCTATCTATCTATCTATCTATCTATCTATCTATCTATCTATCTATCTATCTATCTATCTATCTATCTATCTATCTATCTATCTATCTATCTACCTACCACATGGCGTGTTGGCACCCATCCCAGCTGTCTTTGGGCAGTAGGTGGGGGACATCTTGGACCAGTTGCTCACCAATCACAGGGCACACTAACTTTTCAAACCATCCTCTGCTTGCTTTAAAATCAAACTCTACAGGACCAATGCTAGTATCTTTTTTCCAAAATCTTTCTGCATTTGCTTTGTCGCAAATCGTATCTTCGCTTGGACCGTGTCTTGCCAACCGCTTCTCATTGATGAAAATAAGCAAAAATGTCTCTACTTCTAATATTTGTGGCCTTTGTTTGCTGAACACGCGAGATCCTTCAACCACATCACTGACTTCCTATTCTTTCTTTTTTAGAATGCTGCTGATGGTCGATTTCACATCTCAAACGAGAAAAGACACATGCGCAGCGGACTCATATTTCACGATCAAATCTTTCTTAATTCAATCATTTTGCACGCTTATTTCCTCTTTTCTTCACCACATTTAGCACCTACACTTATTTTCTTTCGTGCCGTGATTAGGAGCTGATGCCCGATACAAAAACGACATTCTCAGCAAACGTCTGCTTTTATATAAAAAAAAATCTTGATTGAACAATACAAATTCGTCAGCGAACAATGAACACAACACGAGGAAGCGTCTTACCAAACATGACTGTTTTTTTTTATCTTTATTGAAGAATCCTAAAACATCTGCTCACATCTTTTAAAGGACTCTTGTACTGTAAATATGTGTTGATGCAATACAGCTACATATCAATATACCTTTCTTTGATACTGCACTATGTACATTTTTTAATGCATTTTTTTTTGCACATTTACAGTATACATCTCAGTCTTCTGACATTTTTACTATGAATACTTACGATATCTTGTTTTTTTATCCTTTCACCCCCTCCCCATCCCCATTCAAATTGCTGCTGTGGACTTCAGTTTTCCCCATTGTAGGACGAATTAAGGTTTTCTGATGTAATGCTACACGAGAATAACATGTGATTTGTGGAGATCTCAACCAGACACATCTGTTTTTTTTTTTATCTTGATTGAACAATACAAACACGCCTGCTCACAAAGGAACACTACATGAGGATAAGGTCCAATTTGCGGAGATCTCAGCCAAACACGTCTGCTTTTTTTAATCGTGATTGAACAATACAAACAATGTCGACTCACAATGGAACGCAACACAAGAATAACGTCTGATTGTCCGCTTTTTTTAGGTTAATTGAACAATAAAAACACGCCTGCTCACAATGGAACACTACACAAGGATAGTGTAGGATTTGCGGAGACCTCAGCAAACATGTCTGCTTCTTTATTAAAAAAACTTTATTCAACAATACTGATGCATCAGTCACAATGAGGAAGGCACCACACAAGGACGTGAGGTATAAGGAAGCGGCGGGTAGTCGAGTGGCGCATTCAGGGGCGCTAGGTTTGGTTGAGAACCGAATTTTGGTCGTGTATACTGGGGCATTAAAAAAAACAGAAATTTTCTGTTGTAAAATGAGTGGACGAGAACCGAGACGTTCTAAAACCAAGGTTTGGAATCACTGATATTATGTGTTTATTTTAACTCTTCACACGCTGTTAAGTTTCATCTCCTTTCAGCCACCAAAGTGTCATGTGCACCTGGGGACTGGCAAAACAAAATGCCCCCGGTCCACCATGCCACCGACTATGGCACTGCGCTGTCGGCCAAATCCTTCACAATACTAACGGGTGCTGGCACCTGCATTAAAATCTAAATGTACCATGTTTGCACTGTGTGTCATCATAATGTTTCTTTTTTGGGGCGGGAGAAAAATGCAAATGGGAAATGTATGTAAATTAGAAGCAGCAAATTGAATGGATGTAAAAAGAAGGATGAAAACATTTTCTTACATCTTCCTGCTTTCAGCAATGGCTTCTTGTCGAGTGAGCACTGTTTGGTTGAAAATTGCACTCATACTGCATATCAGGTTCTTATCATATCTGAATAGAAGCTATGATTTCCACAATACCTCTAAAATGAAATAATTAAGAATATAGTTATTTAAGTGAAGCCTTTAGGAAACTTGGCTTGCTTTTTAAAGGATGGATACTTTCTCTATCCAGTAAGCAGCAATAGTTGAGAATTATATTCACTGGCTTGAGGTCACTGTACTTTACGGGCTATGGGTGTTGTGTCTGTTTTTTATTGGCTTTTATGATTTGCCATTGTGTTGTGCGCTTTCCAGCCATTGCACACATACATTTACTTGCTGCTGGCAAGAAGAGCAGAGTAAGGAGGAATTAACGAGTGGGAGCACTTAGCGTGTGAGAAACGGAATTCTCGTCGTGCCAGTGTATGTGTGTGTGTGTGTGTGCGCGTGTGTGTCCATTGCATTGCACTGAGATTAAGATGAGGCAAAACATGTTGCACAATGCAACCACGAGGACAAAAAAGAACATCTTCCTGCTTTCCAAACGGGAATATTTCTTGAGTTAATTTGATTGTATCGCACAGTTGCACTTGTTTAAATAAATATTCAATGATGGGGAACAATCAGGAAATAGAGGAAATGACCACCGGTCTGAGGGTTGATGCGGTTGTGACCTTTCTTAACCCAATGTGGCAATGTTTTTAAATATCAAGGGAAATAATCAGGCTGCGGTGACGGCGTCTGTTTTCAGAAACGAGAAATGAAACAAGGCCTTAGTCACGCTGCTTGATGGCATGATGAGTCATGTCAACCGTGTACAACCAGCTCGTTCCTCGGGCGCCCGTGCCAAACTTAATTAGAGTGTGTGTGCATCCGTTTATACTTGGGCACACTTTCATGATAATTAGACGTGTTTGTAAGCTGCTGGGAGGTGTTATGTTGTTTTGCTTGATGGAAAGGGCATTTGTGTCAAAGTGCACCGATAGACTAGGAATTGCCATTGGAAATAGCTTTTGAAAAGATGCGGGGCTGAAATGTCAATCGCAAGTAAAATAAAGCACTCCGCACATTGGTTGTCACTTTTTACGTCACAGGATAGTCGAGCAATGCCGTAGATATCCTGGCGACTTTGTCTCCGATGGATGAGCAGTATCGATGGTTTCGATGGTAAATAAGGCACATGTTGTGTCACGGTTTGCAAGGTGGTGATGGCAGATGTGGATCCCAAAAAGCAGGCAGGAGGGAGCAGCAGGTTGTGTTTGAGAAATTGTATTAAAATAAAGTCAACAGGAACAAAATCTAAAACATCAAAGTCATTCAAACAGAAAAAATAAAAAGTATCCAATAAAGACCAAAAGTAAAAGAATGCCAAGATTAAACAAACACGTGCACAGCATACAATGCATACACAGTGCATACAATTGCACACAAAGCATACAACAATGACCCGACGGCGAATGGTCGTGCCGGGAGTCCTTTTGAGTGTCACTGATTGGGAACGACCAGCACCTGCGAGGCAGCAAGCACGGCTGACAGCGCTACCCGTTGGTCGCCAATCTGAATGTGGCAGTCCGCCACTGATGGGGACGACCAGCGCCACCCGTTGGTCGCCAACCAGATCATGACATGTTGTCACAATTTGCAAGGTGGTGGACGCCAAAAATGCAGGCAGGAGGATGGAGCAGGGTGTATTTGACATATTGTATGAAATAAAGTCAGCAGGAACAAAATCTCAAACAACAAAGTAATCAGAACAGAAAGGTCCAAAGTAGCAAACAAAACCACAAGTAAGACATGAGAAGATGAAACAAAACTGGAAAGGTGAAACCAACAATGACCCGACACTGAATGGTTGTGCTGGGAGTCCTTTTAATTGCCACTGATTAACACAACCACCACATGTGCAGCTGCAGACGGCGCCCTACAGTGCCACCTGTTGGTCGCAAACCAAACGTGACTCATGTTTATATTTACTATTCATCACTAGAAAGCAGACTGCCCCAAATGACAATTTGAGTCGGACTCATGATTTAGGGCAGATTTGGAATCATATGAAGGACAAATAAAGGACCTCAATCACCTTAAAAATGTCTACAAAAAGTCATTGCGCTTAATATTGGTTCACTGTGGCATCATTGAATATCCAAGACAGTTTCTTGTGCTGAGGGGTGGAAAGGTGATTACAGGATGTGTTGAGTTTTGTCACGGTGGGGAGGTGGGAGGAAGAGTTGGGCTTTCAGACCCTTTGTTTGTGGGTTTAAATAATGGATATTATATACATGCATTGAAAAATGTGGCATGAAAAGAGACATATATTAAAGGAACATATTTTGCATGTATTTTGTCTATTTAAAGCGGCATACACCTGTACTATGTGCAGTTCTTTTTATTATTTTTTTTTTTTACTTTTTTATGAACAGTTAGAAAAGGGAAAACGTGGTCACATTGTGCATCATCGTTCCAGACATCAAAACAAAACATCGATCATATAACCATCTCAATAAAATGTTTTACATTTCTTGCACTTCTACTTATGCAATGTCCTGTTCACTGTGACATATGAGAAAGAAAAAAAAACACACAAAGAAACAAATAATGAAATAAAATTAAGAAATAAAATAAAAATAATGAAAAAATAATAATAATCGTAATAAATACTAGAAATTTTAATAATAGCAATAATTAACAATTTTGAACCAACTTGAGTGGATTGCGGTTAATAGGTTAACTTAGATATCTTTATAAGCACTTATTGCTGTACATTTTTCCCGGGTATCCAATAGTCTCTCAAATTTCTCTCGCTCGCTCCCCCAAAAAAAGTGCCGTTGTACAGTTCTGTCTTCTGTCATTTTTTTCTACATGCAATACTTTATTTCTTTTCCACACCTCCATCCTCACTCCTTTCAAATTTGCTGCTGTACATTGCAAATTTCCCCACTGTGGGACTATTAATGACTTTCAGATTCTGGTTCAGAACTGATCACTCATTCATTCATTCATACATTCATCCATCCATCCATCCATCGGCATGGAGCAACCACCCCCAGTCATGTCGTGTTTTTTATTTTAACTCATGCTGTTTACTTTCATATTGGAGTAAGCTCGTCAAAACCACAAATTACTTTCTAATGTAATTCACTGATTACATGTTAAAGTGCAATTACAGTCTGCTCACATCTCTCCAGTTCTAGCTTACTTTCTGTTATAAAATAATTCCTAAATGTCTCATCTTCATTCTGTTGTTGCCTTAATTGGGTGGAAATTGGAATATCTTTCGGCGTGTAAACGTAATGAGTATTTTCTTTTGCATTAATGAGTTAGCGGTGGAACTTTTTTTAATTGAATCAAGTCTCCTTTCAGCTGTGCCAAGACTAAATGGACTTCAGTAGGGGTGTCTTTTTCTTCATATAATCCAAGCGAAGAAGTTTAAGTGGTGGGTAATGCCACGAGGCCAGATGACGTGGCCCTTAGCGGCCTTTATACATTTCATACATATTCCCCTTCCTCCCCAGTATATCCACGAGGTATCTCCTTGTAACTATGGCAACTGGTTTTGTCTGGTATCTTCTCTGGAAAAATCGATTTTCCAGAGGGTGGTGAGTTGCCGACCCAGCAGTTATATCTCTTTGTGAAAACATCAGCACATTCGGTCTGCCATTTCCAATGAACATTTCCCCTCCACCCCTCCTTTGTGTTGGTGGGGGAAATGATGTGATGACATCAGTAAGCAAAAGACCTTTTGACAGCTGCCACTTCGTATATGGGGGGCTAAGCTGCGAGTTTGAGAGTTAGCTTGACAGCGCGTTCGGGGAACCGAATCGACTGCATCGTTTGACGCACTCACCTTTGCATATGATGCTTCTGACACAGATGCCTTCCATTGGGATCCTTCGGGTCCGCTTGGGGCAAACTGGAATTAATTTTGAAGAACTGTCACTGACCTCTGCTTTTTTCTTCCTGCTATATTTTTACCCATTCATATGGCATCTGCAGTTAAATGGATGCTCGTACAATAGTACGTCTACTTGGGAATTTAATTGGTCCTCGAAGGAATTCATTTTGTAAGCAGGGACGTGTTTTCCATGTACCTTAATGCATTGCAAGACGTTCCCCCCTCCCAATTTATAAATACATGTTTTCTAAAGCATGAAAAATGCATCAAAATATGTAACATACAAATATTTCAATTAAATTAGTGCACAATAAATGTATACATACTATAGTATAAAAAAAGTATACTGTTCAGATTAAATTCTTGTTCGTCTTTCCTGGTTCGGTATTGTCAGAAGTTCACTTGATAAAAATATCAGCAACGACGATAGATGGTGAACAAAAAACTACTTTATTCTAATGAGACAGAAAAAGCACTTCTCGTCTCGGTCGGACGAAGACATGAGCACACGGACAAAGATAGGAGAACAAAGAGAACGAGCTCCCGCTCTGACAAGTTTTTAAACATACACAGAGTCGATCTTTCCCGTCCAATCGGTTACGAACAACTCAGTGTTGGGAGGGTCTTAGATTGTCGTTGGAGCTGTTGCTTCTTTGCAACGACTATTGAACTAATAAGACTGATAATTTTATTTAACTAAATTAGACTGAAATTAAACGTGCACTAATCATAATGTATACTAAGCTAAACATGAAAAAACATATGTTTACTAATCTAAACATGAAATAACGTAATATGTTTACTAATGTACATAAACACTCTATCATATACATACTATAAAAACAAAAAAACAGTAAAGAATGAAAATGATGGTCACTGTCAAGTTCTCATCTCATTTTCCGTACCGCTTATTCCTCATTAGGGTCGCAGGGGTTGCTGGAGCCTATCTCAGCTGTCTTCGGGCACGAGACGGGGGACACCCTGAATTGGTTGCCAGCCAATCGCAGGGCACACAGACGTACAACAGTCACTCTCACACTCACACCTAGGGACAATTTGGAGAGGTCAATCTGCCTGCCATGCATGTTTTTGGAGTGTGGGAGGAAACCGGAGGACCCGGAGAAAACCCACGCGGGTCCGGGGAGAACATGCAAACTCCACACAGGGAGGCCGGACCGGGACGCGAACTGGCGACCTCTGCACTGTGAAGCCAGTGTGCTAACCACTCGCACTGTCAAGTTATGTTGGTTTTTTGAGCTCTCCCCCTAACTTGAAAAGGGTTTTGACTGTGTTGACCGGGATTACACTGGGACTTCACTCTTTAACTCCAATGATGAGACCAATTTCTCCTTTCTTCTTCCTCTTTTAATTTGGACTTAATCGTCTCTTTTCTCATTGAAAAGACAATTGCTGATGGCAAGGTGAAAACCCTTTGAAGAAGGTAAAAACACAAACGGCAATTAGGTTTACAGTTGAAGGCAGTCTCTTAACAGGCTGGTTTTGACATTAAACCACCAAATCAAATCATCAAATAAACGGTCACAATAACAGATTCTCTCACTGTCATCCACCCTGGTCTTTACACAGTTGAACTCCACTGCACCAGGCAAACTCCTAGAGCAGTACTTGAACCGAACCGAACGCTGAGCAGTGAAGCAACTGACAACTGACTATTTTAAGGAGTGGTTTCTTCTGGTGAGAGCCTTCCTGATTACTGAATGGCTTTCAGCTGCTGGCACGTTTGTTTTTTATTCCAGTTCTCTCCTCTGGGGGAAAAAAATGGTGCCAAACTCATCTTTGGACTACAGCTTCGGCCATATTTGTAGTTTGCCAAGACAGTCACTTGACATTTAACTGCGTCCTCATCTTTTTTTTTTTTTTTTTTTTTTTTTTTTTTTTTTGCCCTCTTTAGTTGATGTTTTCTCTCAGAAATGTTTTTTTGCAAAAACCAGGGTGTGGACTTTTAACAATCATTTAAAAATGTCCAATATAAATATCAGCATCGTGGTGAGCACTTTTTTTCTGGGTGATTCATATTTACGTAAAACTATCGGAAGACTTCATGGCCCGAGAGGCAAATGACAAGGATGCTGCTTGAACACACATCTACTGTATGTAGCAACACTGTACTACAATATAAGTAATCCACAACTGAGCAAAACAAGATGTGTGCTTAACTCATTCACCGCCATTCACAAATGTATTTGGGAATGCAAAATATGACGTAGACTGCCATTCCCGAATTAGTTCGGGTTTTGTTTGATCTTGCTTGGGTGCCGATAAAGTGCTGGCCAGACCTCTGGTAATGTTTTTCCCGTGCACAAGGGGGCAGCATTTGGCATTTTCTTCCAAATTAGCCCTTTGTTCCAGCTTCAGCTGTTGTTAAAGCACTATACAAACCAATATGTATGTACTGCATTGTATTTTTGGACATCAACCCTCATTTCAAGGTAATATAAATCCGGACCCAACCAATTTGGGAAATAACTTTTTTCTGATGAAAGAAGAGAGTCTAAGGTTTCTTACGCTGCATTGAATCTTTATGTAGTCCTAAAACTCAATATTCTGTGCATTCTGAAATTCGAGTGACAACGACAACAACCCAGGCACTGGAGTGGACACATTTTTGCGCGTCTGGCAGTGAATGAGTTAAGCAGAAGTTGAGTGATTCGACATGCATATGTGTCTGATGACAGAAATATTCAATTCAGCGTAAGAAACATTAGACTCTCTTCTTTCATCAGCAAAAAAAGTTAGTTCCTAAATTATATGGGTCTGGAGTTATATTAGTACAGTAAAGTCTCGTTATATCGATATTCAAGGGAGTCCGAAAAAATATCGATATAACCGGGACTATCGCTATATCCGACCCTGTTTGCATGTAATTTTCTCCGTGCGTGCATAGAAATAGTATCGATATAACCGGGACTATCGATATATCCGATATCGATATAACGAGACTTTACTGTACCTTGAAATGAGGGCGGCTGTCCAAAATACAATGCAATACTGGTTTGGTTTGTATAGCACTTACTGGTTTGGTTTGTATAGCACTTTAACAACAGCTGAAGCTGGAACAAATCACTAACATGGAAAAAAGGAATGCTGCCCCCTTGTGGAAGGAAAATTATATTGCCAGAGGTCATGGCCAGCACTTTATCTGCACCCAAACAAGAAAAAAACAAAACCTGAACTAATTTGGGAATGGCACTCTAAATCAACTGTTCAATTCCCAAATAAATTTGTGAATGGCAGTGAATGAATCAGAATCAGAATCAGAATACCTTTATTCGTCCCACAATGGGGAAATTTGCAGTTCACAGCAGCAATTGAAAAGGGATGGGGTTGGGGTGGGGGTGAAAGGATAGAAAACAAGATATTCTAAGCATAACAAAATAAAATAAAAATGAGTTAAACAATATGACCCTCAGTACTTACGATTTGATGTTTGTACTCACCATATTTTGCTCGCCAATCTGTTATTTCTAATGTACCGTTTCAAATCATTTGAATTAAAGACTTTATTTATTTGTTTGTTTGTTTGTTTGTTTGTTTGTTTGTTTGTTTGTTTGTGTATTTTTTTTTTTTTTATTGCACACTCAAAAATGTGACTTGGCCAGATGCCTTGAGGGCTCCCAGGCAGTACCAGTGGCCCGCAGCCACATACCACACCACAAAGACCGTCTTAAAAAGGATTTCTCTGTGCCAACTAACAAAAGAAACATGTCTGAAGTTACTAGACGTGGCTGTTTCATAACCTGCCGCATTGTCGTCTCGCCATCATGAGTGTCGAGCATGACTGTTGATTGCTCCTTGGTTTAGTTTGGTTCTGCAATATATTTTTACAGCATGGGTTTTGGGGGGTTTATTGGCTTGATGTACTTTTTATCCATCCGTCACCAAAGTAATAAAGAAAATGAGATTGGATTAAGTCTGGACATTGTCTTCAAGAGATCACATAAGTTTCTTAAAATTGGTCTGCTGCGATTTTTGCTGCAGATTTGCTTTTCCATGCCTTAACGAGAGAACTAAATAAGAATGCAGCATTTTGTTTGCATTCAATTTTCATCCATAATTTTGGTCTGAGTTGTGATTTCCCTAATGTACCCCAAGTGTGCTGCTTTCGCGCTTCAGAGTAATTACTTTCCCACCTAGAAACAATGAATAACACAAAGTGAAAGTTTTTGGAGAGCTCTTTATTGGCTCTTCTTTCTTGCGGCTAGCCTGGGCCTTGGGCATGTCTCATCCTCCTCTCAATGCTCGCTTTTCTTGCAGAGTGGCCCGAGTTTGTGAAGAGCCATGCCCCTTGGTGGGGGTCCCACATTATGGACTGGCTTCATTACGGCAAGAACGTCCACGTGGTCCACTATGAGGCCCTGAAGAGAGACTTGTTCTCACACCTCAAGGGTATGGTTGAGTTTTTAGGCCTGAAGGTTTCCGAGGAGCGTCTGCTCTGCATGGAAGGCCAGAAGGACGGCAACTTCAAGAGATCAGGGCTTCGCAAACTCAAATATGACCCCTACACCCCAGAAATGCGAGCTAACATCAGTGAACTGATCAGAAAAGTCGACGCTGCCTTAAAGAAAAAGAACATGTCTGGTGTTCCAGATGAATACATGCCAAGATAATACATGTGATCCATTTTTTTTTCCTGTTTAAACAAGAAGTCTTTTTTTCCGCCTCCAAAATTCAACTATGTTTCCCCATCTCATCTTGTGTCTAACCAGACAATAACAACCGAAGGAATTTCCTCTTAAAGAGCATTTGTTGTCCTCTTCCGTGCACATGCTCCTATTGGCATGTCCACAAGCCTTAACACAAAGAGGTGACGCGACAGAGAGCGCACATGGCGTTTTTTATCCAAAACGATTTAATACTCTTTGGTATGTTGATCTTATTTTGTGAAAACAAGGTGAAAGATTTCCTGCTGCTCCTCTAGTTAGGAACCATTTTAGATTATGTTGTGATGAGAAAAAAAAGCTCATTTTTCTGCGAGATAAATGCAATATGCGGGAGCTACCTACCAGACAATGATACTGTGTGATTCTTTGATCCTTTTTTTGTAAGCTAGTGAACTTAGACAAAGAAATCTGTTGTTGATGAAAAAGTTTTCAGTTCCTTGTTTTGAAGAAGGCACTGTGCTAAAGAGTGATGACAGCATTTATTTATCTCTGGTGTGCAGGGCGCACGTGTCTACTTGTGAATGTGTTCTCTTGACACTGGATTCGATGCTTGACACTGGATTCAATGCCGAAATCCAAAAAGCACTTGACAGTGCCGCACTCGCCCCAAAGATATCGGACGATACACACACTGTATGCTCTAGGTCAGATTACTTTAGTTCTTTTGGGCTCCTTTTTGGACAGTTAATGGCACTTGATGAAACATTTTTGTAATTGCCTTTTTTGTGATAAGGGCAATGAAATAGATGAACTCAAGGATGAAGAAAAAAAAAACTCCACCGACTGCAAAAATTCTGCTCTTGACATCGGTATGTTTCATAAGTGCTGTGCCTCGTGCTTTGAACAAAACAAGCATGTACAATAGCTGAGGATAAAGTGAAATAAATGAAATGCTAAGAGGCAAAATACAACAAATGACTTCCATTTTCAGGATGCGACTGTATATCTCTATTTTTGTAATGTGCGCTGACACATCCAAATATTTGTACCGCAGCAAACAAATTATAGAAACGGTTTCTATTTTTAAACATGGTTTAAACTTTTGATTGGCTCTTGCTGTCATTGACGAGCGGGCACTTGAACAAAGATGGGTTGAATGTATCGCCAATGGAATGAATGTAACTGTGATAAATCCCAATAAATAAGTCAACTGGATGATTTCTTGTTGTTCTCCTATTTGTCAAATGTCACCGATAGGATGAGCTCATTGTCATGTTTTATTTTTGCGTCACCACACATTGAGTTGAAAAAAAGCTGATTTCTGACGGCATGTTGAACACGATACGATTCAAAGGAGGGTTTATGTTGTCTCGTCTTGATTATCGGCACACGTCTCCATTATATATTTCTGTTCATTTTATTTCGACATAGAACAGACTTTTAGTTTTTATCTGTACACAACAATAACGATCCGACGTTCTGTGCTTTAATAGATTGCGTAAATCAAGCACTGATTAGAAAAAGGATGTCAGGCAGGATGCAGCGGTTTTCAGGAGAATAAGGAGAACCAAATTAATGCATCTTGCGGACTGTTTTTAAACCAAAGCTCATTTCAGCTTTGTGAAAAGCAAAAGATCAAAATAGATTTGTTTTTGCGACAGGCCAAATAAATAAATGAACGAACGATTGATGGATAGGTGGATAGTTTGATAGGTGGATACGAGCGGGCGGGCGGGCGTGCGGGCGGGCGGACTGACAGAGAGAGAGAGAATGAGAGAAAGACAGAGAGAGAGTGAGAAAAGAGAGATAGATAGATAGATAGATAGATAGATAGATAGATAGATAGATAGATAGATAGATAGATAGATAGATAGATAGATAGATAGATAGATAGATAGATAGATAGATAGATAGATAGATAGATAGATAGATAGATAGATAGATAGATAGAATCTATCTATCAACAAATAGACTACAGAAAAGGAATCAGTTACCTCTGCAATGCTCAAAAAGACGCATTGAAATGCAGTTAGGACATATGTCTCACAATCAAAAGCAAATCGTGAATTGCTATCTGTGTGCATGTGCCCAGCATGTGGTTGTAAATGAAAGTAGTCCAGCGAGTACCTGCCCCTCCCCCGCAAGGTCATGTGGAATAGACAGAGAGCTCACCCATAACCTTGAACAGGCCAAGCAAGCGATAGAAAACGAGCCAATGTCAGAGGCGTAATGATGAATCTCTATTTTGGTGTCAACATCAGACCCATCGTTGCAGGTTCTGAATTCTTTTAGATGAATGCATTCGTTTTTCACAATTTAAAGAGATGCCCGTTTCCGAGAGACAAAGAGTAATATTACTTGCCCAACCCACCCTGAATTTAAATACGATTAGCCTTCTTGTAATCAAAACGATTGACAGAAGTAGTACGAAGCACATTTTCATCCACCGGTGTTTATTAACAACCCTCCCAGCTTGTCAAAGAAACATTCGCTCACCCTTCTTGTCTGTTCATTGCGGAAAGCATGTCGGCGTTGTAGGTGTAATTCAAATGTGAGTCATTTGCATTTAAATGAGACTCACTCGGCTTTAGATGTCATGGACGGAAAAGGTCTACAGTATGTGGACAAATGGGTCAAGTAAGAACTCGGATTGTGTTCAGTTGTTGTTTGCATCAACAAGCAAACAAAGAGCAACTGCAGTAGGAACGGTGGACAGCTTTTGCCAAGCCACTCAACTCGTACAGTACAGTAAATGATTGGGATTGATTAACTGTGATGAAAACGTCCGCAATAGCAATTGTATCGGTTTAAGATCCGCTAAGGCAAGGGTGTCTAACTCATTTGTTGCAGCGGGCCACATATAGTGAATTTGGGGAAGCCACGAGAATGTTTAATTACCTCCACATATTACATATTGAATTTACAACAAATTAATGAATAACTAGTTTTCAAATTAAAAGTAAAAAAAATATTTTCGTTTAGATGGGAAATTTTGATTTGGACATGAGCAACCATCAAGGAATTTTTGATTCGCTTTTGAAAATAATGTGACGGGTCAGATTTGGCCCCCAGGCCTTGACTTTGACACCAATGCGCTATAGGAATCTACAAAGCCCATCATGCTGTGGCTCCATCAAACCCACATCCCACTATTGACATGAATGGTCTTACTTTTGGATTTGAAAGACATGTTCTCCCACTGCATACATATGGATGCCCTGTGGGCCGTTATCAGATGTCAGCGCCATAAAGCATGACCTACCAAACTGTAATGTCAGCACTTATCCAGAAATGTTCGCAGCTGACTTTGGAAACGGTGACATTCACCAGCTGCTCACATCACGACACTGGGCCTGAAGCAGCAAGGTTAAAATGATAGCGATAGTTGGGAAGGATGTGGTGAGAGGTGGGAGGGAAGAATGGGAGGGGGATGTCAGATGACCTTCACCCAGGAAGTCAAACAGAAGAATAGAAAGTGGGGAAGAAATAGAAGTCGACATATGGCTTAGGTGGGAAGGGAATGTGAATAAGACGCGCGCACACACACACACGCACACACACATGCACACACACACACACACACACACACACACACGCATACACACACACACACACACACACACACACACACACACACGCACACGCACAAACACACACACTGATTACAACAGTACTGGCTTTATCTGGACCAGTCTTTATCAAAAGGCCAAGTCCATTTTGTCCAATAGCAATACAAGACAAAGTCAAATTGCACTTTAATTCTGGTATGAGACAAAGACCTTTAAAAAGTGGTCTCGGAACCGGTCAAGAGACCAAGGCCGATCTCGAGAACTTCAAGGCTAATGTTGTGAAATGCACTTACTTACTTTCAGCGCTGTCTTGACGATCTGGGTGTCAAACTCTTTTTTGTCGTGGTTTCCTTTGGAGGGCCGTTCTGAATTTTGGGAATATCTTGCATACACATCGCACACAAAAAAATTGATGGACAACTAGTTTTAAAACCGGAAGTCCAGAATAATGACTGTTATTGTGAATTGCATATGACAATTAGAAAGTTTGGATCAGACTTTAGCAAGCATGATAGCACATGACCTGCTTTATTTGCTTCTGCGGGCCACATAAAATCAAGTCGGGAACCAGCTACGGCCCCCGAGCCTTGACTTTGATACCTGCGATCTACAGTGTGAGGGAACTCACACTCTGGTTCTGCCTATTTTAGGTTCTGCCTCCTTACGGCAACACACCTGATTGAAACAATCGGCACATCAGTGTGCTCTGTCAAAGCCTGAAACAATTATGGTCAATTGAATCAGGTGCGGTGGAGTAGGAAGAGTTCAAAAGAGGAGGGTTGATGGCTTTCAAGGAACCAGAATCCCCCACCGCTGATCAATAAGGTAAGGGTACCCCGCCAAAACACCTCAAGTGCACTTTAGACAATATCGATGGAACCACTTTCAAATGAAAGGAAGCTTTTTTTGTAACCTGCTGGCCGGCTAAAACTGGGTGTTTGAAGATGTTTGAAAGTTTGATTTCTGTCTTTTACACTGGAACACATTTGACTAGTGTACATTTCTGTGGGTTGCTTTCTGATTCACTTCAAACTACACGTGGTGTGGTTGTTAAGATACTGAATTGTTTGCTCGATAGTGGCTCAGTGGTGTAACCGTGCAGGGTGGCTCTTCTCCATTATGACATCAAAAGGAGCGTTTTTCTCATTCGTTTGATAGAATGATTTCTGCCGTGGGAAATAAGTGACTGCAAAACCCATTTTCAGGGTCAACAGTCCAAATCAGAAACATTCATCTTATTGTTGTGCACGGAGGATTTGTTCTTTTTCTCATAAGGCATTCTGTGCCATTTTGAAAAAAAATCCACTGCCGTTAATCAAGATTTCAATTTGTTTTTAATAATTTGACTACATTATGAGCTTTGATTAAATCACTGTATATTTAATCTGAAATAATAATGACATCCGTTTCATGTCATTGGTCCTTTTTAATTTAACACCACGCGGAACTAATGATTATTTATTCCACCATGCTCAATTCTATTGATGGCACGCTATTTTGTAAAGATTACTTAAAAAAAAAAGCAGTGCGCCAAAGGGCTTTTTTTTTTTAATTTTTATTTACAAAAATGGAAAGTGAATATAAAACGCGCACACACACTCATGCAAGAACACTATTGTACAACCCTCATTCATTAAAATGACAAAACGCACTGGTCCATTCAACAAGCTGGTTGCTGACGGGTGAGAACAACTGGACATATTGTGTATGAATTGTAGCATGATTGATGAACGTTATGCTTCCAAGATATCTATTCATCATCTAATAATCTCCCTGTCCAAAATCAATTATAGTGTGTAGGGCAGTGGACTGAATGGAGATGTTCATTTCCTATTGTCATTAGGAAAGGCCTTCATGTGAGAGCTAAATGCGCCAAGTCTCAAAAATAGACATCTACTCATTCATTCATCAAGTAGGTGCACTCCGGTGACTAAACAGTCGCACACAAATGCAATTACAGATCTTTCTTGGGGCAGTAGTATTATTAGGATTTTTTTTTCTTGGCTGATATTATCACAAATTGAAAAAACATTGAGATTCTCTTTTTATTTTAGTGGTTAAACTTGCACCCTGTGTTTCAAAAATGAAAAAATGTCAATCAGAAAACATGCATAAACTGATTCAACACATATAAAAGGAAAGGTGAAAGGCTTACTTTTAAAATTTGGTCTATTTCACAATAAAGAAGAAGCGTTTTAGATGTGGTATTGTTTAAATTTTTCAATCAGGAATTATATTACAGTCATTTCCAGTCCATCTATTTACATTTAGTTTTTCTCAGTCCTGCATTTTTTTCATCCCGACCTTTTTTTTTGTGATTAACACGACATGCATTTAAACACATTATTCCATGCGGTGGCTTTTAGCACAGCTTCGCACACATGAACATAATATATTTTCTTTCTTTTATGATTAGCAATATTATTATTTCTTTAGGATAGAATGATGATTTAGAAATTACATGAATTGTCTGTTGTCAATTGTATGTCTCTTTTAGCCACATTATATGTGCCTTGCACGCTGGGTCTGAGAGGACATTAATTTCATCTGTGCTGTTTGTCATGCATATTAGCATATTTGACAATAAAGCTGACTTTGACTTTGACTTTGATTCCTTTGGAGGAGGTGGCGAGGGGCTTGCGCAACTACGCAGAGTATGCGCTCAGACACTCATGAACGCCCCCGTCAATTGTTCGGATGCAGAGAAAATGCAGGTAATTTGCATTTTCATGATTTATTTGTCGCACAGCTGAATTGCGGAGGCCTTTGCTAAAGTCATCCCTCAATGAAATAGCGCGTCAAGTAAATGTCAGGATTGCTGATTGCATGTTGTAGTCCCACAAGTGAGGCTCAAACCGCTCGCAGGGGCTTTCCCGATAGTGTTGCCGTGTGAAGCAACTGTAATCACATTGCGTGTGTTGGAGAACGTTAAATGTGGGTGGACACCCTGCCGTCCATAGAGCTGGACCTGGACAGATACCGGCTGGTGGTGCGACCGTCATCCCCCATGGCGTTCTCCATCTTTGACAGCAAGGAGCTCTTGCACCTTTGCTGGAAGTCATTACCCATAAACACGTAGAGCACTGGGTTGAGGAAACTGTTGGCCGCCGCCAGGCATGTTCCCACCTGCGTTCCGACAGTTAAGATGTAATGGTTGTGGTATTGCTGATTGACTTCAAGCAGAATAAAGACGTGGTAGGGCAGCCAGCAGATGAAGAAAGTAGCGATGAGCGCCGTCATGACCTTAAAAGGTTTGGACGATTTGGTCATCCTGTTGCTCCGAAGTTTCAGGATGATGACCGAGTAGCAAACGCTGATGATCACGAAAGGCACCGCAAAGCCTCCCACAAAGCGGCTGAGTCCCACGATTTCGTGACTGTGTTGGCGCAATGTGTAGTTGTTGTAGCAAATGCTCCTTCCCATTTGATGCTTCATGTCACGGAAGACCGCCGAGGGAAGACTGAATCCGATGGCAAGAAGCCAAGCCAGGGTAACAATGACCGATGCCTTTCGTACCGTGCGGTGGTTCTGAGCCCAGACGGGAAAGATGACGGACACGCAGCGGTCGACGCTAATGACGACAAGGAGGAAAATGCTGCTGAACATGTTGAGAAACAACACAGACGAGGTAAACTTGCACAAGAAGAGTCCGAAGATCCACCTTCCCATGGCCATGTTAGTGATGAGAAACGGAAGGAAAATGCAGAAGATGAAGTCCGAGATGGCCAAGCTCAGGTACCACGTCGTGTTGACCGTCTTCTTCATTTTGAAGCCGGTGATCCAGATGACCAAGGCGTTGCCGCAGGAGCCCAGCAGAAAAATGGCTGTAGTGATCACCAGAAGAGAAACGCAAAGAGCATCCCCCGTGCAGGTGGATTTGTGCTGAAACACCGACTCCTCGTGCGGCATGACGTCCTCCTCATAGTAGGTGTAGTTGCCGAAATCTTCATAAGTAAACTCTTCCATTTTCTCTCCACAGAAGAGAGAATGTTACTGTGGGAAAAATGGGAGTTGGGGGGGAACAAATGAGTAAATCCAACCTGACAGCTGAGTACGTATGTTAGAGTCTTGGTACAAACCTGCTGCTACTGTTGACTTGATGCTGCCCAGAGACGAATGTCGGCGAGCTGTGCTGGTTCCTTCATGTCATAATGCGACCAGCAGTCAGCTGACCGGATTGTTTCTCAACACGGCCATCAGCAGCGCCTCAACACTTTCAGTACTGCTATTTGAGTTTTACAACTATGCGCCGAATGCAGAAGTCTAATAAAGGGGTGGACATTTATATATAGTACAAGTAGTTCAAAAGTCAGTTGTTCATAATACGCCCCCTTTCCGAGGAAAAAGAAATGTCATGAACTGAATTACTGTTACAAAAAAAGGGGAAAAAAGGGTGAAGCAATCATGTCCTTTTTCTGTCTTGTGAACATGAAACGTATAAAATATTCAACTGCGCAGTTGTCAGAGTTTTGGGAGATGGCTCTGATGTTTAGGGAATTGGATGCTGGCGTGTTGTGTGCCAGAGGCCTCTTGTCAACCACACGTGTTTGTTCAAAACTGACAGAGGGGAGCGCGGTGCTCAGAAAGCCGTTAAGCATCGAGTGGTCTGAAAGCAAACATAGCTTTTGAACACATTAACACACGTGAACAAAACTGTTGTCTTCTTGTATAAGTAATCCATCCATCCAATTTCTGGTTTTATTCTGATGGCGAGTGTGCCTTTCCCCCAGCTGATTTGAAATCCAGGATGGCTCGCCATACAGTCAATCTGCGTCATTTGGGGCGTTAGTGGGTGATGCATCACAAATCATACTATGCCTTTCTGCCACTGCTTTTTCATGCCATACAATCATTAGTATGTTCAATGGATTCATTTTCGAGTCACCATCAGTGAGATAATGATAAAAATGTTGCATATGTTGCAGTAGCAGTTGATCAATGAAAGAGGGTCCTAAGGCACATCCCCACCCCGCATGCATAGTGGTCACATGGCTTTTTTTGAAGAGGAGAAGTTCACGACTTAAAAAAAAAGTCTTAAAATATATGTATCACACGTTGATTTATTAATTTCTTTTTGCTAAAGTCATCCCTCAATGAAATAGCGCGTCAAGTAAATGTCAGGATTGCTGATTGCATGTTGTAGTCCCACAAGTGAGGCTCAAACCGCTCGCAGGGGCTTTCCCGATAGTGTTGCCGTGTGAAGCAACTGTAATCACATTGCGTGTGTTGGAGAACGTTAAATGTGGGTGGACACCCTGCCGTCCATAGAGCTGGACCTGGACAGATACCGGCTGGTGGTGCGACCGTCATCCCCCATGGCGTTCTCCATCTTTGACAGCAAGGAGCTCTTGCACCTTTGCTGGAAGTCATTACCCATAAACACGTAGAGCACTGGGTTGAGGAAACTGTTGGCCGCCGCCAGGCATGTTCCCACCTGCGTTCCGACAGTTAAGATGTAATGGTTGTGGTATTGCTGATTGACTTCAAGCAGAATAAAGACGTGGTAGGGCAGCCAGCAGATGAAGAAAGTAGCGATGAGCGCCGTCATGACCTTAAAAGGTTTGGACGATTTGGTCATCCTGTTGCTCCGAAGTTTCAGGATGATGACCGAGTAGCAAACGCTGATGATCACGAAAGGCACCGCAAAGCCTCCCACAAAGCGGCTGAGTCCCACGATTTCGTGACTGTGTTGGCGCAATGTGTAGTTGTTGTAGCAAATGCTCCTTCCCATTTGATGCTTCATGTCACGGAAGACCGCCGAGGGAAGACTGAATCCGATGGCAAGAAGCCAAGCCAGGGTAACAATGACCGATGCCTTTCGTACCGTGCGGTGGTTCTGAGCCCAGACGGGAAAGATGACGGACACGCAGCGGTCGACGCTAATGACGACAAGGAGGAAAATGCTGCTGAACATGTTGAGAAACAACACAGACGAGGTAAACTTGCACAAGAAGAGTCCGAAGATCCACCTTCCCATGGCCATGTTAGTGATGAGAAACGGAAGGAAAATGCAGAAGATGAAGTCCGAGATGGCCAAGCTCAGGTACCACGTCGTGTTGACCGTCTTCTTCATTTTGAAGCCGGTGATCCAGATGACCAAGGCGTTGCCGCAGGAGCCCAGCAGAAAAATGGCTGTAGTGATCACCAGAAGAGAAACGCAAAGAGCATCCCCCGTGCAGGTGGATTTGTGCTGAAACACCGACTCCTCGTGCGGCATGACGTCCTCCTCATAGTAGGTGTAGTTGCCGAAATCTTCATAAGTAAACTCTTCCATTTTCTCTCCACAGAAGAGAGAATGTTACTGTGGGAAAAATGGGAGTTGGGGGGGAACAAATGAGTAAATCCAACCTGACAGCTGAGTACGTATGTTAGAGTCTTGGTACAAACCTGCTGCTACTGTTGACTTGATGCTGCCCAGAGACGAATGTCGGCGAGCTGTGCTGGTTCCTTCATGTCATAATGCGACCAGCAGTCAGCTGACCGGATTGTTTCTCAACACGGCCATCAGCAGCGCCTCAACACTTTCAGTACTGCTATTTGAGTTTTACAACTATGCGCCGAATGCAGAAGTCTAATAAAGGGGTGGACATTTATATATAGTACAAGTAGTTCAAAAGTCAGTTGTTCATAATACGCCCCCTTTCCGAGGAAAAAGAAATGTCATGAACTGAATTACTGTTACAAAAAAAGGGGAAAAAAGGGTGAAGCAATCATGTCCTTTTTCTGTCTTGTGAACATGAAACGTATAAAATATTCAACTGCGCAGTTGTCAGAGTTTTGGGAGATGGCTCTGATGTTTAGGGAATTGGATGCTGGCGTGTTGTGTGCCAGAGGCCTCTTGTCAACCACACGTGTTTGTTCAAAACTGACAGAGGGGAGCGCGGTGCTCAGAAAGCCGTTAAGCATCGAGTGGTCTGAAAGCAAACATAGCTTTTGAACACATTAACACACGTGAACAAAACTGTTGTCTTCTTGTATAAGTAATCCATCCATCCAATTTCTGGTTTTATTCTGATGGCGAGTGTGCCTTTCCCCCAGCTGATTTGAAATCCAGGATGGCTCGCCATACAGTCAATCTGCGTCATTTGGGGCGTTAGTGGGTGATGCATCACAAATCATACTATGCCTTTCTGCCACTGCTTTTTCATGCCATACAATCATTAGTATGTTCAATGGATTCATTTTCGAGTCACCATCAGTGAGATAATGATAAAAATGTTGCATATGTTGCAGTAGCAGTTGATCAATGAAAGAGGGTCCTAAGGCACATCCCCACCCCGCATGCATAGTGGTCACATGGCTTTTTTTGAAGAGGAGAAGTTCACGACTTAAAAAAAAAGTCTTAAAATATATGTATCACACGTTGATTTATTAATTTCTTTCCAAGTGTGAAAGAAGAAATAGTAGGGAGTTAATAGTGTGTGCTCAGTGATTGACACATGACACATTTCCGATGTGGGGCACACTCATTTTTACCAATTGCTGTTGTTAAAAATTGGACATTCTTCTGCCATCCAATGCTTGGGACCAAGGTGACTCACATTTATCTTCTTCTTCTTCTTCTTCTTCTTCTTCTTCTTCTTCTTCTTCTTCTTCTTTTCCTTTCGGCTTTTATGTGATGTGTATTTAGATGCCTTTTGTGGTGTCACAATTTGCAATTTTAAGGTACACTTGTTCAGTGGTTGCTAGCTTACCATCATGCTGACTCTGAACATATAGATCGCTATTGCTCTGAAAATAATGACAGAACATTTTAAATAAGATGAAAATGACTATAATAAGGAGAAACTTCCACCAGCCACCACTAGAATAGTTTAGTAGTTGTTGACAGAAAGCTAATATTGTCAGCAGAATGTTCTCCCTCCTTCCCTCTTGGCTAAATGGTGCCTGGCTACATGTGCTCTGCTACTGAAAATTCTTCTTCTTTTCCTTTCGGCTTTTCCCCTCAGGGGTCGCCACAGCGAATCAATGTCCTCCATCTATCCCGGTTTTGTGCATCCTCTTCTCTCACACCAGCGACCTTCATGTCCTCTTTGACCACATCCATGAACCTCCTCTTCGGTCTTCCTCTCAGTCTCCTGCCTGGCAGTTCAAGACTCAGCATCCTTCTCCCGATATAGTCACTCTCTCTCCTCTGGACATATCCAAAACATCTCAGTCTGGCCTCTCTGACTTTCTCTCCAAAGCCTCTAATATGAGTTGTCCCTCTAATGTACTCATTCCTGATCCTATCCAACCTAGTCACTCCCAAAGAAAACCTCAACATCTTCAGCTCTGCTACCTCCAGCTCTGCTTCCTGTCTTTTCTTCATTGGCACTGTCTCCAGTCCAAACATCATGGCTGGTCTCACCATGGTTTTATACACTTTTCCTTTCATCCTAGCTGAAACCCTTCTATCACACATCACATCTGACATTTTTCTCCAGCCGCTCCAGCCTGCCTGGACACGCTTCTTCACCTCTTTTCCACACTCTCCATTGCTCTGGACCCCAAGTACTTAAAATCCTCCACCTTCTTTATCTCTTCTCCCTGTAGCATCACTCTTGCACTTGGATCCCTCTCATTCACTCACATATATTCCATTTTGCTGCGACTGATCTTCATTCCTCTCCTTTCCAGGGCATATCTCCACATCTCTAGTTTCTCCGCCACCTGTTCCCAGTTCTCGCTACAGATCACAATGTCATCTGCAAACATCATGGTCCAAGGAGATTCTTGTCTAACATCGTCTGTCAGCCTGTCCATCACCATAGCAAACAAGAAGGGGCTCAGAGCTGACCCCTGGTGGAGTCCCACCTCCACCTTGAATTCCTCAGTCATAACGACAGCACACCTCACAACTGTCTTACAGTCATGATACGTGTCTTGCACCGCTCTGACATAGTTTTCCGTCACTCCAGACTTCCTCACGCAATGCCACAGCTCTTCTCTGGGCACCCTGTCATACGCTTTCTCCAGATCTACAAAGACACAATGCAATTCCTTCTGACCTTCTCTGTACTTCTCTATCAGCATTCTTAAAGCAAACACTGCATCTGTCGTGCTCTTTTTTGGCATGAAGCCATAGTGCTGCTCACAAATGTTCACTTCTGCTCTTAGTCTTGCTTCGACTACTCTTTCCCAGAGTTTCATTGTATGGCTCATCAACTTTATTCCTCTGTAATTAGTACAACTCTGCACATCTCCTTTGTTCTTAAAAATAGGCACGAGTACACTTCGTCTCCATTCTTCAGGCATCTGTTCACCATCTAAGATCTTGTTGAATAACCCAGTCAAGAACACCACCGCCACCTCTCCAAGACACTTCCATACCTCGATTGGTAAATCATCAGGCCCAAGTGCCTTTCCCCCCTTCATCCTCTTCAGCGCCCTCCTCACTTCATCCTTGCTAATGCTTGCTACGTCTTGGCCCTCAACAGTCACGTCTTCGACTCTTTGTTCCTTCTCATTTTCCTCATTCATCAATTCTTCAAAGTACTCTTTCCATCTTGCCATCACACTACTGGCACCTGTTAATACATTGCCATCTCTATCCTTAATTACCCGAACCTGCTGCAGGTCCTTACCATCTTTGTCTCTCTGTCTCGCCAGCCTGTCAAGATCAGTCTCACCTTTCTTGCACATTCCTTGCTGTCCAGCTACTGAAACTGAAGTAAGTGAAATCTGGAAATATGGAATATGCACTTTTCAATCCCGCGTTCAAAAAGAAATAGGTCGAAATACCTGTAATCAGGTCTACGTGAGTTATAAGAGTCGTTTGATTGCAGCGATATCCTCAAAAAGTTGCACAACGAGATTATTAGTTGGGACACACATCACTTGAGCATATCCCGTATTTTCCGGTGTATCAGGCGCACCCAAAAGCCTTCATTTTCTTCAAAAGATGACCCTGCGCCCTATACACAGGTGCGCCTTATACTAAGTAATATTGAGCCACAACAGGTCTTGCAACTACTGTCAGCAGCCACCGACTCCATTTCCCCCTGCAGAAGAAGCAGTGCGTGACCCTACCCTCTTCAGTAGTGCCTTATAATGTGGTGTGCCTTATATTTGAAAAACTTTTATAGATTTCTATATTATGTTTGGAAAACTTTTGCCATACATTGAAAGTGCGCCTTATACTCGGTGCGCCTTATATATGGGAAACATTTGAAAATACACCATTCCTTGGAGGTGCGCCTTGTACTCCAGTGTGCCTTATACACTGGAAGTTACAGTACACTTTATTTGTCTTGGAACATTTATCAGTTTCAAATAATTCAGTGAGCCCTGTGGGTTTAACTTTTTCAAAGGAGGACATACCAATTATTTTATTCATGCGGTGGTTACTCCGGAAATCAAGCAAAACATTTCTCTCTCTGCCTCTCTCTCCTCTCTCTCTCTCTCTCTTCTCTCTCTCTATATATATATATATATATATATATATATATATATATATTATATATATATATATATATATCAGTAAAGTCTCGTTATATCGATATTCAAAGGACGAAAAATTGTATACCGGTTGGATGGAGTAAGGCCCTTTCATCTCAAATTTCGTATGTGATATAATATATATATAAAATATATTATATAATAGATATATACAATAACGCTGTTACTGATCTGCCGAATAGGTGAAGCCCGGTTAAATGCATTTTTTTCGACTCCTTCGAAATCGATATAACGGACATAGGACAGTGAGATATATTAATATATATATGAAAGTGATATCAACATAATTAAATAAAATAACTACAATACTTCATGATAGTCAATATATATATTTTCACCTATACTATATCACTTATATCAATTGATGCATATGGATGTTGTGCTGCTGGAAGTGGTATGATGTACCTTATGAAGTGAAAAGATAGAAGAAGCAGAATGATAAGTGGACTAGGAAGAAGTTGTGAGCACGGGCACTGTACCTGGACGGAAATCATCCCCCAAGATGGACACCAGAAGCTAGCTTGGCCCCAAGATGGAGCCAATTAAACCCTCCACCGTTGCTACAAGGCTTGTGCAACAGGGCTAATGGAACCTCGTGAAGTGTGCATTGGGGAAAGAAAGCTCGATTGTTGCTCTGTGAAGAAGTTGATTTCGTGGAACCTCATGCCAGATGGGACATTGACTCGGAACTAGTTAATTCCTGCTAAGGTGGCCAGCATGACGGGACCCTAAGAGGGCAGGCCAAGAACCTTGTCAAAGAACTCCGTCCATGTTGGGTTACCAAATCAACCTTCAGTTTAAGAGCAAATTTATTTGGATTTACATGGTAAGAGACTTAGTATTGATAATAAAGGAAGATTCAGAACCTTAGGAGCTGTGAGGATTCCCCAGAAACCTTGATTAAAACTTTTTTGCATCCAAACCTGGTCAGAAGCACTTATTCCTCCAGCTGGAAAGATCTCATGGAAGTGGAGTACATTACATTACTAGATATAGATCGACTCATACTTTATTTTTGCCATCTCACAAGGTATTGCGATTTGACATGCTAATACTCTCAATGACGTTTAAGCCTGAAGGGACATGGGACCAAGGGAATAAATGAACAATTATAATGTTAAGTTGGCAAACAAATTAATATATGTATATATATATATATATACATACACACACATATATATATATATATATATAGTGATGTCACGAGAGACTGTGTCCTGGAGGGCAAATACATCCCCCTAAGATGGCTCCACCCAGAGAGAGTCTTGGCCCCACCTGGTGGAAGGCAGCAATTAAACCCACACACCTGTAGCTGATCAGGGCTTGATTGGCAAGCAGGGCTCTTAAGGCAGAGAGCCTCTGAGTGTGCAGCTTGGGGAAAGACAAGCTCGATTGCTGTGCTCTGTGGAGAAGTTGATTGCTGTGTGGAACTCATTGCCAGTTGGGACCACACGACTGGACACTGGATTTGAACCTAGCTAAGGTGGCTAGGCTACATGACGAGGACATCAAGAGGGGTGAGGCCTAGAGACTCTTGTAAAGAACTCCGTCTTCAGTTTTACCTCAGAAGAGACTTTATTTGGATTTAAGTAGCAGAAGAGACTTTATTTGGATTTAAGCATCAGAAGAGACTTTATTTTGATAAGTATTGGAAGAGACACTATTCAAACCTTTGTTGCTTGTGAATTCCCCCTGGAACCCTTGATTAAAACCTTTTTCTTTGCATCCAAACCTGTCGTCCATCGCACTTCTTGTCCCGTCCCGCTGAGAGCAAGCCTCTCATGATATCACTATATATATATATATATATATATATATATATTACTACTATACTTTTATTTTTGCCATCATCGTCAATGGGGAAGTTGCGTTTGACATGTCTTATACTCTCAATGACGTCTTTAATCCTGAAGGCGACATGGGACCAAGGGACTTGCAAATGAACAATATCCATAATGTTAAGTGGCAGAACATAATTAATATAACACACTCCTTTTTCTTCCTTCTACATGCCACTCTACAAGGGCGGTTTCTTATAGCATAGACCACTAAAGATGGTGCGCGGGGTTGTCATGGCAATAACTGAGAAACTATACTCTTTATTACAAGTCACCTTTCAATGATTCAGGGGTTGTTATTTTTAGGGAAAATTGCAGCTGTTTCTCCAAGCTTTTTAGTGAACTCTACCTTTGTAGTTTCATGGAATAATTCGGTTTTAGATTTCGCAATATAACAGCAATCGCAGTAAGATAGCTTCTTTCAAATACCTGTATGATACCACCAATTTTTCATTATTTCTTTTACATTGGCTTCAAAAGCATTTCATTGTAACTGTACTGCTCTATATTGTAGACAAATCAGTAAATCTCACGACACCGATGTTATTGTCTTTGAAGCTATGTGTATACTATGGAGTACAGATATATCTTTTCTTCATTTGCATTTGAACTCAAACTGCACCCCATTTACAATCATGAATGTGTTTTCATAGATGGATGCAGTGTATATGGTTGCAAGACAAAAAAGTGTGTGAAATGATCTAGATTTCTGTATCAAGTGGTTTAGTACAAGGAGATTTAAGTACGAGTAGGATTTTATCATTTTATTGGGCATACCATGTAAACTTTAACTGCGCAGGTTGGAAAAAGTACCGGTATTTGAAGCCCGACTGCCTCGGTCGGGGTTCAAACACTCGAGCCGAGGCTAATCATTTATCCACAATATTAGTGAATTAGAGAGACAGTCAAACTTGAGTCTATTCGAGAGTTCCTGTTCAGAGGTGTTAGTTTCTCTGCATTAGAAACACACACCATTTTCAGAAAAAGGTCTCTTCAGTCGTCATCAGTACTTCTTTGAAGGTGTTGGATGTTTCGCTCCTCATCCGAAGAGCGAACTAAAGCTGTGCTGGTAACTCTGGCCGTATATACCTAATGGACAAAGGTGGCCATGCCAGACCTCTGCTCTGATAGGTCCTTGCTCTAAGGTTGAAGGAGCAGTGGACCACCCCCTGAAGCCAATCTGATCACCTGTTGTTCCTGAGGTGTGCGCCTGAGAGCCTACATAGACGCACACCATTTTTTTTCAAAACATTCTGAAGAAACATTGCCGGATGTGAACAAAGCCTCACGCAAAAGGCCTCTCATATTTACCAACAATTTGAAATTGTTAAAGAGCAGCAGGATTTTTTTTAAACCTTCATGAGCCCTTCGGTAAAACAGATTGTCCATAAAAACCCAAAACCAGCGGCAAGTGTGGAAAAGGGTGGGGTTGGGGGTGCTTTGCTACCTTCAGGTCTGAATGCATTTCATCCTCAACCACAAAAAACAAAATTTTGCAAGCCATTTTGCAATTTAAGACCATCTGTTTGCTCCATGAAGAGTCACGGATTAGGAAGTGGAGGAAGTGTCACGGTGTGCAAGGTGGTGATGGCAGTTGTGGATCCCAAAAAGCAGGCAGGAGGGAGCAGCAGGTTGTATTTGAGAAATTAAAATAAAGTCAACAGGAACAAAATCTATAACATTAAAATCATTTGAACAGAAAAATACAAAGTATCAAAACAAAAACCAAAAGTATAAGTGCCAAGATGAAACAAACACATGCACATCATACAATGCCCCGACACCGAATGGTCGTGCCGGCAGTCCTTTTGACTGCCACTGATTGGAACGACCAGCACCTGCGAGGCTGCAGGCAGGGCTGACAACGCTACCCGTTGGTCGCCAATCCGAACGTGGTAGGAAGATATTAAAGAACAGAAGTAAATGAATTAAGTTAATAACTTGAAAAGAATATACATGAAGACGTGTGTCTTCTTATTGTTTTAGTTATTGTTGATGAGTTTAGTTAGTTGTTATTTTTTTATTTTGTATATATTTTTTTGTTCTTTTGACTTCAAGATGGCACTGTGGGAGTGGTTGCCTTTCCAGCAGCTCCTGTATTTTGTTTTTCTACTTCTTTCATTCCTTTCATCTTCCATTCATAACTTTGCTGCTGTGAAATGTTAATTTCTCCACTGCGACACTAATAAAGGTAAATCCAATCCAAGACTATCCGGACTGGCCGTGTTGTGGCAGGAGAGATTGATTGGCCATCAACATCCTGAGAATATCGCAGAACCAAAAGAATGGTCTAAACCAGTGGTTGTGGCAGTTATTAAATCAAAGATTTACATACATTTTCCACCCTGCACTGTGGCTTTCACGCGTCATGTTCATTAAAAACATGGCCACTTTTGTGTGCGATATCGGTATAAAAAAACATGCTCCTGGTATTCTGGTTTTTCTCCACACATTCTACAAACATTCGAACACTCCAAATTCTCCAGAGGCGAGCACAAATGGTTGTTCGTCTCTGTGTGCTCTGCGATTGGGTGGCAACCGGGTTCAGGATGTCCCCCCGCCTACTGCCTGAAGATATCTGGGATAGGCTTCAGCACCCCATGCGACTCTATTAACTCATTAACTGCCATTTCTGAATTTATTTGGGAATTGAAAATATGACGTGGATTCGGATTTTGGTTTTTCTTGCCGATAAAGCGCTAGTCAGACCTCTGGACATTTTTCCCCTTCCACGAGGGGGCAGCATTTGACTTTTGTACAGCCCCACTTGCATTCTCATATTACTCCTGACCCGTATAACTTAGAAATTAACTTTTTCTTTTTAATGAAAGAAGAGTTGAAGAGAAGAAAGGTTTGTTACGCTACATTGAATGTTTATGTATTCCTAAAATTCAATATTTTGTGGGTCTTGCAAATTGAGTGAAAATGATCAAAAAATGGCTCAAGAGTGTACACAGGTTTGCACGTCAGGCAGTGAATGAGAGGATTAAGCGGATCAGAAAAAGGATAGATTGATAATTATCCATTGCATCCTCTCCACACCCGCTCGTATTAAATGTTCTTAATGATTTGTCTGTCGAGTGCCTTGCGTATTAATCAACACGTCATGTTAATAACATTGACACTGTTAAAAGTCTTTTTTTCTAAGCTCCAGCTCCCACTTATGCATGAACCTCAACTAAGTGAATCATCTTTCCTCACGTCTTCACCTGCCACTCTTTCTTTCTGCCACTCTATCGGTTCACCACAATTCCACCGTGAACAAATCCTGTTCACAGACTCCCCAGGGGGCAAAAGTGACCTTCGATTTGATCATAATGAGATGATTTGGTGCTGGAGCTGTGTCACAATGCACTGAACTGACAAAATTAGAATTGCAGTCTCCTAGGAAACTGATGAAGCATCAAATGGAATTGATGTTGACACGTCCTCACGGCATTTGAATGCGGGTCGCTATCTTGCCATCCTTTTTCCACAAAAGAAATTGACGGAAACACTTCTTGCCACTGTTCCAGTGAGTGTAGTTGCCCTTGCAACATGCTCTTTTGGTGCTTGTTTCTCTGTTGGGATAGTGATTATTTCATTTCTGCTTGAATCACAGAGTTTCTGTGGTTGTACCGAGTGGTAATTTTTCAGACAGATTCAGCCATCCACACCGTTTGTGGCTTCTCCCGAACAAGAGAATTTTCTCAGTAAGCACATCCGCTTGAAAAAGAAGCACAGATGACAAAGTTCTGCCATTTCTAAAAGGTTATGATGAGTAAAGACGACTGTGATGTGTCCTGACGGTGGATTCCTTATTCCTCCCTTTTTCTTGGCCCCTTCCGTGATGAATATAAGAGATGGATTACCATCAAGAGATTTTCAAGTGAAGATAACATGATGGATGGGGAAACAACATTTCCACATACATTTAGTCAAGAGCATAAACCCCAAGCATTCATCTGCTGAATAATTTAGATTTACCAGGCCGAGAATACAAAATCTAATTGAGATAAATGAGAAAAAAAGGCTATTCTAATAGATTCTATTTATCTTAATGGTGACTGTCCGACGTTCCACAAAAAGTGGACTTTTATTTGTGCATGTACATACGTATGTGCGATTGCATATTCATAATTTATCCTCAGTCCAAATGTGATAAACATTTTATGAAAATTTTCTTTTGCATAAAAAAATGGATTTTCACACAATCAATTCTTCAATTGTTGCTTGATGTGTTTCTTCGGCTACCGGAGAAATAAGTCTATCCTTTCCCATGCATGCATAGTTATGACCACTATAAAAGTGTGCTTGGGTGCTAGCTTTCAAAACAATTAAAACAACCGGTAATCTTCACTCGTGACTGTGGGATTTTTTTTACAAAGAAAATTTGCAATTTGTTGACTTCTTGCTGAGTGGACATGGAAATGTTTGACTCATTCCATTTTATACTGACAGCAAAGAACAGATAGATGTACATCGAACCGGATATGAATTAAAAAGTAAAAATCTGATTTTGTTGAGTCCTTATATGAAGAGACTTACTAGGCACACACAGAAATCCCCCACCCCTATGAATGTTTGTCACCCTGGCATCAGATCATCAGATTTAACGATATGGACACATTGTATTTGTTGTCTTACTTAATAATTTTTTTCAGTTGTTTGACAAAATGCTAAAAAAGTGTTCCTTCAACAAGCTACGCCTCCATCAAATGTATTTTTTTCATTATCATGATACCCATACACAGTATTGTCGCAGCTTGGAATTGAAGCGGATTTACGTGGGACAGGAGATGTGAGACATTCTCTTTTTGTCAATGGATGCTACAGCTTCGTGTATGCTTTCAAAACTTAGCTTGTAGCAAACCATTGTCCATTCCACCATTACGTCCCTGCTCCACTGGTGAAAAGTACGTTTTGATCCTCTCCTCTTTCATTCAGCACTGCTTCTGCAACAAAGACGGTGCAGAAATTGTTTAGGATTGAATGACTGTCTGTGTATTTGTGTTGTCACATTATTTGTTATTGTGTTCTTTTGACTTCAAGATGGCATAGTGAGAAAGGCTACCTTGACAGCAGCTCCTGTATTTTGTTTTCCTACTTGTTGTCCTTCCCTCTTCCTTTCATCCTTTTGTTGCTGTGAAATGTAAATTTCTCTACTATGAGACTAATAAATGCTAATCTAATAATCTAATCTACTAGTTGAAAAAAAATTAAATGCTGCAATCAACATTTCACAACTTGGTTAATTTGTAAAACAATGAACTAAATAGCATTAGCAGAAAATTAAATGCTATCATAAACGGCAAGGTCTCAAAGTTAAGGCAGTGTTATCAAATGACTACCCCAAAAAAAATAAATAAATAATGATCGCTATTTTCTGAATGCGAGAAGCCCGTGGTTTTTAGGAAGGAACAAACCAAAATATGTTTACAATGAATTCTTGAAGCCAACCATATTAAATGGTTCTCTTAAAGGACAACCGACGTCCCCGGACAAGTTGTGTCCATGATTTGTAAAATGGCTTCAAATGACTTCTACTGAGCGTATTTTAATAAGATTCCACCGCATATACAGTAAAGTATCGTTATAGCGATATCAGTTATATCGATAGTACCGCTTATTACGATATTATTTTCATTTCCCTTGCACATTTCTAGTCTTTTTATGTATAATTAGTACGGTTTAGTACGATACCCGGTTGTTACGATAATCCGGTTATTACGGTGCTCCTTTTCATCCCCCGCCGGCCATTTTTGTTGTTTACATCGATATATCCGTCGCGCCATTGGTCAACTTGGTCACGTGTCTTGTTACGCGCGCCGCCATCGGTCGCGCCATTGGTCGACTTGGTCACATGAGCCGCCATCGGTCGCGCTATTGGTCGACTTGGCCGTGTGACTTTGTCACGTGACACGCCATCGGTCGCGCCATTGGTCAACTTGGTCACGTGTCTTGGTTACGTGTCACGCCATTGGTCGACTTGGTCAGGTGACTTGGTTACGTGCCCAGCACCCGTGTCGCAGAGCCATTTTCATTTTCAGACGCTAGCTCGTGTGTAGCAGACGAGATTGAAGTGTTTGTGTTAAAAGGTAAAAATGGGAAGCAGAAGAAGATTGATGACTTTTTTAAATTGTATACATAATACAGTAAGATGTAAGCGTTGCAGTTTCCCTGTTGTGTTATGTACATGTCCACTGTACTGTATATGAATGCAATCGTTTTTTGCAACAATGTTTCTTGTTTTGTCTGCTGAAGCGCGATGATTTTGAAAATGATTAACATTCCATACTGTGTATTAAAGGACAGCCGATGTCACTTTTTATTCAAATGCAAATAAAAATGACTTCACGCCAAGACGTCTTGCATTGCTTGTGAATCCAAACAATGGCTTCAGATTCGGATAATATGCTTTCTTGTTACACATCCAGTTATGAATATGTTTCAAATACACTGTAGTTCTGAAGATTAAAGCATACATGTTTACAATCATTAAAGAATTATATGTGCCATTTTGAGGCAACATTGAGGGAACAAAAAAGGGAGCTAATGGCCAGCTCCGTTTCTTATATGGCGCTTGGCTGCCCTCTTTTGGCGGCTTTTGTTTAATGCAGTTCGGCGCAGGATCGGATATATCGATAGTCCCGGTTATATCGATATTTTTTCGGACTCCCTTGAGTATCGATATAACGAGACTTTACTGTAGCTATATTTTACGTTTTAAGACTCGCTCTGAATATTCAGGAAGTCTTGTTTTTGAGTTGGTGACGAGTCCGTACGTGACGTCACGAAAGGACCGCCCCGTGACCGAAAAAAGACACATTGTAGCAGTCCTTCCATCACGTCAATGTATTTTGCTGTACATGTTTGGTCTGAGAACCGTGTTGCACCCAAAAGCCGCCAGAAGAGGGCATCCAAGCTCCATATAAGGAATTTATCAGCCTGTGGAAGCGGAAGTGGCCACTGGAGGTCGCCATTTTCTGCCTCTTTTTTTTTGCGTGAGAGATTTTCCCCCAATATTGCCTCAAAATGGCACATATAATTCTTTAATCGATTGCAAACATGTATGCTTTCCTCTTCAGAACTATTTGAATCATATTCATATCTGGATGTGTAACAAGAAAGCATATTCTCTGAATCTTAAGCCATTGTTTTGATTCACAAGCAATGCAAGACGTCTTGGCGTGACGTCACGAACTGGGGGCAGGACTTTCTGAAAATGCCCAATTCGCAGCTCAATTTTTTTTGCAGATTTTGGACACTTTAAGTCATTTTTATTCGTGTTTTGAATTTGACTAAAAATATCATACTGCATGTTTTGGGTGTTTTAGATGCTATAAAACGTATTTCTGATAAAACTTACTTACTTTTCTGATAAAACTTTTCTGATAAAACTCTTAAAAAACAAAAAAGTGACGTCGGTTGTCCTTTAAATAAGCCCGTGAATGCAGAATACTTTGCTCCTCAAATCTGTTGCTTCATTGCCTTTATTGCTCATAGATAGGTTCTCATTGCTGCATGTTTGTTAGCTGTTTGTTATTTTTTCCTCTCATATAAATCTCAGTCATGCTTGCTTTTACCTCTCCGTTGACAGCTTTTTTTTTTTTTTTTTTTACATCGGGTCATCATCCGCGCATGCTGATAAAAGTAAGCAGCCTAATGTGGCAATGTATAAGGAAATGAAAAGGCAGATAGCTGTTTTCGAATGCTTTACATACATTGGGAAAGGCAGTCGCCTTCTCAGAAAGTAGTGGAAAAATCTACATTCACTCCATATTGATTATGCGACTCATGTATTTTATTTGTATATCGTACAGTGGCCTTTTCTATTGAATTTCTGCCAGTTAGTTGCCTGTACAATTAATAAAGGCATTCATGATGTTTTCTTTCACACAGATTATTTTCATTGTCATTATTTTCTATGTGGGTGAATAAGAATAAGAGTAAGAGTAAGAGTAAGACTAAGAGTAAGAGTAAGAGTAAGAAAAAGAAAAACAAGAAAGGCATTAATAGTCCCATAATGTTATAATTTGCAATCTACAGCAGCAATTTAAAAGGGCGGGGGGAAATGCTATTTCCATGTCTTCATTAACTAACATTGAAGAAGCTCACTTCAGAATTCTGCGATTGATGAGGTTCACCGGGGCCATTTTTAAAAACACAAGCAATGTTTTAAATAAAGAAAAATAAGGAAGCAATAAATCAAACATAATCAAATCAGCAAAAAGAATTGTTGCTGGATATGTAGTAAACAAACATTACTCCTTAATGCCAGACAATTTTTTAGCATGCAATATGCAGTCAAGGAGTTTATGCACTCGCAGAATCAAGTTGAGTGGTTTGGCTGCGGCGAGGACGTGCAAGTGCCTCGCCCGCAGATCAATGCGCAATAACAAAGTCATGTAAATATAAAACCACATGTCTCTGGGGCGTGTCATAAGAACGAAATATCCGTTACAGGCTGCGCTCTTGGAATTGTACCTCATATTTGTACTCTTCCTTTGAAGCATAACTTTACACATACAAAAATACACTTTTCACCTTTGTGAGTGGGCCTGAGGACAATATGGTAAACACATCCGGGCGGGAGAGGGATATGAGCACTGCAGACGATGCTCCAGCTTCATGGCTGAAAAAGCCATAATACTATTACCTCCACCAAGGAATTACTGTGTCATCCGAGAAGCGCGAAATTGTTTGAGGAGGCAACGATGAACTATGCAGAGCTATGGAGGCGCGGATCCACTTCTGGCTTAACTCATTCACTGCCATTCCCGAATTTAAAGCATGACGTGGACCACCATTGCCGAATTTGTTCGGGTTTTGGTTTTTCTTGCGAGGGGGTGCTGATAAAGCGCTGGTCAGACCCCTGGCAATGTTTTCCCTCCCACGAGGGGGCAGCATTTGCCTTTTGTACAGCCGCCTGCATTTAAGCTCATATAACTCCAGACCCATATCATTTAGGAATTAACTCTTTTCTGATGAAAGAAGAAAGTCTAAGGTTTTTTACGCTGCATGAAATGTTTATGTAGTCCTAAAATTCAACATTCTGTGGGTTCTGTAATTTGAGTGAAAATGACAAAACCCCTGGCACTGGAATGGAAACATTTTTGCACATCGTCTGGCATTGAATGAGTTAATTTTGACAATAGAGTAATCCCTCGTATTTCACGGTAAATGCCACTAAAGTGATGGCAGTATTCTACACAGCATACCCGGCTCAAATAAGCCATGTACAGTAATCCCTCGTTTTTCGCTGTGAACGGGGACCAGGACCACCTGAAATAGACAAAAATCCGCCAAGTAGAGTTATACAATAATAACCCACGTGATAAAACAGTGGAGTGTGCTGGGCGGGGCTGAGAAGATGCACAACCAATTCTCATGGCTGTAAACCATGAGATATTATGCTCTCATTGGGTGACGTCAGCGCTGGGAAACAATCAAGCTCCAGCCGTGTACAAAACCTCTGAGTCATTCTGCTATTTTTTTTATTCTGAATGTTTTTTTCCCTGAAAAAAAAAATCTGTGATGCATTAAAACCGTGATAATAGAACTGCGAAGTAGGAAGGGATCACTGTAGTTTCTTTTTTCTTAATGTTGTCTCTCACAGCATAATATGTCGCTGAAACAAATTCGGCACCGCCTCCGTTTAGCTTTGTCGTGAATGAACCACTGTTTTCTGCATGTTTTCATTCGAGAATGCGACGACGCAAAGGTCATGTAGCATCGAAAAGAAATACGTTGCCCTCATGTGACTTTGCCTCGCTATGATGGAGAGGCAATTTCAGTCCCCATCATGCGTGTAAATGGCAGGCTGCGGTACATGCAGCTCTGTGGTAAATGGGGAACTATTTACTTGTATTCGACGTGCCTACTTGACCCACTTAGATAAATTTCAACTAAATCACTTTCACTGCAGAGACCTGCCGGTGCCCCGCAGATTACATTTGCTAATGAAGATTGAGGTTATAAATAACCAACATAACCAGGCCTCTCTCAGGGAAATGCTTTGCAGTCCCTCAGAGGAAATGTCGATTCCTTTGTTAGGTTGGAGAAGATGCTCCCCACTGCGGCAAAGAAAAATGCTTTGCTTCCTATTTTTCTTGAACGGCAAGGATAAACATTTGTGTACTGAGAGTGCACATCCATCAGGTCTCACGCGGAGGCGTCTTTGGTTGGCTCGACGTCTTAAGCAACGGAATGGAGAATCACATTGATCAAGGATCAATCCTGTCTTGACATTCATGAAGAGCCTTAAGTCCAGGGCCCCTCAAGACAGACCAATGCTTCAGAAACATCCTCGTTTTCTCTCAACGGACCATTTCGGAATTCCGCTTAAGTGCCCCGCTGACAGCAGATTTGCAATGAGCTGTGGTTTGAAGTCCAACCATTGGATTTGTAAAGAACCCCCGCATATCAAATGTTCCGACAATGTTATTCTCCATCTGTTGGTCTTGCTAAGTAAAGTGGGATTTGACGAGATCACGCATGAAGTTGTTTGAAGTTTAAGTCATTTTCCCGCAGCGCAGAAAACAATTTGTGCAGCGAGATTCATTTCATCAGAATCAAAATGCAACAAGCTGAATCCGCGATTGGTTTGCAGCAGTTTCAACATTTCATCAGTCTGTTTTTGCTTTGACCAATACCTGCTCTGCATTTTCATTGTTCTCCAGAGGGCATTGTTTCCCAATTTTTCCAACTTTGAAATACCACAAGCATGTACAGTAAATGATCCCAAAACATTTAATGATTTGGCAAATCAAGTTAAACATGAAAAACATTTTGTGGACTATAACAAGTGCATGAAATCGGAAGCGAGGCTCCGTTGCATTTTATGCGGCTTGTTAATCCCACTTAGACTGCTGTCTATTCTCCTTTGGAGGCATGAAGCCAATAAAAGGTCTCTTCCACTGAACAATGATTCGCTTGTTCACTGACTCTTAAAACAGAACATTTGATGGGGAAGCAAATTGACAATGTTTTCTCTTGGTGGTCGGCCACCCTGAAAAGTGCTCATCCAACTTGCTCACGTGCAAGTGACCCTCCAATCCTTCACACGTTGTGCTCATTTACAGTCAGTGACGCAGTTAAACTGTGCATGTCGATTTTATGGGCATCTGAGAGTGATGTGGCACTAAAACTGGACGCTGCGTGCTTGAAGAACAGCTCTCCGGTTTCCTTTCAAGAGTCAAACGCTGAGTGTTTAGACTTTTTTGACTAATAAAGAATCAGAATCAGAATCAGAATCATCTTTATTGCCAAGTATGTAGAACACACAAGGAATTTGTTTCCGGTAGAACACGCTGCACTAGTATCGTTGTCAAAAAAACTGCTAAGTGGCACTATACAGTTCCATTTTGGCTACTGTTGAATAAAGCCATAAAAGCAAAATATTTAGAAATGGTTTTCAGTGAGAGCCACAAAGACACCCGCACATACAGTGTATATGGTTATCTGTTCCTCATGATTGGTAAAAATCCAGCATAACTATCGGAATGAAAATCAACTTGCCGGGTCCATACGCGAAGTCAGTGCTTGCTAGCCCCCACATTGCTCATTAGCTTGCACGCTTGCTTGCTGCTGTCTCTTGCAGAAGTATATTAATGCGACGTAGCATGGTGCCACTGACGTTTCAATGCAAATTAGAATCACGGCAGAACCTGTTCACTCCACAAAGGCGAATCCATCGGTCTATTGAACCTGAAGTATGCAATACTCATCATCTTTTTTACTCGTCTGGCTCATTTTAAAGGGGGCGTTTACCTGTTTCGTCATCAATGGCCACCTAGATGAGTATAATTCAATCAAAATTGCTCTTTCACTCAACTGCTTCCAAAACAGGAAATGAACAGTGAAGGGTTATTTCTGGTTATATTTTGTTTAGTAAAGCCATGGTATTTTGCTTTTCTCAAATATATGTCATGAACATAATAATGATGTGTGTCTTCCGCCATATTTAGTCTAGCCTGTATAACATTCTTATATGCAAAGTGAACCAAGTGCATTCTTGGAGCCATCTGTTAACCTTGATATACTGCTTACTGGAGACTTTCTGGAGACAGACTGATAAAAGTTAAGATTTGTTTTGGAAGAATGCCACCTCAATATCAAGCCATAGTCTCGATACCGCCCTTCTGATGAAATAAATGTGTCGTGATCAAGCAGCCATTGTCTGTAAAACATGTGAGTCCGGAATATTCTGCAAATAAACCCTTCGAAGGTACTGTTCCTCGAGTCCAGCCTGTATTTGGATAACCAAAATCCTCATCAGCCGATATTAACGAACACGCTGAGGAAAGAAGGCCGCTCTCCTCCAACAACAGCAAAGCAGCGAGAATATTAAGTTTTATCCACGAGCCAGATGCTATCATCGCGAGCCATAGGTTCTCGACCCCTCGTCTCGACAATTTTCAGGTATTAAAAGTACTGTATTGTTTTTTTTTGTTTTTTTGGGACGTGGTCACTGTATTCGAATGTCGGTTCTGTGGCAACTCCATGGTTATGCTTTACAGTTATCATATTACTAATCCAGTTACTCAGCTCTACTGGGTGTTCACCGCTCACAAATAGCACAACTCATGCATGTGCTGACTTCACACTTCAAACAACAACTCCTCGAGCTTCCAGTCGGAGCACAGAATAACTGCATAACTGATTTCAAAACGTGTCCTCATTTCGGAAACTTCCCTAGAGGGAAAAAAACATCTACAGGCCAATCAGCAAGTGTGTTTTTCAGGCTTTTAAAGCTGCCATCAACTAGAGGCGAGTCGCTGTGTGTGATAGCGGCGGCAATCAGGACGACGCCGAGCTCCTATGACGACTTGGGTTCTGCTCTTGCCAAGCCGGTGTGCCGTTGAAATTGAATTTCGAGCAACATGAGCGCCATCACGGTGTTGACGTGACGTCATCTGCTCGGGACCCATTTGATAAATTAGAGTTGCGGGGATGTGCCAGTCAAAGCGATAATCTGCTTACCTAAACCCCCACCTCTGCGATACTGATTAAAATGGAGCGAGGTTTTAAAACCACAATCTCGGGAACGGGCGACATGTGTTTGATGTGTTGAAGCGCAGAACACGGCAGTCATTGGAACGTAGTGTGACCTCAATCTAGCTCACTAACCGCAGGGTATTGTTTTGAAAAGTCCCATCGTTGATTGACAGCCAAGAGAGCATTTATTTGTCTTCTGAAAGACCAGACAAATGTCAAAATGTATTTGCATGCTCACGTGGTTGCACTCATGTCTGAATGTCTCATTAGAATCTTTCATCAACAAGCAAGTAGAAAAGTCAATGCTTGATTCCCCCTTAACTGCGCAAATATTGATTTCCGACGAGTGTGACGTGAGTGAAATCCTGTTAATTTGGCGTGGAAATATTAGCCGGCCAATAATCATCGGCCTTAAATGGTTGCTTCCGTGGCTGCAATAAAATTGAGTAGATAATGATCTTGATTTGTAATGTGTCTGGAATAGAAACGGCAAGTGCTCTCAAGATTCAGAAAGGTGTTGTTTTCATTCATATCTTATATTTGGAACAACAATTTGAGTTGTAGAACAGAAAATCTAATAAAAATAATCCTGTCTTGATCCCCAGAGATGAAGTAACTAACTTACATTTAGAAATACCGAGACCCCATTTAGTGACTCTGTTTCACAAATCCCAACCTGCAATCTATATTACAGCGTATTCTGATGCTAATTAGGGTACAATGATACTGCTGGGGCATAATTTGAGCATTTTTGCACCTTTTCAATCATAGCCAGCTGTCAACTGGGTCTCCAATGTCATTTGCCGCAATCAATATGACGAGGGGAAGAATTTCCATCCACCCATCCATTTTCTGATCATCTTAGCCTCACAAGGGTCACACGAGGGTGTTGGATCCTATCCAAGCTGTCATTGGGCAAGTAGGCGGGGACACCCTGAACTGGTTGCAAGTCAATTTCAGAGTACACAGTAGCAAACAACCATCCACGCTTAGAATAACATCTGTGGGCATTTTAGAGTGCTCCATTAACCCCCATGCATTTTTTGGAATGTGGTAGGAAACCAGAGTACCCAGGGAAAAACCCACACAGGCCCGGGGAGAACATGCAAACTCATACTCAATACTAAGCAAATGATATCACCATTCCTTTGACTGGAAATGGGGAAACTAATACCCAAACACAGGCCACGTAATGTAGAGACATTACAGCATTACAGCCTAACATTACAGCTACTTAAAAATGAAGCTAAAAACACCATACAAATGTAGATCAATGTCAAATATACTTGGGAAAAAATACCCATCTCTTTTTTTTTGCTCACATTTTATGCACTATATCCTGAACCTGAATACTTATTCGACCACATTTGCTCATTAAATAAAATACCTCACTGTGTACAAAATAAAGTCTGTCGCTGATTCCTCCATGTCCAACAGAAACATCTTGCCGACACACGCTGCAGTTCGCATCATTTTCACCTTTTCTTCACCGAAGTATAATTTCTGGAAATGTTTGGGAGTATTCCTCACAAAACAACTGTAGTTTTCTTTTAGTCTTCACACTTTTTTGTTGCTTTTTCTCCGGCAGAGGCCATGCAGAATTCGCTAAAGGAAGCTAACAGCTGGCACTTTGCCGATCGCCGATGTAACGTAATATTCAGTAATAACCCGTAACCCGAAATGGGATAATGAAAACCATACTCATTATGGCAAAACCGGAGGACTTGGCAGGTATGATATAAGCACAAGACGAACAAAGACTACATAAAAAGAGCAGCGCCAATATTAAAACCAAGAACCAGAGCTATCCGCAAATATTACAGGAATCAAAATACAATTTGGATAAAAGGGAACGAAGGTACAGTATTTTTCTTTTTTTAGTCCATCCAGTATTTTTTGCATGACATATTGGGCAACAGCGGCCAACAAAAGCCCATCTAACAGGATTAAGGCTGGCTGCCTGCCAGCTTCAATACTTGGAGCAGCATGACTTCATTTGAAACTTTTCTCATTCACACTCTTGATTCCTCCAAGGAAAAAATGGCTGAGGTGGTGTCTAAACATGGATCGGTTGTTTAATGCCCTTGAGGACGACACCACTATTTAAAAAAAAAAAGTTGTCTTTTGTTTTTATTTTTTTAGATTCATCATTGAACTATGGCAACCGTGCCAACTAAGAAATTGTAGAGATACCAGTGTAACTGAATGTGGACAGTACAGTGAGAAATTGGGGTTTTATGAGCTTGAAGGCACTGATGGCGGTCAGCGGGCCACGAACCATATCACGTGACAAGAACTGAGAGAAAAAGACATTGAAGTAAAATTTCAAGCTTTAAAGGCAACCCATTATTTTTCCCCGAGCTGGCCCCTGCTGACCTCTTTTAAAGAGAAAGCAACTCTAAAGTGACATTTAGGCTGCTTGGGGCCCGCTTTACTTCGTGAATCCCCCACGGATTAAAAAAAAGATAAGTTGCAGAATAACAAACACACGATCATGTTTCCATTCTTATTAAAAATTCCTTTGAAATTTGGGTGTAATTGTATTTTTGAAACGTTGCATTTGGGAATTGAGAAAAACAAATACGCCAATTGCTGTTGAATTTTTTTTAGAGATATGTTATCTTTTGACACACCATAATGTATTCTTCACTCACCCAACAAGGCAGAGAATGAGATTTTGACTCACTCTTACTGCATGTACACTTAAAGGATAAAACATCTGTTATCTGGCCAATTGCCAGGATACCGATAGAAACAAGTGCTCAGACTCTCATCCAAAATCTGCATTTGCTATGCGAGTTCACGTTCACGACTGAATACCGAATTAGCTGAAAGACACTTCATAGTCCAACAAATGAAACATCCGCCGCGCGGTTTCCAAAAGAGTTCTCACAATCCGATTCATGCACTTATTTGAAGACGTCGGTATTGAACTGGCTAAAGATAAACCGATGGCTTCCCTTTTTGTGCTTTCGCTGTGCGAGCTTTAATTAGACCTTCACGTGAAAGATTTGGTTTTTACATTGGCTACATGACATCTACTGTTGCATGCGGCACATTGCGATGAAAAGTGTTTGGTCTGGTCTGTGCCTACGAATGCGTGCAGTTCCGCGAGAGAAAGACATTAATGAAGCTTGCTTTGGCACCTACGATTTGTCATGGCACGGCACCGCAAAATTTACTAATGCAACCCCGAGGGGAACGAAAGCTGCCACAGGCTATTTGTTTTTGTTTTATAGGTTGAAGTGCAGCCTCCAGATGGGAACTTTGAATAATTACCATATGGGCTCACAATATTTGATCAGCTGTTGCTGGCATTTGATGCTTTTGAAACGCAAATCAGCAAGTGGCAACCATGTAAGCGTGTCTGTGCCGTACATTGAAACTTGTCAACTGAGACAGTATGATTACAATCGAACTCGGTTTGGGATTATATTGCAGACAGGAATCAGGATGGAGCCCTATGTGTGGAAGCTGGATAATTAAGCCATTTGTGGATGCTGCGTGTGGTGTGAAAATGGAAAAGAAGCTTCAGCGCAGAGTGCCCATGCATATGTGGAACTGTCGGCGCTTGGAATTGATGCAGATTTACGTAGGACAGGATATGTGAGACAATCTCTTTTCATCAATGGATGCTACAGTTTTGTGTTTGCTTTCAACATTTAGCTTGAAGCAGACGTGCACATTTCACCATGACGTCCCTGATCCTCTGGTGACAAGGACGCTTTGATCCACTCCTCTTTCAACTCCAACTGCTTCATACAACAAAGAGGGTGCAGAAAGTGCTTAAGATTGAATGTCTGTCTGTTGTGTCACATTATTTGTTATTTAGGTTTTTTTTTTGTTCTTTTGACTTCAAGATGGTGCCGCGAAAGTAGCTACCTTTACAGCATCTCCTGTACAGTGATGCCTCAGTTTACGCTTTAGCTCACGAGCTTTATCCCTCATTAACATTAAAAACACATATAGTCTTGGCTGACGAACTAGTTTTTGGCGGATGAACACCAAACCACACGGTCGAACAGCGCCACGGTGGCTGGCGGACTCGTTTTCACCCCCCCCTTTCTTTGAGCGCAGACGTGGTTTGTTATCGAGTGGAGTACTTTTGCTATTATGGGAATGAAAAACACCCCACCACAGGCTAGTGTTAAGCTGAAGAGGACACAAAAGAAAATTACGGTCGAGCAGAAGAAGGAGATCATCGAAAAAACACAAGCAAGGTGTGCGTTTGTGTGCCTTAGCATCCCTGTACCAGTATGCTAAGTCGACCATTGCTACGTGTGGCTGAGGGTGTTTCTGTGTTGTCTAAGCAACGGTCTCAGGCAATAGAAGAGGTTGAAAAACTTCTGTTGATTTGGATTAATGAAAAGCAGCTAGCAGGGGACAGTGTGAGTGAGGGTATTATCGCCGAGAAAGCACGGCAACTTCACTCGGATACAGCGAGGTGCGGTGAGGTTCATGGCTGGTGAGGCACTGACGTCATCACAGTCAGATTTACAAACATGAACTCTACAGAGTCGCTTATTCACCATTTAATTGGCAACAGTTAACGTGTTTTGTTTAAAATGTCATGTCAGCATTCTTTCTATAAACTGTAGCATAGAAAAAGAGGATTAAAAAACATTATTATCGTGTTACCTTTACTTATAAATGAAGTCCATGCGCCGCTCCTTCTGAAGAAAGGCATCGATAACTTCTTTGTAGAAGCCTTCCTTATCTTTCTTCAGTTTTAAAAGTCTCTCCATTTCTTTCAATTTAGATATGTAATCCTCCATTCTGAAAATAAGGCCAAGCAACACGAAAAAATGACTGGATGGTTGCACTTAACTCGCTGTCACTAATTCTATTATTCTGCAGCAAGGAGGCACAAGAAGAATCTCTGGAGTCACCAGCGCCCCCTGTCATGAGGCAGGAGAACTGTGTGCCTCACCGATACACAGTTTTGAGAAAAATAAACACTCTTGTACAGTGTTTATAATGTAAAGTGACACTACATTATATACACCAGCTAAACTGTAGAAATTTAGTTCATATACTAAAAGTGTTTGAACACTTTAATAGCGATATGCTGAGGGACAGCAATGCGGTCTCACTGCAGAGCAAGCCAGCACAGTGTTTGCGCAATCCATGGTGAGGCTCAGCCGGCTGCTGCCTCACCGCTCCTCTCGACTTAATACGTATTTGAACGGTAAATGTGAAAATTCAGCAATTTTGAGAAAACATCCAAAAACGGTAAAGTTAAATGGAAAAGAACTTGAAAGTACAACTCACTAAATAAATATAACTGTTTAATTTATTTTTTCATTTGATATTCCAATGATGACAGGTGAGGCACGGCCTCACCTGCCATCATTTGATATTCCAATGATGACAGGTGAGGCACGGCCTCACCTGCCTCCCATGACTGCACGTCACTGCTCAGATATCATCAAGAGGAAACTACATCAACACACATCACAAAGGTAAATAAGACAACTATTATACATCCATCCATTTTCCGTACCATTTATTCCTCATTAGAGTCACAGAGGGGTGCTGGAGTCTATCTCAGCTGTTTTCGGGCACGAGGCGGGGGACACCCTGAATTGGTTGCCAGCCAATCGTAGGGCACTTTATTATATAGTAGTTTATTTATTTAAGTACAGTACAATGCAATCACACATTTATTATACATAAAATAAGGCAGATTTTGTGTAGTTTCAAGGTTTATTTAGTAGAAAAGTGTTTTATGGGGACCTGGGAACGGATTATTCTCATTTTTAATGGTTTCTTATGGGAAATAAATGTTTGGCAGAAGAACTTTTCACCTTACACATGCTTTCTGGTAACCAATTAAGTTCGTGAGTTGATGTATCACTGTATTTTGTTTTTCTACTTCTTCCTTTCATGTTTCATCATTTTGCTGCTGTCAAATGTGAATTTCTCCACTGCAAGACTAATAAAGGCTCATCCAATCCCATACGTAAAAGAAGCAGGAGCACAAATCACTTTGTGATCGGCATTTTACTGATGTTTCTAACTCCGGTCATAAAGAGTATGTCCTTGATTTTTTTGTAAACTTTTCACATGTTACCAAAGAAACCAAACAAAATGGTCCAAAGAGTCATCATTTGGTAGTTGAGAGAAAAAACGAGAGGCCTGGTGTTGCTGAATCATCGCAGTGTGCTGGAATTGGTTCATTTGACAGAGCTGGCGGCTTGCACGCCCACTCCAATGCAAGGCAGTGAGATAATAAGTGAAACAGCAAGAAGTGTCTGAGGGAGGATCCTGCTAATGGTATGCCCCCTATGTGGAGACCTAATGATCTCAATCTAGCCCTTTTCTCCACGTTATTTTGTCACCTGTTGGCGCTTCTTGGGCTTTTGGGCACGTAATCGCGAGGTGGCACCTGGAAACGAGCCTTGGGGTGGGGGTGGGGAGCGGTTGCCTTTAATGTGACTTATGCCACAGCTAAAAAACAATTAAATGTTTCAAAACAAGGAAAACGTCAGCATGGCCTGAACATGACATGTTCTGCCTCTCTTTTGTAGCACTGCAAATTAAATATTTCCCAGACACATACACACGCACGCACACGCACACGCACACGCACACACACACACACACACACACACATATATATGAAACACATCTTCTTTGTTCAAACATTCAGAATTGGTGAAATGTCTCCCTTTGGGGGCGCATGCAATGATGAGAGTGAGGCGGCGGACAGAAAGCAGCATAAAGTGAATTAATCATGTGTATTTCCTCCAGGCTATAGGCGAGAAGTCACAAGGAGAAGGAGAAAAGGTGGCAATCCCCATCCCAGCACAACCTTACAGAAAAATTAATTATCCATAATCCTCTTTGTTTTTGTATAGCTGCCTTTTGCTGATTCACTTTAGCGAATTACCTTAGCGGCGAAGGTGTGCCTCTCAGCATCAATGAAGCTCCTTGACAACGAGTCACGTGACCAAGTGTTTGTAGTCAAACTTTGGAATACAGTACTTGCGATTTAATATATGCTTTGCGATGTTGAACAGAGTGTCATGTGGCAGTCCCAAGAAACTTTAGATGTGACTCAAGATCCTTAGAGATGCATTTACAATTAGGTAAACAAGTCTTGTGAAGTCTGAACAACAGAATATATGAATAACCTCATTTCTTCATTTACCACAATATCTGGTCCATGAGCAGAATCCAATGTGTCCCAAAACAAGAGATATATCAAAATACTCAATATATCATTGTTTTAAGAAAAAGAGACAGACATTTTCAGGCTATTTGATTGGTTGGTGACTTGTAAAAATAACACTCATCTCTGTGGACCAATAGTATTGATTTGTACCAAAATAAAAAACAAATTACATAATTGTTATGTAAGACACATGCAGGCATGCAAAGAACTTGCTAACGCCACACAGGAACTGGAATCGAATCCTCCACCTCTGCACTGTGAGGCCCCCGTGCTTATGACTCATCGGCTGCCACTCAAGTGGAAAATCACCTATGGAAAAAAATGCCATTACAGTTAGAAAGTGACTAGTTGAAAGGTAATATTTTGTTTTAAAATGCAAAGAACTAAAACAAAGAGGATTTACCTCTCTGGTAGTGTGCTATGAGACAGCAAGATGTCTGAGGCACTTAATTTGTCAATCTGAACTGTATAGCGTAACCGAAAGGAGAAACAGGCAGACACCTTTTAGATGACCAAGCAAGTTCGTATTGACATTCTTCCTGTATCCATGTTTTTATCAGTGGTGAACTGTCAAGGCCTGCAAAGCCTTCTCTGCTAGCCTAAAAATATCTGAATCCCAGACTGATGTTAATTATAATTTGTCCACAATTTTTATTTTATTTTAATTATGCTGTGCATGTGTTTGTTTAACATTGGCTGACTTTTACACTTGGTTTTCTTTTGATACTTTGTATTTTTTCTGTTCAGTTTATTTTGATGTTTTACATTTTGTTCCTGCTCACTTTATTTTAATACAATTTGTCAAACAACCTCCTGCTCCCTCCTGCCTGCTTTTTGGGATCCGCACACGCCATCACCATCACGCGAAACGTGACAGGTTGGTCAGTTATTTCCTGGTTAATGGTACCCTCTAGTGGACTTGTAGTAATGCACACCACAATTTTTTCAGTCAGTAGCACAACTGAAGGCCGAGTGATGAAATCCAGGGCCCGCCACAAGTTTTTAGAAAATTGTATCTTTCCTGATTCTCAAAGTGCTTCCCTTTCTGATCTACTTGAGCATGTTCCCCAGACAAGGCTTGTGTTTTAACAAGTAGGGGCAAGCCAGAATACCCCAACGCAGCACCTCTCAACTGTGTGACAGGCATGCTAACACCAATGTCACAGTGTTGAAGATGGCAGTCGGGGCAGCAGATGGATGAAATTAAAATAAGCCATAAACAGCTGAGTCCTTAAAGGTATCGCTTGTTTTATGCGGCCTTTTCTCAAGAGCCAAGAGAAACAGCATTGCCATCTCACCATGTCCTGTCTGCGTGTAGCAAAGCCTTTGGGGGGTGGGGGGGTACCAGTTCCAGTAATCACCTAGTTCACACCTGAGGCCTCCACATCCCTTTATTTTACCCATTGTCGCTGCCCAGAGGGAGAGACTCAGCCATCAAGTACTGTACTTTGGCTTTGGGACTTGAGACTATTTTCTTTGGCTGCAGTTCTATAGGATTCTATGACTTTTGTGCATCTGTACAACTGTAAATTGAATATCCTCTTTCTTCTTGAGGTTGTTTGTGAGTGTGTGCTCCTCTGCGTACCTGTGTGTGTGTGTTTGTACGGCTATACTTGTGAGGTCCACAATGATTTTATACCATACGTAGTGAGGACATTTTTGACTTGTGAGGACCGTTAGTTCGGTCCTCACAAGTTTTTCATTGAAAAGGCTTCTAGAAGGTCTAATATGCATCTCTCAAAGATGTGTGTGTGTGTGTGTGTGTGTGTGTGTGTGTGTGTGTGTGTGTGTGTGTGTGTGTGTGTGTGTGTGTGTGTGTGTGTGTGTGTGTGTGTGTGTGTGTGTGTGTGTGTGTGTGTATGTGTGTGTGTGTGTGTGCGTGTGTGTGTGTATGTGTGCCTGTGTGTGTGATTGATTTTACTTGGATTTCACCACCTGCAAATAGTAGTAACATATTTGTCAGCTCTTTTTCAATGTTTTTGTCACATATTGATCACATTTTGTATTGTTTTTTTCTGGCTTGTTTAGATAGTAGTTATTTGCAAAGCACAGTGGAATTCATCCATCCATTCTTCTATTGAACAATTGCTCTCATTACGTGTTTTGGTCGTGCTGGAACCTAGCCCACCTGACTTTGGACTGACTTTGGACTGATGGACTGACTTTGGACTGACGAACTGACTTTGGACTGAGAGACTTTGGACTGACTGACGGACTGACTTTGGACTAACTGACTGACTGACTGACTTTGGACTGACAGACTTTGGACCAACCGGCCGGCCGACTGACTGACTGACTGACTGGATAGGAAGTAAGGGTATGGGTTCTCAGTGAAGACAAATGTACATGAGCCTGCATACTCTATTCGTCTACTTCTTCTCTACAGCGCTTGGTTGAGAGGAAAACAAAAGAACTCAGAGATAAGCGTGAAGCAAGGGTGTGACCAATAAAACGTTTTGTCATCTCGGTGTTCTTGTGTAAACTGAGGCATCTCCGGACAGACAGGGGGTAAATCACACCCTTGCCTGAGCATGTTCCACAGGAGAAGAAAAAAAATAAAACAATTTCTTGACCTCCCAAATCGTTTCATAACAGCTGTTGTCAGTCTGCCAACAAGTGCGGATCTTGACATTTAGGGGCAGCTTCTCGCTTGAAGATAGATATTTGGGCTGCTGACAGTCAGGGACATTTGTTGCTCCCAGAGGAGAGGTCCTTCACTCACTGCCGTTACAAGCTCCTCATTGGAGGCGTCCACGCTAGGGTGCAAGAAAGCCTCCATGCATCTTTTCTCTCTGACTGCCTAACTAGATGCTTTATCTCTGACACCCCGCTCTGTCAGCCAGAACAAAGCACCCCAACCTCAAACCCCCCCCCCCTTCTTCTGACAGAGAGCCAGGCAGACGAATGCACCACAGAGGCTGCAAAGAAAGAGAAGAGTGAGATGGTTGGAGAGGAGCCGAGGCATTTGAGCCAGAGGGATTTATTCCCAGTCCTGACAGGTCGCTTTTTTTTCTTCAGGTGAGCTGATGGATTTTCTTCCTTTCACAGCAATGTAGCAGCCAGACGAGGTGTTGTATTAATAGTCGGTGACAGGTCATCTCTGGGGCGTGCTTCAAGTTAACATGTCAGATTGTGTGAAGTTCATCCTGAAGCCTGTTCATCTATGAGGGAAAGAAAATCTAGAAAAGGTGAAGTAGAAGTGCACAGCGCATGCATCGGCATCATTTATCAACGCGGATGTCGGAGATACAAGTGGAGCGGAGGAAAGCGTCACAGGGCGAGAATCATTCGGATAACAATCGTTATGAAGTGATATGATGCATTTCATTTCAACACAGTAAAACAAATAAAATGAAAAATGGCTGTAGCACTCATCAATGATTTCAAATGCAGGGACGTGCACTTTGTATTTGTTGTCGCAGCTGGGAACATATGTCAGCTGGGGCAAACGAGTCAAAAACATTACCCGGGGGCTCTGCTTTTCATGCCCATGTTCCTTCTTTATCATTTGCTTCTCTTTCCACACTTGCTCCTGTTTTTCCACAAAACGTGAAAGCCTCCAAAGGCCTCAGATGACACAACCAGAAACTGTACGAGGACCCGAGCCAAATAGTAGAACCAAGAGACTTGAGCAAATTATTATAGTACTTATTATAGTAAACATCAGTTCAAGGAAACATTATCTTCATTAATTTCATTTTCACTGCTGTTTTGGAAAAGGCAGAGCAGCAGGAAAGAGAGCATGAAAGGATTACTTTGAAGTAAAGGGACCCCACATCGTCGCGATCACAAAACCTTCCGAAGGGTAGGGGGTGCACTTTATTTTTCAAAGCATCAAATAAGAATTGGCAATCAGCAGGGTAACTGGGTAACCGCTGCCACAAACCTTCAGTAAGTTTTAAAATGATGAAAGTCTGTCTTTCCAGGGGATCACTGGAACAGCAGAAAAGCAACACATCCTGAGCCACAGCAGATTGGCTTTTATACATCGCTGCCATGGCGAGAGGACGCTTTGTACCAAAAGCCGACATACAATGCAGTCGGCTCGTGTTCGCAGCTTTGTAAAGGCAAATGTACGCGTCCCAATCATCTCACGCTCTTGCAAAGGCGATTGCTTCTATTTTGGTGGAGGTACTCGCTCACGTTTTGTCTGCAGCCAACTTTTAAATTTAGTTGGTTGGAACAGATATTTTTGGACAGTGCGGGAACAGGTGTACCTTGTTAACACGTTTTCTGCATAATCTTAGCGGGATCTAAGAGAGCAGCACTTCATCAAAATGGAGCAAGACGCTTACATGGATTCCCTGGATGCCAGACCCAGATCCTTTTCTGAGTTTGATGTGGCTGGTGACTTCATACCTCGGCAACGGCTGTTTTCTTGTGTTGAAGGTTAAAATGAGTCTTGAGGCATGCTGTTTGATTGATGTATTCTTTGAATATTATTTCGATTCCATTTTTTTGACATCGGAAGTGAGCAAGAGACAGATTTTGGCAGAGAGGGCGAGTATACACCTGACTCTTTGCATTGGACTGGTGAGCAAACAATCAGACAGAGACAAACAGACTTGCATTCACACTGATAGACCAGTGGCTGGTCCGCGCATGTCACTTTGAGGCCTTCAGTAGTGCTCTGTCTGAATCAATCCACTAGAGGGTTCTGTTGGCCAGGAAATAACTTGTGACTTGGAAGTACAGTAACTTAAGAAATACTGTCATTAAACTGTTCACATTTTTACGATGAACGTGTGGATTTATGATAACCTCAAACAATTGCAATATTATTTTCTATTTTTGCTAGCTGTCCACCTTTTCTTAATGACGTCCATCTATTCTTGAAAAGTATGTCTGAAAATGGCTTTAACAGTATATCTGTAACCAAATCCACTTCTTTCATTCTGAGTTGACAAAACTGCTATTAAATCAGCACAACAAAACAATTTCTTATGCAGCTCACTGTAGATACTTTGCGCTAGCTCTGGCCAGTATGTGCTTATCACTTACGGATAGTAATACTATGATTGGCTTGTGACTAGCCAATGATGTGACTAGCCAATCATAGCTTATGAAAACGCTGACGTTTCCAGCGCCGTAGTGCAGGCCTTGTGGAACAAACTCGAACTCTGATTGGTTAAAGCAAAAGTTTCATCGACACTTATTTTATCCTCCAGGGCCTGTAGAACTGATTGTGAAGGCGCTGAGGTGGATTTCTCACCCAGGTAACAAATGATGACTGAAAAGTGATTGGTTAAATGCCTAAAGGACAACCGACGTCACTTTTTTGTTTCTTAACTGACATCAGAAAAACGTTTTATAGCATCTAAAATACCCAAAACACACAGTAGGATATTTTTATTCAAATGCAAAACACCAATAAAAATTACTTAAAGTTTCGGAAATCTGCAAAAAATTGAGCTGCGAATTGGGCATTTTGAGAAAGTCTCGCCCCCAGTTCGTGACGTCACGCCAAGACGTCTTGCATTGCTGCAGAATCAAAACAATGACTTCAGATTCGGAGAATATGCTTTCTTGTTACACATCCAGTTATGAATATGATTCAAATAGTTCTGAAGAGGAAAGCATATATGTTTGCAATCGATTAAAGAATTTATTCAGTGCCATTATGAGGCAACATTGAGGGGAGATGTCTCAACGAAAAAGAGGCACAAAATGGCGACCTCCTGTGGCCACCTCCATTTCCACAGGCTGATAAGTTCCTTATATGGAGCTTGGATGCCCTCTTCTGGTGGCTTTTGGGTGCAATACGAGGTCCCCAGACCAAACAAGTACAGCAAAATACATTGACGTGATGGAAGGACCGCTACAATGCGTCTTTTTTTTTTTTTTTCGGTCAGGGGCGTTCCTTTCGTGACGTCACGTACGGACTCGTAGCCAACTCAAAAACAAGACTTCCTGAATATTCAGTGTGAGTCTTAAAATGTAAAATATAGCTATATGTGGTGGAATCTTATTAAAATACGCTCAGTAGAAGTCATTTGAAGCCATTTTACAAATTATGGACACAACTTGTCCGGAGACGTCGGTTGTCCTTTAAATATGAAAATACACATTTGGAAGCAGCACAACAGGGGAAAAGCAATAAAAGGAAGCCGAGAGAAAATTTAGAATTATTTAAATAAACTCATGGACAAAATAGAATTCGCATTAGTCTATGATTCAGATATTTTAGGCCAGCAAAGAAGGCCTTGCAGGCTATGATAGCCCACCACTGCAATAGTCAATTTAGACTCCTCCAAGACTCCTGTTAGATGCATCTTGCATCTTGGAGGAGTCTAAATTGACTATTGCAGTGGTGGGCTATCATAGCCTGCAAGGTGTGCTGCCTGAAAGCAAAGTGTAACCTGGATGGTTGGAAACAATATAGTATATAGATAATTTCATACACCTTGCGATATAGGCAACAAATATCCAGAGACATGTCTTAATCAGTCATGGATCAATCAGTAGTTGGACTGGAAATGTCCCTGCCCCCCCTTTAAATCTCAATTATTATTATTTTTTTTTTTCATTTTTTTTCATAAGCGCCTTGGAAAATGAAGGATTTAAGGCAGGCTCTTTGCTGTTCCATCATAGCAGCGCAAAACAAGGTTTATAAATGCCTGTGGTTGCACGGAACCACAAACCTAAGCCCATCAAACACTTTTTGTGAACTACAACAGAAATGTTGAGCCTCATTCTTTTTCAGGTCCAACATCAGCATGCCCAGATCTGTAGATGAATAAAAATAACCACAGACGCGCTCCAACATCTTGTAGAAACTCTGGAAATGTATCAACGCTTTACTTTCTGTTTTCACTTCCTGTTTTGTTCTGTGTGGCGCAAAAAAGAAAACTCATCAAGTTACTTGACACAAAATGTCCAGTGGTGTTATTTAACGTGAAGATGGAATTTGAATAGTTTTTTGTTCACTTTTTCCTCTTCGTGTTTTGATACACAACAGAGCAACGGTTAGATGTACCCTCCTCATTCCTTATCACTGAAATTGCTGATAATTTTTCAAATTGGGAATATCAATCCCAATAAACAATTTAAAATTATCCAGTGTGCCTTTTACCCTTTGCAGACTTATTGAGCATATGAACAACGCGAGTGAGAAGATAATGAAGATAAAACACATTCCAACAGGTTGTCAAGGGTGATACCTCTATGACTGAGACGCAGCGGGACTCTCAGCTTTGAGAGACAGATGATGGTATCAACATTCATGTTTCCTACACTTTGGGGGCCACAGTTTGCTCCCGCAGAGCGTCAAGCTGAGTGTGTGATAGTAGATAGCTATTTAGAGCTGATAACACACTATGGCCATCTGCTGAAGATATGTCAGCTCTGGCATTGAGCCAGGAATCAATCTACACTATATATTCCCACCGGCGGTTTACAGCTGCTGGCCAATGCAAGTAAGCCTATTTATCTTTACTCATTACATATTAAAGTATCAAATCCCTTAATAAAAGTCATGAAATCTCATAAAAGTGTGAATAGAGGATATGAAGGATGGTGAGAAATAGAATTAGCAAGAGACCATCATGGAATTGGATCACAGCGAGCTATATAGCCACTGGCTGGCCATGATAATCAATACCGTAACAACCAATGAGCACTTTTGTGACACTACTATAAATTGGTGACAACTTGTCCGCTAAGCCAGTCATCAATACCAAGTGCTTATGTAAATAATACAGCACTAATTACTAAATACTCGCACAATGTTACGGAAATGTAGCATTTGGCAAAACATAAGGACTTGTGTTATTAAGTAGACCCAATGGAGTTAACGTCCTGTTCAGTATCAATTTAATGTAATTAATCTCTTGTGCAACTATGCCTAATGTTGTGGTCAGACTAACCAGTTGAGATTCACATATCCAGCGCTCTAAAATTATAATAGATAAAAATTATTGTGTGTATACCCTCTATGTTTTTTCAAGCAATACATGAGGACCCAGAACTACCGTCTTGGTTGCAATAAGGGGGAAATGTGTACGAATTCTAAGGGCCCCCATTGTATATACATTATCATGTCAAATGTTGCCCAATCGGCATCAATTGCAGCCTGTTTATCGTGCGAGGGAGACTCTCACATCTGCAGGCCCTTCTCAAGGTTTCTCCATCAGGTGATATCGTTAATATATGTCAACTTTATGAGAAGCCCTTTGAGCTTTTTTTGTGATAAAAGGCTGTATAAATAAATGTGACTTGACTGGAACCGAGAGGAGCCCGAGCCAAAAGGGTAATATGACATTTTATATATAAGGAGTCACAGCCGTCATTATTTCATCATTAGAGATACGTATTATGCCCACATTACATAGGTTTGTCTTGGCTTTATCTAGGCTTTGCATTTTATGCCAACAATTCAATACATCAAAAGAAATTTTAAATTTGCAATATACTGAAGGAGAACATTTATGAACCTGTATGTTTGTTCAAAAAACTAATTTTGTACACATGCTCTATTGAAACAGTACTTTGGTACCCAAGTCGATCAAACTTCATAACACAAACGATGGAAAATATCTCAGAAATGTGATGTGTGAGAAACAAGTTCCTGCGATTGGCTGGCAACCAATTCAGGGTGTCCCCAGACAACTGGGATAGGCTCCAGCACCCACCGCGCCCCTACTGAGGAATAAGCAGCACGGAATGGATGGATGGATGGATGGATGGATGGATGGATGGATGGATGGATGGATGGATAAACACGTTCATGTTTTAAAAAATCAGCTTCAAAAAAATACCATCTTCTTTTCCTTTCGGCTTTTCCCTTCAAGGTGTCGCCACAGCGAATCAGTGACCTCCATCTTCAGAGGTATGATCCGCATGTTTGTTTTGGCCAGCTTTTACGTCGGATGCCCTTCCTGACACAACCCTCTGTATTTATCCGGGCTTGGGACCGGCACATGACGACTTATCTCCCTTTGTGGCTACAGAACAAGCAACTCGCTCAGTAAAAGGCTCCCAAACACAAAATGGTCATCGGCACAGCAACAATCAAAAAAGCAAAACTATACTCACCATTTGATGACAATGCTCTGATCTTACCATGAAATGGGCATGTCTTTCCCTTCAAAAATACAATATGGGACATAAAAAGCGATCTCGAATTACAATTTGATGTTGACAAGTAGAAGGTAACTCGCTTCACCTATCTACGCCAGCGACGAACAATGACGAGCACAACAATTAAAAGTGCTTCACTGGACGGCAGAATACACTTGTTGCTAATCACCAAATAAATGCCATTCTCACTCCAAGTGAGTAAATTTGAAAATAAATTGAGACAAGATTATTAATATAGTTCTGTTTATTATTTGGAAGGTACAAAAATATTTTTTTGAATGTACGTATTACCTTCATCAATTTGGGTGGAAAACGCGGTCTCCAGACTGCTGCAACTGCGTCACACATTCCAGTGTGGTTTGGAAAACGATACACTGCCGCCCTCTTTATGTTTTCTGTTGAAATTGCACGTGGTCGGCCATCAACGACATTAGGAGAAATAGCGAAGGATCGGCAACTAATACGGTGCAGATGAAGCCGCCATTGATTTATGTGAAGAAAAGTATTTTAAATAATGTATACCATGAAATTGTCTTGAACATTGTGACGTCATAAAAAGTCAGCGATGATTTTTGCTGTGTAGATTCGTGGAACTGGGATGCCTGACAGACCAAGTTCTGGGACGATTGCTATTTTATCACTGTCCAATCACAGCGTATTACGAACTTTAGCTGTATTGCTCGATTTTACCCAATCACCGTCGTTGTTCTTTTTGCTCTTGGCCAATGATTTAGCTGTATGTTTCCGGGTCAAGGCGACCGACGCTTTTAAGTATGTTTTTAAGCCTTGTTGTGTATTATCACCAACTCCTTGTCCAGAGCTTACCAATGTTTTAACCGGCTATTTCTCGTAGGCAACATGTCGGAAGGTCTCGCATGTTCGTTGACGAGTTGTTGATACCCTGTTGATTTCCAATCTGAACCATCCTCACCTCCCCGAGCTGGGGTTAGGGTAGAAAGAGTGACGTGGACGTAGAGAATGGAGGATTTAGCCCGAAATTGCCATGGCATTTGTGACGGCGTGGCGATACACTAGCGACCGCCTCCTCGGAGGATGGGGCCCGCTTCTGTGTGTCTTCCTGGGGTCTCTGGTGGCTCTGCTGACGCCCCTGGTCGGAGTGCAGGAGCAATGTCGTGGCCCCCTGAATGCCATTGCACAGTTTCGCTGCCGGCTGTGGGGCAGCTCCGAGCAGCCCGCAGCTGTGGAGACCACCGGCCTCACTGTTTCTCTCACGGGCCTCGACTTGCTTCTTCCGAAGTCCAAGCCGAGCACAGGTACCCACCCAACTGCTGCATAAACCTCCGGCTTTCTGTCACTCAAGCTGTTGAGAGTCTCTTTTTGAACATTACAGCTTCTATCTACAATACAAGTGGGTGTCAAATGCTATCGTCAATGTTTTCTGTGTTAACAGAGTTAATTTAAATCACACATTTTACATTAGAAAGTTTCTCAGTTACATCAAGAAACTAAAAGCGTGGTTAATGTGCATGGGTTAAATAGCTCTTGTGTTTTCGCCTGACATCAGTTCTTTCTCTTGTTGTCATCTAGAGATGGTATTTGAGGCCCGGGCGGCGTTGCAACTGGCTCAGGAGATGAAAAAACACGGCAAGAGGGAGAAAGCCCACAAGCTGCTGGTGCATGCACTCAGCCTGAATCCAGACTATGTGGATGCCTTGACCGAGCTGGGGACTATCTTGGAGGAGGAGAAAGATGTGGTGCAGGCGGACCACCTGTATTCCAAGGCTTTGGCCATCTCGCCTTGTAATAAAAGGGCACTGGTGAGCCGAGACCGCACGCTACCGCTGGTGGAGGAGATTGACCAGCGTTACTTCAGCATCATAGACAGTAAGGTGCGCAGGCTCATGTCCATTCCGAAAGGCAACTCTGCGCTACGTCGGGTGATGGAGGAGACTTACTACCACCACATCTACCACACTGTAGCCATAGAGGGCAGCACGCTCACTTTATCCGAGATCCGTCACATCATCGAGACCCGCTACGCCGTGCCAGGCAAGAGCCTGCAGGAGCAGAATGAGGCCATCGGTGTGGACGCAGCCATGAAGTACGTCAACACCACGCTGTTATCCAGGACAGGAACCATCAGCGTCAGTGACATCCTGGAGATCCACCGTCGAGTGCTGGGTTACGTGGACCCTGTGGAGGGAGGCCGAATGCGCACCAATCAAGTGTTCGTAGGCCATCACATCCCCCCGCATCCTCGAGACCTGCCGCGACACATGGAGGAGCTCGTTCAGTGGCTCAACTCGGACGAGGCCTTGCAGCTGCACCCGGTCGAGTACGCCGCTCTCGTGCACTACAAACTGGTGTACGTGCACCCGTTTGTGGACGGTAACGGGCGGACGTCACGACTCTTGATGAACCTTGTGCTCATGCAAGCGCGATACCCGCCCATCACCATTCGCAAAGAGCAACGGGCCGAGTACTACACAGCTCTGGACACAGCCAACGAGGGCGACGTGCGTCCCTTCATTCGTTTTATTGCCAAGTGCACAGAGATTACACTGGACACTTTGTTGATCTCAACCACTGATCATGCAGTGGGACTCCCGGGGGTCAGCCAGGACCACGCCTGTCCTGATTGCAAACACACCATCCGTGTTCACAACTGATTTGGTGTTTGAAGGCCAACGGTCGTGGTCTAAAGCAGGGGTGTCCAAAGTCGGTCCTCGAGGGCCGCCGTCCTGCCTGTTTTCCAGCTCTCCCAGGAGCAACGCACCTGATTCAAATGATCAGCTCATCAGCCAGCTCTGAAGCAACATCAAAATGGTCCTGATGATTTGAATCAGGTGCGTTGCTCCTGGGAGAGCTGGAAAACAGGCAGGACGGCGGCCCTCGAGGACCGACTTTGGACACCCCTGGTCTCGGGTCAAACCCATCAGCTCGGGCCGGCTGTCTTGAACCTGCTGAATATTTTGAGTGGCAAGAGATATTTTGCCACTCATTTCAAGCACAATCAGAAGTTGTCTTCTGGGAAAAAAAGTGTGACTTTAGAAGCTTCAAAATTGACATTTGGGACCTCTAGTACAGATGTATTTTAGACAAATGGGAAAGCACTTTCATCATTTGATTATTTATTTTATGCAAATAAAAAAGTGATATTAACTAATTTTATTGGCTTTCAATGGACTTTAAATGGACATCAAGTATTGAGTATTGCACCGGGTGAGGGCTTTTCTCTTCAGTGTCCTCCAGCTCCAGAGGTTTGATTGGCTTGACACAACCCTCTGTATTTATCTGGGCTTGTGACCGGTACAATAAGACACTGGCGTTTGTCCCCTTGTGTCTACAGAACGGTCGATATTTTTATTTTATGGCATGACATTTTTTTCAGCCTTCAAAACAACAGTAAGACAAGGATTAACCAACTATAGCCTGGCCAACACATGCGAATCAAACCACTTTAGATGGAGGTTTGATTCGCTATGGCGACCCTTGAAGGGAAAAGCTGAAAGGAAAAGAAACTAGCCATTTTCCGTTAATTCTGCCAGTTTTTATAATACCCACAGAATAAACAAATATTATTTTTAAATGATGTATTACATTTAAACTAGGCCACTGTGGTGAGCACTTTATATGGCTTGTATTCAATCTAGAGAATGTTACAAATTGTGTGTGTATATATATATATATATATATATATATATATATATATATATATATATACAGTAGTCTCGTTATATCGATATTCAAGGGAGTCCGAAAAAATATCGATATAACCGGGACTATCGATATATCCGACCCTGTTTGCATGTAATTTTCTCAGTGCGTGCATAGAAATAGTATCGATATAACCAGGACTATCGATATATCCGATATCGATATAACGAGACTTTACTGTGTATATATATATATATATATATATATATATATATATATATATATATATATATATATAGTAAAGTCTCATTATATCGATATCGGTTATATCGATAGTACTGCTTATCAGATATATCGATATTTTTTCCGACTGCCGAGAATATCGATATAACGACTTTACTGTATCTCTCTCTCTCTCTCTCTCTCTCTCTCTATAGAGGCGCGCTAGGTCTCTCTCTATATATATATATATATCTCCAGTGAAACCTCAACTTACAAAGTTAATTGGTTCCCAGACAGTGTGTAAGGCGAAAAGTGTGTATCTCAAAAAAAAATTCCCATATGAAACCATTAAAATGGAAATAATCCGTTCCCGGGTTTCCATAAAATATACTTTTCAACTAAATAAGCCTTAAGACTACACACAACATACCTTATTCTATGTATAATAAATGTGCTATTGTATTGTAATGAAATAAATACACTGCATTGTATCATAAAGTCACTTTATTTACATTTGTGATGGTCATTTATGGCTTGATGGAATGGTGTTGGAGGTCGAAGGTCAAAGGCAATTGCTGTTTGGAAAGAGAGGTGCATTACATGAGGACTGTAATTAAAGAAATAAACTGCTGTAAAATAAAGTTTTATTTACCTTTTTGATGGTCGTTGATGCCTTATGGAGAGAGTCACCTTCCATAAGGACTGTTAGTAACATAACCTCTGGTGCTGTTCGGTCGTGTGCTCCCGCCGAAGATCACTCCGCCAGCCGTGGTGTGTATTATGAAAATAGTGCTTATTGTAAGGTTTAATTTTCATAAATTTGACGTTTTTAAGACGAAAAGTTTGTAAGATAAGGTGTTTGTAAGTAAGTTGAGGTCTCACTGTATATATAAAACAAGGACTGTGACTTATTAACACTGGCAGAAGTGCATTGATGGGAAATTAAGTGAGTGCTTGAATAAAGTCTGCCCCAGCCAGTCAATTTCTGATGACTCTTGTGACATTTTTAGACAAACCAAAAGTTGCCCGACGTAAAGGTTTATTGGACCAGAAATCATTTAACTGTTGAAATGGTTGTCTTAAATTATTTTTTTACAATTCTGTTAATCAGGTGATAGGTCTGATCTTGTATGTACACACACAGTATTCTACACACTGCTTAACACATTGTTGTCAATCCAATGTCTAACTGCAATAACAAAAGGTTGATGTTGGGAAAATGGGGTCTACTATTTTCCAAGCATATTTACACACATGTATTACACATGTATTTAATAAAACCCGACGGCAACATTTAAAACACAGCCAGAAACGGGAAGGGTAAAGATGACAAGAGCCAAAGGAGTTCGTGATTGAAAGGAGCTGGTGGAGGGCAGCAGCTCTGCAATTAAGACAATCTCGCAGGAAAAACGACGAGAAGGCTGACATTTGCAGAAGGTCACAGTCTCAAATACTGAATTTTGCAAGGATCACATGATGGCTTTCCTTGTGAACCTAGCACGCCTCTTTTCATTTCTTCAGAAGCATTTTAGCAAAGTCTGCATTGGACAAAGGCTTTGCATCTCCGGCACCTTCGGACGCGGTCCCATTTTCCACTTTGTTTGCTGGCCCACTTTGCCGATTGAGAGAGCGAGGGAGCAATGACAACTGTGTGCGCCCTCTCCCTCTCCTGGGGGGAAAAGATGTTGACAACATTAATCACAACTGTAATCACTCGTGAAGATATAAGAGTCCCGTGGTAAACTTACGAGCCGTGAACCTGTTGAGCCGTCATCGGGTTTGTGGTGGGCTGACTGGGACCAGGTTTGCTACTGTTTCGGCGAGGAGGGTTGCTAATAGCAACGGAGATTTTGTTCCCATCCACATACGTGCCATCCATTTTCAACACCGCTTGAGAAGCCTGGGCTTCATTTGCAAACTCAACATACGCCAAGCCCTGTACAAGCCCACAGAGAGGAGGTCAGCTGTGTCCTGATTACCGTATTTTCCGCTGTATAAGGTGCACCAGAGTATCATGCGGACCATTAATGAATGAAAAAGAGTTTTCCAAATATAATACATATATACAAAGGTTTTCCAAATATAAGGCACACCGCATTAGAGTTGAGGACGGGGTTATACACTAACTTCTACAGGGGGAAATGGAGTTGCTGAAATTAGTTGTGAGACCTGGTGTGGCTCAATATGACTTCACATATAAGGCGCACTTGCATATAAGGCACAGGGTCATCTTTTGAAGAAAATCAAGGCTTTTGGGGTGCCTTATACACCGGAAAATATGCTACTCTTGCTCACTGTACTGCATCAGTATGTCTTCACCTTGGGCTTTCCTGAACGGAATGTGACAAGACGAACTTCCTTTAGGGTGCCATGATTCTTGCTTATTTCTTCGAGCTGCTCCTTGGTGCAGGAAAATGGTAACCCAGAGATGAAGATTTTGTGTTTTTCCATTGCAGTGTTGTACTTGAACACCTACAGAGAGAAAGTAGTCAAAACTAAACAAAGGACATGCTTTGCCGATTGTACAATATTTCCCTGCTATAGTACACTTCAGATTTTTAAGCATTTACTGTTTCTTTTTTGGTCTATATCTTGTATTTTTGTATTTCAAATTTACCTTGAAATCTGGGTTCTTGTTCTTGTCCACACATGGTGACACAAACATCGGTCTGCCCTCCACTTGCCGTCTGTCGAGTTTGAGGGCTTCTGAGACAGAGTCAGAACTTTCAAACTGCACATAGCCGTAACCCTTAAATGTCCCTTTGTTGCTGGAGACGAGGCGAATCTCTTTGATGGTTCCACATGTCTCAAAAAGTGTCCTCAATCGGGCCTCGGGATCATCCAGGGTGTATGAGAGATTGCTCACGAACACGCTGCTGTCATCGTTACCAAGCTTGTTGAAACCAGGTCGTGCTGAACCTTTCGAACTAGGAGGAACGTCGAAATCAATCTCAAGAGTCAGTATGCCCTCCTCCTTGCTCTGCTCTCCATTTCCTTTGTGTCGCTTAGGAGCTTGGTCTATCAACAACAGAAGAAATGGAATGCGACCAAAGATTTACCACACATGTTAAAATAACGGTGTTTTGAAGACTACAATAATTCATTCACACTGAGAAAACAGTAATTGCCTAAAATCTTTAAATGTCTGCTGTATTTAAAAAAAAAGCAATTTGCTACTGATACTTAGCAATGTGCAGCACACTGTAGACAAACCCGTTTCATTGTGAATGTGTCGCAAGGGCTCGAGTCAGGGCCGCAATGCCAAAAGAAAAAATGTTGAATTTGAAAGTTGACGTCTACAGTTGAATTAAATGGCAGAGGGAGTGGCAAAGTGATGTCATTGTGCTCACACAAACCAATGGGAAAGCATTTGTTACTTCCACCTCCAAATACAGACAAGCTTGCACGAAGATGCTGTGTAAGGTCCTGCGGTGTGCACCACAAAAAACAAATGCAATGTTCATTTTGGCCTCGGGGTACACCCCCAAGTGATTGCCAGGCCATCATAATTAGTTCAGAGAATAGGTTGCATTATCATGCAACAATTCTTCATTAACTCATTTACTGCCAGATGTGCAAAAATGTGTCCACTGCAGTGCCAGGATTTTTGTCATTGTAACTCAAATTCCAGGAGCCACAGAATATTGAGTTTTAGGACTAGATAAATATACAATGCAGAATAAGGAACCTTAGACTCTCTTCTTTCAGTAGAAAAAAGGTTAATGCCAAATTATATGGGTCTGGAGTTATATGGGATTGAAATGAGGGCGGTTGTCCAGAATGCAATGCGAGACACATTGATTTATGTAGCGCTATAACAATAGCTGAAGCAGGGAACAAAGTGCTAACATGGAGAAAAAAAAGAGAAATTGTGCTCTCTTGTGAAAGGAAAAAACACTGCCAGAGGTCTGCCCAGCGTTTTATCGACACCTCAGCAAGAAAAACCAAAACCCGCCATTCCCAAACAAATTCTGGAATGGCAGTGAATGAGTTAATGATGTAACAGTGAGTTGCGTTTGGTGTCCTGCAGATGCATCCTATTTACCTGCACACTCAGTCCATGTATCCTGATCGAGCACGTGCTCCGCTTTCCTCTTCTCTCCCTTCTGAACTCTTTTCTGGGCCCTCTTCTCGGCTTTGGCCTTCCGCCTCTGCTCAAATTGTTCCTCCTCTTGAAGGGCTTGTGTGGCTTCTTTCTCTGCCACCTAAAAAACAGTGAGAAGATACTCCCAAGAGGAAAAAAACTTTAAAAGACAGACATGCTGATCTCAGTTACCAACCTTTGCCCTTTGCTCATTAACTCTGTTGAGACGAGTCTCTGTTTTCAGGACTGCCACATCCCAATCCTCCAAAGAGCCTGGATGCGTAGATGTGTCATGAAAATCTCTCCAACTACCCTATCAGTCTGTTATAGGAAGGGGGGGGGACTCACCTTGAACTCTCTCAAAGGTAAGCAAGACCTCACACACATGTTCTGGGTAGTCCGAGGTGCACTGGACGGCTCTGTGAAGCGCTTTTCGACAGTGGACCGAATCTCCATTAGCTCTGGAGAGAAAGTACAAAATACAAGTGGTCAGACCATGCTGTAAAGTTTGTTAGATAAAGCACCTTTCAACATGACATGCGCCGACAGACCGTTCCAGGTTATAGTATTCCAGCCACATGTTGGCATATTTGGCATTCCCTTTTGTCATGATGCTGTCCCACAGTTCTCTGGCTTTTTGTATGTTTTTACAATGCGCAGCCTGCGAGGAGGACAGAAGGGACAATCAAATCAAACGAATCTCAAAGGGATTCATTCACAAGCCTACTGTTGTCATCATATTTGAAACATACTGACAATTACAAAGTCGGACTAAGCATTCAAAAAAGTTGCCAGAGTAACAAAATTTACCTCAATCCTTGCCCAGATTTGCATTATGTTACAGGAAGGGTCTCCACTTTCCCCAAATCCTGATAGCATGACAAAATGAGTCCGATTGGAAATTCATATTCAACTCCATCAGAACATTCTAAATGCGATCGGCACCTACTTTCTTCAACGTCTTGTTTCATGTAGTCCAAACAACGTGCAAAGGATCCACGCAACTCCTCCAATTCTTGACTTGACTCTGTGACACAGGTAGGCCACCAACAGAGGGTCGATGCATGCATGTTTACACTATTGCGGACTCTATTTAGTGTTGTTCTCACCTTGACTGAAATCCACACGTCTTCTCAGGTAGTCAAGATAAACCTGCCAGATCGCCACATAATCCGTAGCTTGAATGAATCCTGCATTCAGAGCTTTTTCAAACAAATCTGTGGAAAACAGCAGAATCTCCTTCAGTCATCATTCTCGCAGACATGTCAAATACGTGTCAAAGAGTCCAAATGTTTGCCTGAAACAGTTTGATGAGTGCCTCCATGCCTCTCTAAAGCTTGCAAATAGCTCTTCCACAAACTCATAGTCCACGGGCAGTTTCTGACAGCACGATCGTGGGTGGAAAGAACCAGATCTTTGATTTTCAGTTGACGGTCCTAGACGGGTCCAACAAAATAAGGCAGCAGTCATATGGTTGTTCATGGGGTACCCCGCCAAACAGCCGTGGACAGCTGGGAAAGGCTCCATCCAGCATGCTCAAGACCTTTGTGAGGATAAGTAGCTTGGAAAATGGATGGCCGGCTGATTTTTTTTGATGATACCCAAGTCAAAACGGACATTTTTCCAGTTATAAAATCAAGATAAAATTCCACAATATAAAACTATTTGACTGAAACACAAGTCATCTGAGCAGTAGTTCATTATCAGACACTGAGAGTGCTATACCAAGTCAATACTCACAAGATATGTCGTGTATTTGGTCCACATATCCGGTACCAGGCAATTGTCGACCAAAGTCCGCTCAAACGTAACCTGGATGCGGGCGGGGTCACCTTCCTTCATTTCAAAGTCAACGTAGGCCTGATACTCGGCCAATTTAGGCGTCTCTGCCAGCAACTGCGACGAGACAGCCGAATAAACCATAAGAACGCCGTTCAAAGTCAGTAGTTCAGTCAAGTCTAAAGCCTCGTTGGTGGTTTCTTACCAGAGACTCTTCCAAGGGCTTGTACTTGTCCCTCTGCTGCAAAGCACTTTTGTACTGATGTACGGTTTCCTCAGGTGGCCCACGGTCAGACCATTCCTCATACTCTGCATATGTTGCTTCCATGTCTAAGGAAAAAAAAACATTTGTAATAAATGAAACATAAAAGCCCTTCTATACATAATTAAAATGATAACACAGAGATGTTTTCATTTCCGTTTAAAACTGTTAAAGGCTCTCAAAAAATATTCTGTGAAACTATTTTTTTTGTTTACTTTATTGCTTTTACTCAGTTTTCAACACTGAATGTGAGAGGTGATGCTTATAAATAAATAGATAGATGAAAAGCTGGCAAACTAGCTAGCTAGATAGCTAGATAGATAGATAGATAGATAGATAGATAGATAGATAGATAGATAGATAGATAGATAGATAGATAGATAGATAGATAGATAGATAGATAGATAGATAGATAGATAGATAGATAGATAGATAGATAGATAGATAGATAGATAGATAGATAGATAGATAGATAGATAGATAGATAGATAGATAGATAGATAGATAGATAGATAGATAGATAGATAGATTAAAAAAAAGTTCGTTTCTCAGCATGAGTCATGAGCATTTTCTCCAGGCTGGGCCAGCCTACATGAACTTCTGCTGCTGCTCAATGTCCAGCACGCCATCTGTAGGACATCCTTACCCATTAAGGGAATGGCCAGTTGGCGGCGAAACAGTGTATGGATGCGCTGAAGCTGCTTGTTCAGCAGCTCTTGCTCATCACGGCTGGGAATCTTGCCAGGAGCAGGCTGAAATGAAAGACAATACAGAGGATGAACAACATGATAAAATGGCTTGATGACACGAGCTCATCCAAATGCATTTACAAAGAGAAATGTCGCTGATATGAGGGAAAGGAAGACATGATGGATGAACCTCGATTGAGTCGGACATTTGTTCAAATGTTGCCAATGAAGACATCACTGACCTGTACCGTGGCCAGAATGGCATTTTCAAATTCTCTGTACGCCTCCCACACTGTTTGTCCCTTGGTCATGTGAAGTCCAACAGCTGTGATTGCTCTCTCGAAAACGGATCTCACCCTTTCAATGCCACCTGGCAAGCCCATGCCCCCAATGGAATACTGGGCATATTCTAGCCAGATATCAGGGCCTGAGTGGAAGAAGAAGACACGGAATCTCAGGATTGTGTTGTATGTATGTGGAATATTTGCTTTGGCAGCATGCACTTACAAATGTAGTCTTTTATAGCCTTTTCAAAAAGTTCATTAACTTTTTCTCGGTTTGGTTCTTCTTCAGTCATGCGAATCTCATCCTGGAGCCAGTCTAGCCAGATCTCTGTGGTGTTACACAGAAAACGTTAATTATAACATTCAGACAGGTCGACATGTGGTTCGGGATCTGGACTTGCAGTAGGTATACATCTACCTTCTGTGAGAGGAAAAAGTTCACTCATCTTCTGTCTCGCCTTTCGCAAGCGGATCAGCTCACCCTCATTCTTCAGTAGTTTGATGAGGTCAACGTGGCAGTTGTAGTCAAAGGCATTGATCGAGAGCTAGGAATCACAGAACAGTACAATTAAACATCTGGTGTCTGTATCTTTTTGACGAGCTAATGCTTGGGATCAGATGTGGGTCTCAAAATGACAGTAAGACACATGGTTGAACTCATCTTTCTTTCATACCTCTTTACTAATTTACAGAGTTCGTTAGTTGATCGTTGACTCAAAGGTTATGAACGTCGCACAATGAAAATGTGAGACAATCTCTTTTTGTCCTACAGCTGCGTGTTTGCTTTTAACATTTAGCTTGTAGTCGACGTGTACATTCCACCATGATGTCCCTGATCCACTGTGAAGAGGCATTTTGATCCTCTCCTCTTTCATCTGGAACTGCTTCGTGTAATAAAGAGGGTACAGAAAGTGCTTAAGAATGAATGAATCTGTGTATCATTATGTTGTCATGTTATTTATGTAGTTTTTTTTTTGTTCTTTTCACTTCATGACGGCGCCGCGAGAGTGGCTGCCTTTCCAACAGCTCATGTATTTTGTTTTTCTACTTTCATTCCTTTCATCACTTTGCTGCTGTGAAATGTAAAATTATCGAGCGCGAGACTAATAAAGGCAAATTCAATCCATTCAAGCATGCTCAATTGCAGGAATATATCATATTTTTACATTGTTTTGGATATATGACCAGGATTTTTTTCTTTCCTGTTGAGTTTCATCACTTGCCTCGATCACTAAATGCTCATGTGGGGTTTAGTTGGTTTGTATCTACACATGCATATTAGAGCTTCAAGAGAGAAAGAAGGGGGAGAAAAAGGGGGGGGCAGTACACTCATCATCCTTCAAGGGGTAATTAAACCAGTGACATGCAGCCAGGGGAGGCCGTGGCTCACCTGTCATCATGGAAATATCAAATGAAAAAATAAATTAAACAGTTATATTTATTGAGTGATTTGCACTTGAAAGTTCTTTTCTATTCAACTTCACCATTTTTGGATTTTGTTTTCAAAATCGCTGAATTTTCATATTTACCGTTCAAATACTAAGTCGAGACTAGCGGATCACCATGGATTGCGCAATGACTATGCAAACTGTGCTGGCTTGCTCTGCAGTGAGACCGCATTGCTGTCCCTCTGCATATCGCTATTAAAGTGTTCAAACACTTTTAGTATATGAACTACATTTCTACAGTTTAGCTGGTGCATATAATGTAGTGTCACTTTACATTATAAACACTGTACAAGAGTGTTTATTTTTCTCAAAACTGTGTATCGGTGAGGCACACAGTTCTCCTGCCTCATGACAGGGGGCGCTGGTGACTCCAAAGATTCTTCTTGTGCCTCCTTGCTGCAGAATAATAGAATTAGTGACAGCGAGTTAAGTGCGACCATCCAGTCATTTTTTCGTGTTGCTTGGCCTTTTTTTCAGAATGGAGGATTACATATCTAAATTGAAAGAAATGGAGAGACTTTTAAAACTGAAGAAAGATAAGGAAGGCTTCTACAAAGAAGTTATCGATGCCTTTCTTTAGAAGGAGCGGTGCATGGACATCATTTATAAGTTAAGGTAACACGATAATAAGGTTTTTTTTATTCTTTTTTGTATGCTACAGTTTGTATATATAAAGAATGCTGACATGACATTTTAAACAAAACACGTTAACTGTTGCCAATCAAATGATGAATAAGCTACTCTGTAGAGTTCATGCTTGTAAATCTGACTGATGACGTCAGTGCCTCACCAGGCATGAACCTCACCGCACGTCACTGAATTAAACTCACATTCGTATTAATATTTTATGTTGTGCATCACATCGAACAAATGGAAGCATATGAGTCAAGAAGTCTTGAGTTAAAAGTCAATTCATCAAACCTTATTTTCAAACGTGTGCGGAATAATAAACTTTGTTGAGTTTATTTCCTGTGTTGCTGATGGGAGGAAGTAACTTCGACAACATTTAGGAGGACACTGACCCAAATATGCAGAATTGTGCATATAGTGGCATGTGTCCATTTGTACATTACAGTTGTACTACTTCCAAACTGATAACGTACTTATTCGGCTTTCAGACGGAACTGTGACGTCACAGAGCAAAACGCGCGGCGCGTGTACAGTCACGATCAGCTAGCATCACGTCTTGCCAATAAACGTCGCAAATAGAAAAGATAGACACACCTTCGTACAACAAATTTCACTTCTAATTCTACGCGAGCGCAAAAGACGTGGCAAACTTTCACTGGTTAAATTCTCGGCGAAGGTTTCATACTCATTCATTCGCGTTCAGCTACTCAGCTAACATCATTCAAGAGTTACCTGCTCTTCGAGGCGTTGGATTTCGGCTTCATTTTCTTTCTCGTCCTCCGACGTCTCGTCGTCTTCGTTGTCCGAATTGTCCCCAATGCCTTCTTCACCGTCGCTGTCCGACTCCATTTGCCGATCATCCATCTCCGCGTCGTCCTCTTCCATATCTTGCAAATGCGTAGATTCTGCGTTGCCCGCTGCTGCCATATTGGAAAGCCAGTCTGCCTGGTAACAAACTTAAACATCCCTCAGTCCAGAGCTATCACAGCAAACGTGGGCCACTAGTGGGCGCTCTAACTCTTCCCCCGCCTACCTCGGTGTTGATAAACAGACCGCCCGATCTCCTGTTTACTCTCGCGTTTCCGGAATTTATCGGGTTTTGAACATGGCGATGGCCTTCGCAAAGAATGCGTTGTTGTTGAGTGCAAGGTTCTTCCGTCCGAAGCTAAAGATTCTCTGCTCATATCACAAGAAGGTAACTATATGGATGGTTTTGACACATTTTTGCAACGTAGCTCTCGCATTTCTCTGTTGTTTCCTCATGCCCGTGCTGCCTGTTTGGTTCAGTAACTGTTTAGCATCGAATCGATATCATTGAAATCCAGGTTAAAGTCAGTTTCCGAGTACGACCAGTGCTTTTTGATGTCAGTAGTGGGGTCTAGATGACACATACCCGCAAATTACCTGATTGTAATACGAGTGCAGTACATTAGTGTACAAGTGAGGTTGGTTCGCGGGTAATGAAAGGCCAGGATTGTATATTGATTATAATTGGGGGGAAAGTAACACGTTACATGCAATAATGTGCTCCTTGTGCCTCGAATTGTTTTTCTCGTTGAGGACAAAAAGCATATGAATGCATGGACCTAGCTATTATGGTTATGAAGTGGTACAAACATGGTTAATTAAACACATGCATATTCCGTTGCATTCTAACGATTCCCAACTGTGAGTGATAAGCATGTCTTGAATCCTTCTGAAGGTTGTAGACCACTACGAAAATCCGAGAAATGTGGGCTCTTTGAATAAAAATGCCAAGAACGTGGGGACTGGTTTGGTGGGTGCTCCAGCCTGTGGTGATGTCATGAAACTGCAGGTCAGTGAAGTCGTAAAAAACACGATGAACCGCTGCTTGTCAAGCAGATCAACTGCTGTTTTGTTTAATCTCTAGATTGAAGTGGATGAAAATGGGAAGATCGTGGATGCCAAATTTAAAACATTTGGCTGCGGATCCGCCATTGCGTCGAGCTCTCTGGCAACTGAGTGGGTAAAAGGGAAGTCGGTGAGTCGACAAAGAATTGAAACGAAACATTTCTGAACATTTTATGTTTGATTTGATTGAGATTTCTCAGGTCTTTCTCCCTTCAGATTGATGAAGCTTTGAAGATCAAGAACACAGACATTGCAAAAGAACTCTGCCTTCCACCCGTCAAGCTTCATTGTTCCAGTAAGCAAACAAGATGAACAAAGATTTCAAAGCAGTAGTTGATGCAACATGACAGATGTCAATAACAGATGTAACAAATGTATAAATGGCAGACAGCATATCTCAGTGCACATTTTGGAGTTCAGTAGCGAGACATTACGTAAGGGAAATAACACTTTGAAATACAATCTCAAACTTGAATATGCGCTCACTATTCTTTCTGTTCCCTTGTTTCAGTGCTTGCAGAAGATGCCATAAAAGCAGCCCTGTCTGACTACAGAATAAAACAGAACAAGGAAGAGCAAGGTGTCAAAGCCAGCGGTTAATTTCCTCATCATTAGGTGTCCACAATGGGTCGGTGTACCTCAGGGATGTGGCTTGTAAAGTTGTCACAGGGCTGTACAGGAAGTGTGGAAACCTTTCTTCCTTTTGAAATTATAGTTCATTTATTCTTTTGCTTCAGTACAACGCATTTGCTCAATAACATTTGCATTCGTGATGGCGCAATAGTCACTTTTTTTAAAGCGTCATCACATACATAGCTTTTTCAATTTCTTTTTTTTTTTGTTCAATATTTGTGATGGATCTGTGAGATGTGTGAGATTGTGAAAGTGGAAAATAAAGGTCAATATTACAAAAAATTTAATGTGTTCCTTTTGCGCGTCTGAAAAGTTAGAATTTCACGAAGCCTTCATAATAGAAATAAAACATCTTGTCAAGTCATTTGAAAATTTGGAAACCTGCTTGTGACCTTCAAACCTACACATCTCAACTGTGAGAAAATAGTTCTCATTTATTTTGAAGGGAAGTAAAAACTAAGATTCTGGCTGCACAAGTGTGCACACCCTCCTAACTTTGGCTTTCTTCAGTGTTAATTTAATGCCCTCCAAGAAGAGCCACTCTGGCACTGAAGAACCTTTTTTGCAAGTGGAACAACAGCAGCATGAGAAGAAGAAACATTACACTCAAGACTGCTGGCAGCCAAGTGAGCACCCAGCGAGGGAGGTTGCGTGCGGACAACGTCGTCTCATTCTTTTTGGAAAAGGAAGCTGGTGTCTCAGGAGAATGGCCTGTAGCGGTAATCATCTGAGTGAAGTGAACGGTGGTCTTATCTTTGTGCCTTTTTTCCTCATTAGGGCTTACAGTCGAATGGGACTGCGCAATGCTTTGGCCTATATGAAAGGTCAAACAGTCCTGATGATGTAAAATATCCAAAAATGAGTGAGAATTGAAAAAGCAATTCATTTTGACTGTTTTCACAAAGGCTTTATTTTCAGGAAGATGGCCGCCAACGGTGCCTTCTGCTCTCTGCTGTGTCGACCACTCTTCCAAAAATTTCTCCCCCGGTGAATTCGGGCCCCAACATGACACAGGATTCACTATCGAGGCTTTCATCTGGAGTGTCGTTTCGTTTGGCTTGAGGATACCCTGACAGACTGCTGCCATCGAGAGCTTTAAAAGCAGATGGAAAGTGAGGTGGCCAAGCTCAGTGCGTTCCAAGTCTGCGCTCATCATATCACACTCGCACATCCTCCTGTTATGGATCCGTTCCACAGATTGGAGATGTGGTCCTTTGTCCAAAACAGAACGTAAGCGGTTGCCGTTGATTTTGAGTACATGCACGTTGAGCGAGGTGGGGACAGAGCGCAGGCCCAGGGCAAAAACACAGTTTGCAGAGATGTCTAAGTGGGTTAAAAAGACGGGTAGATTTGGAGAAAAGCTGGTCAATTTGTTACCCTTCAGAATGAGGACCTGCAACTTTTTCAGGCTTTGAAGCGCCCCTGGCTGGATGGCCCGGATGTGGTTGTTGCTCAGATCTAACAGAGTGAGGTTCCTCAGTTGCCTGAAGGCACCTAAGGTGATGTAGGTGATGCGGTTCTGTTTGAGGAACAATTCTTCCAAGCTGGGAGGGAGGCCTCGGGGGAAGCGGGCCAGCAAGTTATGACTGAGGCTGAGCTCCTGCAGGCTGGTGAAGGGAACGAGTAGATGGTCCACATTACAGAGCTGATTTTTTGCCAATGACAGGACAACGGTGTTGAGAGGGAGCGAACATGGAAGCGACCTCAGGCCCATGCACTCACATACAACCAAAACCCCTGGGCGAAGACAGCAGCAGCCGATGGGACACAGGCATGTAGCAACACAGACTCGAGAACAAATGCAGAAGACCAGAAGGATGCAGTTTATGGACAACATCATGAATCACTGCAAAGAGAATAACAACCGTGGAAGAGTAACACAAAGCAAACAATATGGGGAGCTGGTTCGGACGATTAGAACTGCTCTTACCGTTCAATCTCCTCCATGCCTTCCCCGCGGAAATGAACAGCTTTGTGTCCGATTGGTCTCTTTTAAACATCCTTTCAATGGGGAAAATTCCAGGGAGATCTTCATCAATGTTTAAAAGCATGCCTTTGAGGTGCTGTGTTACCTGTTGTGTATTCTTAAAACACTTGAGAGCCCCTTCTGTTCTCAGCAATACAAGAAGGGCTCCAAATAACACAGCACGTCTTCATGTTTTAGACTTAGAGAGGCGTACAAGTTGCCAGCTGTGCTCAAAGCAAGCTGGCTGATCCCCTACCATCTGGTGATCCCCTAATGGGCTGTTCCATTTTCCTCAAATTATTTAGTACCTGATATTTTTAAAAAAGTGGGAATGTGAATCACCTTTAACATTCCACTTCATTTATTGCTTTTCGATGTATTGTATGGCATGTATTTGTCTTGATGACCTCAGAATGAAAAATGTTTATTTTACAGAACAATGGAGTAGTGCGTATAACCTCAAAAAAGCAGTCCAGGAGAAAAACACCGTGTTACAAACACTGACATATCCAATAAAATCTGACATTTGTATTTGTTTACCTAAATTAGCCCGACTTGATAAGGAACAGTTTGTAGTTATTCCAGGTAACACAAACAGCCCGAATGAATATAAAATGTATTTATCGAACCAATATACAATACAATCCATGTTGATTTATATAGCGCTTTAACAATATTTTCAATGAACCTAAATGTTGGTAAATGTATCAACAGTGATGCACTCAAGCATTGATGACCGATTTTCACACTGCAGCAAGATCTATCTATCTATCTATCTATCTATCTATCTATCTATCTAAATACAACATACCATGTGTGTGCGCGCGCGTGTGTGTGTGTAGAGTATATAAATATGACGAAACCCATAATCCACAGTTTTATTCATCAGAAGTGAAGCAAAGAACATGAGAAAAATGAAATAGACAGCCCCAGAGAGATGCTTACAAACTGTAAAATTCAGACTTGTACAAACTGAAATGTTCACATTTGGATGAGATACTTTGAGTTGAGCTGAAGCAAATGAAAACACTCCAATAATCTGCAGTTTGAATCAAATCAGATAAATACAAATACCCTTAGAATGAAAATAAAGCTGTGGTCTATTTTTCAAAATTTGGTAATTTTGATCACAAAAGAAGATAAGAGAATCAAAACTTTGATAATTTATTGTGTACATAAGACAGGCAACATGAAAAAAATCTTTGGTTAAATTAATGTCAAAAGTTTTTTTTCTTGCATAAAAATGAGGCGACTAATAAGATAAATGTAAAATAATAAAAAAAGTCAAGCAAATACATACATAATAAACACGATAAAAGTGTCTCGAAAGAACGTTTTATTAATGTAATCAAGACATAAGTTTCATGGCAACTCATAGCACCCAAAAAAATATCATGCTGAATTGTCTTGATTGCATGTACAGCAGGACATTATGAGGAGATTCCTCTGTCTTGGCAGGCATGTGTTCACACTTCAACATTTATTTCATATTTATATGAGGCGAACATATTTCTATAAGCACCCAGGCTGAAAAGTGTACGTATAAAATGCGTTTGACGTCTATATATTATTTGTATTAATTATTCCAGAAGGGTTGTTGAGTTAATAATATAGCATTTACAATACAATACAATACATATTATTGCTGAACATGAGGACATAAACTGTTTATATTTGTTATCTCGTTTGTATTCCTTTTCATATAGTGTATCATTATGTAAGGTCACCACCCACAACATTAGGTACAATCTAATGTATATCAAATCATAAATGGTATCCAAAATTAATCATTGATCATGATCAAGTCTGATAATTGTCAGATCTGAATAACAAAAGAATAAGTGTAGTGTCAATTTTGGTGTTCAAATGGTGTTTCTAAAACGACATAGCAGCTTGATGCAAAAAAAATAACAATTATAAAACGGGAATTTCGCTTTAGCAAATGTCGCCTGCAAGTGTGTTCAAATGTATTAGCATCTAGCATTTATTCAATAGATTTGGTATCAAGTCTCTGTAAAGTGAACATATAAATGTATCATAAATTGTCCATTTTGAATTAATGTTATTTTTGTAATTTAATGTTACTAAATCAAGCCGCTCACATTTATTTTAAAGCGCTGTGGGCGAGTCCCCCAAATGCGATTAAAAATAAATATAAAAATAATGAATAAAATAATGGTTGCTACTTGGATAAAGTACTTTCTTATATGTCAATTTATGTATCCGCTTCAAGCCTCCACGACGACAGCTGCTAGCCACAAGCTGAGCTTTACGAAGCTTTCAGGGCTCCTCTAATCCGGTGGACGGTCAGCTCGTTTGTGCGCACAGTCACCATTGTTTGGGCATTGAAATATTGACACCAGATGTGTGGCTCCCAGCAATGACACATTTTTAGGGTGTCGGCATAGCCGACTTGCTAACTGCACATGCGATGGTGGCTGGAATGGGCCGAGTATAGTATAAAAATTCATTGCAATAGTTGTCGTAAACTGCTGATGTAAACAAGGTTACATAACTGAAATGGTGAATAATACTTCCAAGTAAATTTCCAAAATTCAATGCTGTGTATTTTTCATTGTTTTCACATTTTCAGCAATTATTTTGAAACAATATACCGGTACTGAATTCACTTTGCAGGGTTTTTAAGAACCATGTCCAGTCAATTATACTTTGTTAGAACTGGTATGACCAAGACTCACACTTTAGGCCAGGGGTCGGGAACCTATGGCTCGCGAGCCATATATGGCTCTTTTGATGATTGCATATGGCTCGCCGATAAAACTAAATACATATTTTCGTGTTTTCGCCGTTCATTTCCCGTTGGGGCTGCAATTGGCGGAAAGCGCAATTTTGATTGGATGACACTGACCTAGAATGGCCTAAAGCGCCATGTTGATTGGATGATAGTGGCCGTCACGTTGAAATAGGTAAACGCCCCTTTAAATGAGCCCAACTTGTGCACTTCAGCGTTAATGCACCGGAGCATTAGAGGAGAGAAAATGTTCGGATTCTAATTTGCAATGATACAATACCATCGATGAAACAGTCGAATGTCAGTGATCTTTTAACACGCCCCATGTTAACGTTAGCATCAACATCTGCGAGAAGTAGATCGCAGATAGCAAGTGTGGAAGCTTATGAGCGTGTGCAGGCTAGCTAGCAGTAACTTCGCCTCCTGACCGGCAAGTTGAATTTCATTCCGATTGTTTGCCTGCATTTTTACCAATCACGAGGAACGAAAAACCATTCATGTTAACGGTGAGTACCATCACAAAGTTATTTTAAATAATAAATTCAGATATTTTGTTGAAAAGTGGCGGCGCATTTGTGTGTGTGTGTGCATGCGCGCGCACGCGAGCGTTTGTATGTGCGCGTGCGTGCGTGTGGCTCTCACTGAAAAACATTTCTAAATATTTTACTTTTATGGCTCTCTTAGTCAAAAAGGTTCCCGACCCCTGCTTTAGACTGATCAAGACATTGTCGTGGAACGGCTGTGTTATATTTGGAACATTTCTTCCTTCAAAGCAATTTGATCATTGATTCAAAATCCTTGACATCGATCTTAACTCATTCACTGCCATTCCCGAATTTATTCGGGAATTTAAAAGCATGACATGGAGCGCCATTCCTCAATTCTTTCGGGTTTTGTTTTTTCTTTCAGGGGGTGCGTTTCAAGCTTTCGACAGACCTCTGGCAATATTTTTCCCTCACACAAAGGGCACCGTTTGCCTTTTGTACAGCCACCCCCACTTCCATTGCAGATAACTCTAGAGGCAAATAAGGTCGCCATAAACGTTTTATTTTCTGATAAAAGAAGAGAGTCTACGGTTTCTTGCCCTGCATTGAATGTTTATGTGGTCGTAAAACTCAATATTCTGTGGATCCTGCAATTTGAGTGAAAATGACAACAACCCTGGCACTGGAGTGGAAACATATTTGCAAGTCTGGCAGTGAAAGAGTTCAGGATTAAGCGGATCAGAAAAAGGATAGATCGATAATTATCCAATTGCATCCTCTCTACAATCGCTTGTATTAGGCGTTCTTAATGATTTGTCTGTCGAGTGTCTTGCGTGTTAATCAACACATCGTCTGGCAGTGAGTGAGTTAAGGTATGTACTGGTGTGCTCTACAACCTTTAAAGTAGCACGATTCACCACGTCAGAAGAACTGGTGAACATTATTAATAGAATGAGTTTGTCTTACGAGTTGTCTTTTTTCCACTGCTGTTTGTCATTTTTACGCTAACAGAATACCTTTGACATTCCAATAGGAACACTACATGTTATTTGTGAGACCAAACTGAGATGCCATCTACGAGCAACTATATTGCTAGATGTCAAGTAGCCGAACTTTATAATGTCAAATAAATGCTCAAACACCTTTTTGTAAGTTCCCGTTTGCTGCGTCAATGCAATCCAAGCAGCAGGAGTGAGGATACTCTAGTGGTGGCCATTCTTCAGATGACAGGTGCAAACAGGCTGACTGGAGGTGTGCTGCACCTCCTCCCTGCGCTTCGTCTGCTCTTTGTATTTTGTCTCCTCTCTAGGTTTCTCCACTTCCTCAACATCTCGGACCTTTCTCACCTCCGGGCGTGGTGATGACTTAACGTCCCTGCCCCTTTCTCCCACCAGAGCCTTGGAAGGCATTCGCAGGTTCTTAGGCGAGGCACTGCTCTGCATATGGACCCTCTTGATGTGGTCCACAGCGTACGGTCTCTCCTGGAACTCATTCGGACCTCTGTGTGCAAGGTTTTTTTCCGCTGCGCGCTTGCTCGAAGGTTGAGTTGGGGGCTTGTAGGCGTCTAGCTTGCGCTTCTGACCCAGAGCAGAAGCGCAGCAGATAATAAAGACCAGAACGATGAGGAGAGAGGACACAACAATGATGATGAGAAAATTTTCCTCCAGGAAGTCCACCACTCTGGTTAGTACAAAGTCCTTCAGACGGATGATGGTCGTGGTGATGGTGTTGGTGAGCGTGGGGGTGTCGGAAGCGTCGGGAGCTTGAGTAGCAGCGCTGTCTTTAACAGGTGCGCGAGTGGAGAAGTACTTTGGGAAGAGGAACTCCAACCCGTCATCGCCGCTACCATCCATGGACACGTTGTAGAACATTGGGGTGCCCCGAGCCACGCCGAAGCACAGTGACAGCAAAGTCACGCAGGCCATATGGAAAACCAAGCGGGATGGCATTTTTCCTGCAACGTCATACAGACAAGTTGTTAACTCGCAGCCATGTTCCTCAAGGCAACTTTGTCATTAAGCCCCAAAGTTACAAAGGGGTATGATCTTCAGTGGTGAGCCGTCAGGGCCTGCAAGGCCTTCTCTGCTGGCCTAAAAATATCTGAGTCACAGACTCATGTTAATTATATTTATTCCATGAATTTGTATTAAATAATTCCAAATATTCTTTCAATTTCATTTCATTACTGTTCCCCTGTTGTGCTTTTCCGGATGTGTTTTTTCGTATTTAAGCATTTAACCACTCATATTTCAGCAATCATTTTTTTTGCCAGGGTGAGAAATCTACTTAGATGCTTCACAATCAGTTGTGCAGCATCAAATGTGTCGAACAGTTACTTGAACAAATCAGTGTTCGAGTTGGCAATCGAGCCTGCTGGAAGGCGCTGGAAATGTCAGAGTGTTTGCAAACTATGATTGGCTAGTCATATGATTGGCTTGTCACTAGCCAATCATACCGACCAGAGCTAGCACACTGTATGTGTAGTGACCTGCATCAGCAAAGATATTGTGTCGATTTATTAACTGTTTTGTCAACACACAATGGCTGAAGGAAGAGAAGAAATGGATTTGGTTGCAGATATACTGTCAAACACATTTTCAAGAATAAATGGACATTAAGAAAGGTTGGACAGCTCGGAAGCTAGCAAAAATAGCAAATAATACTCCTATTTTATGATGTTATCATGAATCCACACGTTCATAGTAAAAATTTGAACAGTTTAATGACAGTATTTCTTAAGTTTCTAGTCACAAGTTATTTTGTGGCCAACGGCACATTCTAGTGGACGTGTAGTAAATGACACCACAGCTGTGGAGTGATTCAGACGTAGGATTACTGAAGGCCTAGGGGTTGACATGCACGGCCCGCCACTGATGCTCTGTCCAGGTTAGCATCAATTAGGTCCCCAGTTTAAATGTTGGCTGTATGAGGTTGGTCTATTCTTCCTGTACTTGAGTAGGCGGTCAACCAAAGTCAACTCTAATGAGGACAATTGTCAGATCAAAATGTCCATCCATTTCCGTCTCTTTCTTTGGGTCATGGGTAACGTGCAGTCCGTGGGCAGAGCCCCACTTCCCCCCCACCCTATGTCAAGATTTTGATAAATGGCATTCCATGATGTATTAGTTCCGTTTTACTGACATCTCCACATGGTTGGTCACTTTTCCCTTAACAGTGATGTCGCCACACATTAGGAGTGACCATGGGTCATGGTTGACACTAGTCAACAAGATTGGTACTTTCCCAGCTTTGAGAACATCAGAAGTAATTGTTTTATCATAACATCCACAATTGGAGTCTGATGAAATAAATGCACACATTTAATAATCTTGCCCAACACACTTATAAGAAGTAACAAATGTCAATCAATAGTAATCACTCTGATTTGGTGCTAGCTTAGCACATCACTGCATGTGATAGAAGGAAGCTATAAGATGAAAGGCAAATAAATGGCAAAGAAAAAAGACAGCTTGTAAATTAAGCTTGGCTAAACCTGATTTTTTTCCTGCTCTTATTGTAAATGTTTTGTGCGAGGTTCCGTATATGTGTGGTCCTGAACTTTAAAACAACAACCCATAGTCTCCATCCATTAATCTAAACCACCTTGATTCAGGTTTTTCCTTCCCAACTCGCAGCAGATCTATTTTAGCAGGCAGCAGAGCCATTACTTATTTGGGGTGGAGACTGTTACTTTGGTTCTGCTGGCCTTATAATTTGTAGAGGACGGAGAAGCCGCCCATCCACCACACTAAAGCTAGCAGGAAGTTTGAGTCCAGCTTGTGCGCAGAGGCGTAGGACAGCAGTGGCTGTGGACTCTATATTTATACTGGGCACCAGCTGCTGTGGTTGTGTTGACTTGCTGAAAAAAACTTCTAAATTCCAAAAAAAACATCTAAATAGCATTTGCTAAATAGACTTTTGAATGCCATGCTAACTCTAACTTTTCAATTCTGTAGGATTGCAAATATTTAAAGTGTGACAAACTGCAAGATAGTAACAGCTGTAGGGCTAAAATAAAGATATGGTGTCTCTTATTGACACGGCACAGTGCAAACGGGCCTCCCTGTGTGGTCGCAAATGGTGGGCTGTTCAGCTATGAGACTGCCCTTCAATGCCCGTAATTACATTTACTCCATTATGCTGGTGCGTCCACACGTAATGAAATGTTGTGCATACTGACTAGGATCATGCATATAGTCAAAATCATTTACATTATGGGTATTTAGATACCAGTCTACGGTAATTAGGTGTCACTCCAAACCATTCAGTCACTTTTTGGGTCAGTCAGATTTAAAATTTCATCAGGGTACAAAAATCAACCATGGTGGTGTATAGTGTATTTACTCCTTGAATAACGTTTTTTTTAAAGAATGTTCTTGAAAATGTCCTAATGCAGAAATGGAAGCATGTCATACTGATTCTATATTCTCGAGCAAATAAAATACAGATAAGATCTCAAAAACAAAAACATAAAGAAACAATGCAAATCTCACGCTATTATTCCAATCCATCCAGTGCAAACTTCAAAATTATCCTAATGGAGTCCATACTTACACGTTCTGCCGGTTGCTGGTGTGAGGACCACAGCAAGCTGAAGACAAAGCAAGGGGCAAAGAGGGCAACACCAATGTGAAGAGAGGAGGAGAGTTTCAGAACATTCCCCGTCGTCCCTGTTATACTGTAGCATTTTTTTTAACCGCTCTCAGGAAAGTGATGTCCATCCCTCTATTTTCATCTTCTCCTCCCTCCTTCGCTTGTGCTCGACTTCATGACGTGTTTGACATACAGGGGCTCCATAAGAATTAGGTGGTGGGGGGGAAGTGACAATGATGATCCAAAGGACCCAAACAGCACGGTGTGGCTTTGAAGTTGTGCGGCTCTAAATTGATCATCTTTTGGGTTCGAATTCCCTGGGTCAAGTCCTTTCAAATCATTTTACTCCGAATTTTCTTCTCCCAAGTACAATAGAGGAATGTATCGAGAAATGAATATTTCTGCACATACACAAGATCAATTTTGAGTAGAGTTTGACAGAGATTCATGAACGCAATTAATATCACAGTTGATTATGCTTCACTTTTCAACGACTACGTTGCATTTGGTACACAAGGCCCATGTTTCAGGGTATTTCTGTCCGCACCGGGGCGACTCCCAAATCTTCTGTCTCTCTAATTATATACCCTTGATTACAGCCTGTCTCTGCAGTGAGTACATGGCCGTTACAGGGAGAAAGCAAGCCTCTCATCCCAAAAAAAGGTGAACAGAGCCAACATCTAAATTGAAAGGTTTTTAAAAAGGCAACTTATCACAACATATGAAGTATCTGTATTTGGATCACTTTTTAACTTAATGTAATGGTGGTAAGGGCTGGTCAAAGATCATGGTGGCAATTTAGTCAAATTTTCCACTTAAACGTGGAACAAGCACCAGATTACACGCAAAGTCACTACGAAACGCTATACAAACGTGTCACTTAATTCATTGACTAGTAGCACGAAACGCGCCATTTTGGAAATAAAAGGCAAATTCTGGCGAATGGACAAACTAAGGGGACTAATAGATAAATCAAAATTACGCTTCAGAGAAGCCAATGCACAGTTGCATTGACATTTCCAAGGTTCATCAATTAAAGATTGAAAGCACATCACTGATTGCAATGAATGGAATTACCCATTTACAACCTCATTTTAAAAAGTCTTTATTTTTTGGGGGGAATCAATGTTTTGATACTTGAAGCATACAAGAAAAAAAATGCTGAGCGCACCCGGCGTGAGGTTTTAACCTGGTTTTCAGGTTCATTTTCACTTGATTTTTCTTTGATTTTCATACACGGCCTCCAGTATAACAGAGGTTACAGAATGGCAAGGTGCAGGGAACACAAACATGGAGAAACATTTAAAACCCACCAACCCTAAAATAACAACAAAAAACTCTTCGAAACAGCAAAAAAGATTAAATGAAAGCAAAGAAAACGAAATGAAAAAAAAAACACACAAACACATATACACAGCTTGCACTCGCTCTCTCCACCTTAATACAAACATACATCTTTCGACTGAACCATTTCCAACCTACAGTGTCCCTTTGGATCACTTAATTGTACTTTTCTAAACCTACCTCATGTGCCAACAACGCAAGCAAAGCACCATGTCCCACCCACTAAATTCCAACCACCAATATTGGCTTTTTTAATGGCTTGTAATGTTATGCTATTCCAAATGAGGCACAATAATGCTTGCTTTAATATTGAGAAGTTTCGAAGACATCATCCAGGAAATAGACTTGTGGAGAATCTCAAGTCTGAGTAAGTTGCATCTTTTGGCGCCGTTAAGTAGTGTCATATCTTCCTTTTACTACGCGACTTGAACTACATACACAAATACACAACAGTCCCCTACAAAACATCTGCACAGTCGGAACTATGGCACTTTCAAGACTTTACAGAGGCAACAAATATCAAAAGCGAGTGACAAGCACTTTTTACCCGTCCCGTCTCTTCTTCCCAATGGGAAGCAGATGGAAAATAAACTCATGAGGGACTCCTGTATTGTATTGGGGGAAAAATAAGTAGATGCACGACGAGGGACATAAGCACAGCTGGAATGAGAAATAGGCTTTAAAAAAATTACACTGAATAATCAAACAACCCACCCCCATTATGAAAAAACAAAAAACAAAAACGGAATGTCCAGGCTGACATTTAGAAAGGCCACAGAGTCACACAATCTACATAAAAAAAATCTATCTTGAGCCATTTTCTGTGGCAATCTTCAATTTGATCACCAATTATGTAATATCACATTTTGTTCTCATGATTGTTGGCAATGCTCAAAGGAAACCAATGACTGATATTACGGTGGACTGCCTGAGACTCTCCCAGAAGCCATGCAGAGTTGTAGCGATAACTGAATTGGATACTTTTGGGGCGTGCACATTAAAAAAAAGGAGCACACTTCTTTCCATCTATTGCACCAAGCATACAGGAATGCACGTGACATTAAGAAAAATAGGATGCAAGAATAAGTGTTGATTTGTGCAGGCAGCCTCAACCATCAACAGTCATTCAAGCATAATGCAAACAAAGATTTCAATTTGTCGACATTCCAAATTTGTCATATGGCAACAAAATATTTCAAAGGAATGTTTAATATGAGGAATGTTTTGATTGGTAATTATGTCACCCTTTTGTCAAAAAAGGGAAATGATAGTGTAAGATGTGTTTGTTATACACACAAAAAACAAAAAGCCACAGAGTAAAAGAGGAAGAGTTCTTTGTAAGAGGAAAAAAGGAGGAATAGTTCCTGCAAAATTTGCCACATGTCCCTATTCCAACTGTGTTATGCAGAGCGTTTTGGGTCTGGCTAGGAAAAGTTCATCTGGACTGTTGCTAGGGATCGTCGCAAAGACGAAACACTGTCATGGAGTTAGGCTGTGATTGGTCATGTCATCCAGCCAGTGGAATGCGGTGGATTGTAGCAGGTCGGGCAAACGCAAAGAGTCCCTAAATAGCAAGTTTGGACATTTGTTCTTCAAGTGTGACAAGTCGCTTCTCTTGACTGCTGACCAGGTCCTTGAGGGATTTGATTTCTTTCAAAATCTCTTCCAGCTTGGCATCTGACTTCTGTGGGTACAGTAACATCAACAATTTTTTTTTTGGGGGGGGTCAAATAAATCACATAACCATAATGTTTTCCTCTTCAGAACTATTCAAATCATATTCATAACTGGATGAGTAACAAGAAAGCATCTTCTCCGAATCTGAAGCCATTGTTTTGATTCTCAAGCAAGGCAAGACGTCTTGGCGTGACGTCACGAACAAGGGGGCGGGACCTTCTGAAACTGGCCACTTCCGGGTTCAATTTGAAGTAGTTTTTGGACACTGTAATTTTTATTGGTGTTTTGCATTTGACTAAAAATATCAGTCTGCGTGTTTTGGGTATTTTAGATGCTATAAAACGTTTTTCTGATGTCAGTCAGGAAACAAAAAAATGGCGTCGGTTGTCCTTTAAGGACGCATCCAGTGTGATGGTCTGCTACATTAAATAAATTACCATATTTTCCAGTGTTTAAGTTGCACCCCAAAAGCCTCGATTTTATTCATAAGATGACCCTGCGCCTTATACGCAAGTGTGCCTTATATGTGAAGTAACATTGAGCCACAACCATACCTGCCAACTTCTGAAACCAGAAAAGCCTAGTAATACGGAAATGATTTTTAACATTACATCTACTTAAATGAGGCTAAAAACACCATACAAATGTTGATCAATGTCAAATATATACCTGTGAAAAAATATCCATATTTCAACAATCATGAAAATATGTTTGCTACTATTTTAAGAAAACAAAACAGAAATATTTTACAATCAACCAAACATTTATTAATCAATCTTTGAAAAGTACAATGAATTGTGAGACATTGTTAGTAACCTTAAATATGCACATCTAACCTACATTCATTGTCTCAGGTTGACAAAAATAGCTATCAACTTTGAAAGCAATCCACATTCTCCCTTTCTTGACCAAGGTATAACTCCTGGAAATGCTTGGGAGTATTCCTCACAAAACGACTATTTTTCTTTTAGATTTCACACTTTTTTACATGACAATGAGAAAGACCCGTAGCATGCGCAATTTATCTAAAAGCTGGCACTGTGCCAATCGCCTTTTCTAAATTTAGATATGATACTGAGCAATGAGAAGGTTTCTTCAGCCGTCATCTGTACAAAAGTGAAGGTTTCGGACGTTTCGCCTCCTATCCAGGAGGCTTCGTCAGCGAACTAAAGTCTGACTGGTCGTATCGGCCCCATTTATATATCCCTAATGTCCAGACCTGGTGGCGCCGGACACAGCTATGATAGGTCCCTACTCTCAGGTTGGGGGGGGCGCGGGACCCCTCCCTGTGGCCCCACTGATTGTTCCTACATTCCTGACTAACGACTGGCCTATTACCCCCACTCCCCCCGGTATCACCTCATCAGCATAACGACCCTCATGTGTCCGGCGCCACCAGGTCTGGACATTAGGGATATATAAATGGGGCCGATACGACCAGTCAGACTTTAGTTCGCTGACGAAGCCTCCTGGATAGGAGGCGAAACGTCCGAAACCTTCACTTTTGTACAGATGACGGCTGAAGAAACCTTCTCATCGATGGACCACTCCTGTACGACTGAGAGCTTACACAGAGATACTGAGCAATCTCGTGTTTTGAATGAACGTTGGGCATTTACTATTTTGACAATGTTTGATTATTTTTTTTATTGGAAACCGTAATGTTCATTGGTAAACCGTAACCTGGAATGGGATGATGAAAACCGTACTCATTACGGCAAAACCGGAGTAGTTGGCAGGTATGCACAACAAGTCTCGCAACTACTGTCAGCAGCCACGACTCCATTTTGCCCCCAGAAGTAGTTTGTAACCCCAGCTTCTACTGTAGCGCCTTATAATGTGGTGTGCCTTATATTTGGAAAACTATTATTTCTATATCATATTTGGAAAACATTTGTCATTCATTGAAGGTGCGCCTTATAATCTGCTGCGCCTTATGTATGGAAAAGGTTTGCAAATACAACGTTCATTGGGGGTGCGCCTTATACACTGAAAAATAGGGTACTGGAAACAAGATAGCGTATGCCTCATGCAAATCATCGCCCATGCAAGTGAAATGCAGCAATACTCACAAATGATGCATTCTGGGCCGGGGAACAGTTCTCTGTGCTCTTGGGCACCTTGGCATCTAAAATGTTCCTTTTGACAACGGTGAACTCACGAGTCTTGGTTGGAACGTAGCCATTTTTGAGAGAGATTAGGATGGGTTCACCATCCCTCCCCTCAAACCACTCCTCGGCCTCCAGGGCCGAGTCAGGCCCAGCCGTGTCAGGGTACAAGTCATCCTGAAACAGGTCAGACTGACAGCCAGAGGGTAGAGAAAGTCAGTGGGATTGTCCTTTGGGTCGAGAGCTAGCAAATGCTTGTGAATGGTCAGCACACACTCACCTTTCTTGGTACGGTCATCACTATCGGCTCACACTTTCTTTCATGCAGTTTATAGTACCTGGTGGTAATAAACAAAGTTAATGTTGGGCTAATTCGCTATACGAACATTTTTTGCATCGTTTTGCTGTTCGTGGACTTCCTGATACGTCATATCCTGCCTGCCTTTACATGATGACACATCCTACATGTCACATCCTATATGGCATATCTTGTCCGTCTTATATAAATGGTCTCCCAGCGTGTCTCTTTCCCTTTCTCTCTGTCTCTCCTCCACCGACCTCACAATGTCCCTGCTGTCTACAAGATTAAAATAATTTATTTTGTTCAACACCTGGCTTCCTGCTGATTTAACACCCTGAAGAGCGATGAACCAGGAACGAACGATCACTTTTAACCCATCAGTTAACTTGTTATCTGGAGTTAGAAATAAATGAAAGGGGGGAGAAACTATTTGATTGTTTACTGGCCATCGTCTGCTCTCTAGTGGTGAAGATAAGAATGACATTTTATAATGGCTTACCTTGCAATTTCACACTTGTTGACATCGAGGCCCCTCTTTGGCATGCAGCCCATGCCCCTCTGAGACTCCTTGGACACAAAGCTGTTAAGGAAGTGAACATATGGATCTTCATTGGTCACTTCAAAGTAGCGGATGCTGCTGTCACCCTGTCAAAAAGGAAACATACCAAACAAGAAAAGATGAGTTCTATTTTTTTAAAGACGATAGGTTTGATAAATCCGAACATACCTTTCCACAAAAGTAAACCATGTTGGTGTCTGGGTCATAGAAGGGTAAGAGCACCCCGTTGCTGGCATCCATGCAATGCATAGTTATGGGCTCCTCAAAGTTTTTCTGCAAATAATACAACAGAATACTTGAGACACTTTTATGAAAGGCTAGGAATAATGATAATGCAAAATGGTTATCTGGTAAATTGCCTTTAAAGCAGATTTGCTAATTTCAGATTCAGAATCATCTTTATTGGCCAAGTGTGTAGAAGGTCAAAAGCCTGGGCAGGTGGTACAATGCAAGCCTAAGAGACAAAGATCAAGTGCAGCAACTAATGCAGGACATCAGCAAAAGTCTGGAAAACATCAACAAGACTCCACTGCCAGGGAAGTTCAAGCTCTGGTGTCTGCAGGACTTCTCCCTCGGGGAATGTGGCCACTCACAGTCTATGAGGTCCCGCTCTCAACGGTGGAGAAGATGGAGCGAGCAATCACCAGATATCTGAAAAGATGGCTTGGTGTTCCACGCTGTCTGTCAAACATCAGCCTCTATGGCAAAGGGGTCCTCGAGCTTCCAATCACAAGCCTCACCGAAGAGTACAAGTGCTCTAAAGTGAGACTTCAGATGATCCTTACAGACTCCAGGAACCGGAAGATCAGTCAAGTTGCACCCCCCTCTATCAACTGGACCTAAGGCACAGCGACATCGTGGGACACGTCCAGCTAGGAAGAGGGGGCTTTGGACTTACAAACAAACCATGTTGGCGTAAGGCCTCAACATCGGAAAGAAGGAAAATGGTGATGGAAGAGCTGCGCCGCCAAGAGGAAGCTGAAAGAACTGCAAAGGCTGTATCTCTTGCCAAGCAGGGACAATGGATGAGGTGGGAAGGCCTGGAGAAGCAAAAGCTCAGCTGGAGGGATCTCTGGGAAATGCAGGCAAGCAACATCAGCTTAATCATCAGAGCTATCAATGATGTGCTCCCATCTCCAAAAAAATCTCCACCAATGGTATGGCGAAGATCCAACCTGTGACCTCTGTCCAACTCCAGGAACTCTCAAACACATCCTGACCGGTTGTAAGACCAGCCTCACAAGGCCGCTACACCTGGAGGCACAACCAGGTCCTGAAGAGTTTGGCAATTGTCCTTGAGAGCAATAGGAATACCATCAACTCCTTGCCCATGAGAGCCACCACTTTCAGCACAGCACCGTTGACTTTTATCCGAGAGGGAGAGAAAAAGCCCAAACATCCTCCTGCAAAACTAGTGGTTGGGCAGCTGGCCAGGGCCCGGGATTAGAAGATGCGGGTTGACATTGGCCAGCAATTGGTTTTCCCAGCGGAGATTGCAGCCACCACCCTAAAACCAGATTTGGTGCTCTGGTCCCCTTCATTCAAGGCTGTCTACATAACAGAAGTTACAGTCCCGTGGGAAAACTCAGTTGAGGCCTATGCAGAACTCGCAGTGGATGCGCAACAGCGAGGATGGAAAGCCAAGGTCTATCCCATTGAAGTTGGATGTAGAGGGTTTGTGGCTTCCTCCATCAAACTGCTAAAATACCTGGGCATCCATGGACAGGCTCTGCGGCACACAGTTAGGTCTATCTCTGAAGCAGCAGAAAGAAGCAGCCACTGGATCTGGATGAAGAGGAAGGACCCTTGTTGGGCTCATAGGTCAGCAACCTAAGACCCCCCCCCCCCCCTTCACCAGCTTCTGAACATCTGATTGGGCATGGGACACAAGTGCGGGCGTGATCAACCTGTCGCTGGCCACCATCGATGACGGTGTCTAGTGATGAAAGGTCGAAACACCCAATGATTATTTGGAGCACTACTGATGATGTGACCCAAATTCACAACCTTCCCATCCCTGAGGCACAGCTACCACACCACTCTCAACATCAAGACTAAATCTCATGCGCGGACCATCCATTGGCACAAACGGACATCATGTCCAGTGTTTCATGATTCTTAGAACACAAATGGAATGGAAATTGTCAATTGTAGAACACGCAGCACTAGTATCATCATATGTAAGACAAGACAAATAAGTACTGTATAGAGGAGACTCCGAGGGGAGTAGCTGGAAAAGGTGGGCAGGGTGCGAAGGGTCCAGTAGGATTTTCGGTGCCGTTGTCTTGGTTCTTGCAGCGTGCAAGTCCTCGAGAGTGGCAAGGATGGTGCCAATGATGACATTACAAGTCTCATAAAGTGCTATAAAGCCTATGCTTTGATTTTTTAATTTGGTATTACTAGTTTGTAAAGATGCAATTTCCGTTTGGCATAGAGTTTTTTAAATATATTTGATGTTTCAAACAACAACAACTGAGCATACTGGTTATCCCTCGGGCCGTACATTCATGGTAGTCATGGCTCTTGTTTTACATACAAATGTCTTATTTCTTCTTCTTTTCCTTTCGGCTTTTCCCATCAAGCGGTCGCCACAGCAAATCAGAGGTCCATCTTCAGAGGTAACGTGCAAATGTATCAGCGGTGTCAATCAAACATCATACCGTGTCCCACAGAGCGATTTGTCTCTCGCTCCTACGATTGAAACCAGTGGTGAGGACTTTGCCATCCTTCAGGAAAATAGCCCTCATGGGACGAGCGCCGTCATGTGCCTTTTCTTTCTCCTGGAAAAAAGACGTGAACTTTACAAATAAACCTTTTCAAAATTGGATCCCACCACCCTTTCATTTTTCTCTTACAGCAACAACTTCCTCCTTGCGGGGGTTAATAATACGGACAGACTTGTCCTTGCAGCTAGTGCAGATGAGACTGCCATTGCGATTCCAGCAAACATTGTAAATCATATCAGAATGCATGTCACTCAAAGTGATCATGGCCTCGCCTGTGCCCACGTTCCAGATGATGATCACGTTGTCACAACCTGCAACCGTAAGTGAAGAAGTAATTGAGCAGGCATTCAAGTAATGGTCTCATTCTTGTCCCTCAACATATTATTTTGAGGCATACTTTTCACCGAAAATGTATTCATGCTCAAAGACCGTCGTGTAAGAATGGTATGAAGTATTCAAGCAAATGATTTATTTCTAATGAGCAGCCAGAGACCGGTCTCTCACCTGCACTCAGAAGAACATTGCGAGCTGTGGGGTGCCATGTGATTATGCCGACTCGCTTGGAATGACCTTTCAGTTCTACGGCGGGTTCGGATAGGGGAGCCACGAGGCCGTTCTCAGGAATTTGCCACACCTGTGAAAGATCACAAGATCCAACGAAGGGCAAGGTCAGCAAGGCTAACCTCAGACTAGAAAGTAAACAATTCAGAGGTGCCACATTTGCACACGTCAGTTACTTTGAAAAACAATGAATATTTTTGCCCAATTTTCTGACAAACCACAAACTTCATCAAAGGCAATTTGTAAGACAAGTCATTGTAATCTATTATGAATACAATGGTTATTTGCAGCTGTGCTATGAATAACCAAATGATGTCCAGGTATTTGAACTGCAACCTGAAGTGTATAACAAAGTAGTCACTTTTCCCACTAATTAGTAGCCAAAAAGTAGCTCTTGCGTTTAAAAAAAGGTTAAGAGTACAAAATCACTCCCTTTTCACATGATATTGCCTAAATGAAGGGCGTCACATTCATTTTTTGCTACAGGCCACATTGTATTTATAATTTGGGGAAGCCACATGTAATCACCTCCACATATTACATATAGAGTGTACAACAAATCAATGAATAACTAGTTTACAAATTTGAAGTGTAAAATAATGAGTGGTGCGTTTACAAGGGACAATTTGAAATTTTGGTTCAGACTTCAAAAAGCATTGTGGAATTTCACACTGTGATTTGCTTTCATGGGCCGAATGAAATGATGTGGCGGGCCAGATTTGGCCCCAAGGCCTTGACCTTGATACCTGTGGCTTAAACGTGGTTTGGTTACATTTTAGCACTACATAATACCCAAAAACAACAAAAACAACAAGAAAAAAATCAATCAGTAGCCAAGAAGTAGCTCTTAGGTTTAAAAAAAACAAGGTATGAGAGCACAAAAGCACATCCACTTCACATGATATTGCCTAAATGTTTGTTTGGTTGGTTACATTTCAGTACAATACAATACAAAATACAAAAAACAACAAATAATCAACCAAAAGTTAATAAATGGAAGATGTGGAAATAAATGTTTCTTCCAAATCGATGAAGTCATCAATTCCAAAATGTTTGATCGTGAGATCCTGACCAGAGTCTAAAACTGCTCATGTATAAAAGGAATACTGACATGCATTCTAAAAAAGCACCAAAAGGGGGCAGGAGCATCTAACGTTAAGTATAAAAGGCTGACGCCCTTATTTTTGGCAACAATGGTTTGCTGGACACAATCCTAGTGTACACTGGCTAATAATTGAAGCATAGTACAACAATTACAGATCCGGTTGACCGGAAGAGCCAAACAGCCAATTAGCAAGCACTTGAACCTGTTCAGCTGAATTACATAAGAAAATCAAGCTAATGCTGGCCCCTCCAACATACAGAAGTATGTGAGGTTTTACAGTGCTTGATATGTACTTAGTAAATTTCCCTATCCTTATCTATATTCTTTCTCTCCAAGTTTATTTTTTTAACCTGTATTTCATCTCGCGGTGAGCTTTATTGAAAGGTTTACACGGGTCTATCATGTTTTACCTGTAACCATAAGGAGATGTTATTTTTTCCGTCAATTGTGAATTACAAAAAAGTTGTACCCTGGAAAGCAAAATTTTACTTCAACAGTACCCCTTTTCTGAGTGGAGAGGCCAAATAAAGAAATATAGAGGAAAGCACAAATAGCTTCATTAAAAAAAGACCTGAGGTGGGGGAAAAAACCCTCTCGTATCATCTCCCCACTACAATTTTTGCGTTTAATCTAATCCAAAGGGTGAGGCCCACACCTAGGCATGGGTTACGAGAGGCTCATCTTTCGCAATACAGCAGGGAAATTCTTATCAACTGTTGGCAAAACGTGTGCTGCTGCTTGTACACAGTTAAGACGACGAGTGCGAGGTGTAAATGTGTAGCCGAATCTTACCATGACTGAGCAGTCCTCAGAGCTACTCGCGATGACTTGATCGTTGTGGGGGCACCAGTCAATGTCTAACACTGGACTGGTGTGCCCGCACACTGTCGGGCAGGCTTTGTCGATACGTCCCGTCTGTAAAGAAAAGCGGTGATTAACATTAATTCAGTCCAATTAATTTATCATGTCTTGAAATAGGAAAACTAAAGTGCAATTGTCATTACATTTGGCGATACAAATGATGCTCCCATCATGGCGTAAAAAGTAGTTGACAACATCGGTAAGAAATGACAAAAATTATAGCATGACGATCTTCATGACCAATTGGATATGGCAAGAATCAAGCAAAACAAAAACAAATGCAATGTTGAATGATATTCAGATTGTTTACAATGTGTTCACACTTTTATTCAGGCATTCAACATCAGCTGTGGATGACATGCCAGACCTACACCGTGTCCCGTTCTTCAGTGTCTTGACAGAAATGTGGAGCCAATGATCACACCAGCAACTTGGAAGATGATTCCATGACCTTTTTTGTCCCAAAAATCTTAAAATACAATGCAGCCTGAATTATGCAGCACCTTCACAGTAGCTGCAGCTATAACAAACGCATCTCTTCTCGTTGTGCCAAATAGGATTTGAAGGCTTTCAAACTGGAGCTGCACAGGCACAACCGAACACGAGATCTAAATCACTGATGGAAAACAGTACTTGGAGAAAGTTAATCATCACATCGTTACACGGTCAAGGCTGCTAGTCTGTTTGTTTAAAATAAAATCCAACTTTTTCCATCAAAATTTCATTGAGAAATTAAAAAAAAAACATTGCGGTCACAGCATTTATTGATGATATGCTATTTGATCAGAATCACAAATCCTTTAATACAAGGGGGAAATTTGTAACAATGGGAAAATGTGAAAATGCTGATCACAATTCATGAAATAGAACAAATGTACAACAGGAGCAGTGACGTTAGAGTGTAACGGTTAAAGAACAACCAACGTCACTTTTTTGTTTTTTAACTGACATCAGAAAAATTTTTATAGCATCTAAAATACCCAAAACACGCAGTGTGATATTTTTTAGTCAAATGCAAAACACCAATAAAAATGACTTAAAGTGTCCAAAATCTGCAAAAAAATAGAGCTGTGAATTGGGCATTTTCAGAAAGTTCCGCCCCCAGTTCGTGACGTCACGCCAAGACGTCTAGCATTGCTAGTGATTCAAAACAATTGCTTCAGATTCGGAGAATATGCTTTCTTGTTACACATCCAGTTATGAATATGAATATGAATTCAAATAATTCTGAAGAGGAAAGCATACCGTATTTTCACGACCATAAGGCGCATATAAACGTCTCAGATTTTTATCAAAATGTGCGGTGCGCCCTGTAGTGCGGACGTGTTAGAGACCACCATGAGGAGGACGTGTCGAGAAAACGAGGGGGGTGTGCGGGCGTGGTTTGTGTATAAACGAACAGGTATGTGCTTTATGTAGAACATTGCTGTTTTAACAACCCCGAAAATGGCAATGAGACATGATTATGAAGCTCAGTTTATTTAAACTGAAGGCTATCGACTACGCCGAGGAACATGGGAATGGAGCCGCCGTGACATAATATGCGGACATAAGGCAAGGTGGCCGGAGTTGGAGGAAAGCTTCAAGCAATCGATCGGCGAGCTAAGAGCGAGCGGAAGGAGCGTTTCGACAGTCACCGTCCCACTCAGAGCAGTAACGCTAGCGGAGGAAATGAAAATTGAACATTTCCAAGGAGGTCCGTCTTGGTGCTGGCGTTTTATGAAACTGTGCGATTTTTCCATGCGGACCGGGACTACTGTAGCGACGGCCGGTGAATTATTCTGAAAAGCTGGCGAGAAGGCTGCCATGCTAACGGAGAGAAACTCCCGGCGATTGTGATTTTTTTAAAAGAAAGACTTTGCCTAAAGAGACATTTCCAGCAGGCGTCATTCTTAAGGCAAACAAAAAGGGCTGGATGTTACGCCACAGTTTGCCAATGGATTGTGGATGCTTGGGCTAACGTGTCCGCTAGCACGGTGGTTTGAGCTTTCGGAAAAGTCGGTACCGGTAATGTGCTCCTTTTTACCATGCCGACGCATATTGAGTGATGATTACAAAATGTTATTCCTTTGTAATTAATAAATAAAGCACTACCAAACTCAGTTTTGCTCCCGATTTGTTTTTTTAAATACGCAGACTTGTATGCCTGTGTGTTGTTGTGAGGCGGATGTACGTCTCGCAGTAGAGGATATGTACCGGTATATAAAACTTGCGTCCTTTCATCCGGTGCGCCCAATGTGTGTGTTAAATACAGAAATGGCACACATAAATGAGACTGCGCCTTTTCAAACGGTGCGCCGTTTGGTCGTGAAAATACGGTACATGTTTGCAATCAATTAAATAATTTATTTGTGCCATTTTGAGGCAACATTGGGGGTAAATCTCTCAACCAAAAAAAGAGGCACAAAATGGCGACCTCCTGTGGCCACCTCTGTTTCCACAGGCTTATAAATTCCTTATATGGCGCTTGGACGCCCTCTTCTGGCGGCTTTTGGGTGCAACACGAGGTCCCCAGACCAAACAAGTACAGCAAAATACATTGACGTGATGGAAGGACCGCTAGAATGCGTCTTTTTTTACGGTCCTTTAGTGACGTCACGTACGGACTCGTCACCAACTCAAAAACAAGACTTCCTGAATATTCAGCGTGAGTCTTAAAACGTAAAATATAGCTATATGCTATATTTGTATATTTTTTATATTATGCTAAAATACGCTCAGTATAAGTCATTTGAAGCCATTTTACAAATTATCGACACAACTTGTCTGGAGACGTCGGTTGTCCTTTAGGTCTGCAAGCAAATGGAGCTGTGCGTGGCCATTCAGCGCGAGAAACCAAATGTAGGAATGTGAAAGGCCTTTTTTTCTTGAAATTCATTAGAATCTGTTGCTCAGATCTCTGAAAATTCTGATCAAATGGCAGACTTGTGATGAATGGGTTTAGACTATTCTTGCTGCCACTAGTGTGTTGTAAATTATGTGAACAACTCTTATTTACTCAAGGCCAATTACATGTGGACTTTGTACAAGGGAGGGTCAAGTCTGGTTAATGTCCTGTGCAACTGATTAGGCTACCCACATTTGCAACACGCTCTCCTCCTCTGGGTAATTTCCAGATAAGTGCATGGGAGCAAATGAATGAGCTGCTGGAGTACTGACAAGTTTTTTTTTAATTTCATACTGTCCCAATATGGCTGGAAATGCATGACCATTAGCTATGTAATCATACTGTCATCTGACTGACACCATTCGAACGGTAGTGATGAACCACCAGAACCTATTCAGCCACTACTGCGTGGTTGTGTGCATTATGTATTAATATTGAAGTTCTTTTTTTGTAAATAGGGGCAAAGTCCGTTTTATTTATATTGTCAATTATCTACATTTCAATGCCAAAAATCAATACTCTTGGGAATTGAAGGCCGATTGTTCATGAAGGATGTACTGAAATTATGGTTAAATATAGTTAAATCAGCGGCATTAATTTTAAAAATGAAATTGATGATGCTATTGGAATGATCAACATGTGCAGAGAAGACCAGGCCGACAACAAGCTTTTTTTTATTGCCACTCACCCGGCCAGGTATGTGTGTGACAAATGAGAGCAGAGGGACGGCCCGGCTGTCCAATATAACAGACTGAGTCGTTTCTAGTGTATTTATCCCCGATAGGGAATTCCGCAGCGTGCAGAGAACATCTGTTGATATGCCGTCATGCAAGCTAAATAATGTTGTAATTCTCCAGGAAAACTCTGTATGAATATGATTAACAGTCCATTTTTTTTACATGTTTACAGATTCACTCAAAATAAGGGTGCTTCCACACTAGCCCCCTTCTAATCAATTAATATCCACTTCTGCATTGGACAGGTGTGTACATAGCAAACTAATTTGCGCACACTAGATCAACCGGTCTGAGGACACCTGCAAGAGGGTCTCATTACATTTCTAAAAAAAAACTGCCTAGAAGAGTTTGCACAAAGCCATCCATCCTAAGTCAACTATAGCTGTCACGTGGGCTCGTTGTCGCACTAAAGTTGAAATGTAAAGATTCCTTAAATAGGGAAATAGGAAGTATGATCCAAGTTTTTTGTCTGCCTGATAAATATGCACAATGACCATACTTGAAGTTTGAACTGTCATAAATATGTTTTGCATGTTCCTCAAATTAAAGACCGGTGAGCTTCCCATTTGCTTGAACCTTTGACTTGTAGCTCAAACATTTTCCATCGAAACTTCTCATCTAAAGTCAAAAAGTCAAAGTCAAAGTCACCTTTCATTCATTCATCTTCAGGACTTGCTGTACCCTGTTTGTGATGACATGAAGCAGTTCTAGATGAAAGATGATCTACTATTTATTCTAACAACTTTTTACTCTTGCTCTCTTTTTTTCAAACAGATCTCTATGCATCAGTACTTTAAAGTGTTTGTTGGATCAAAAGCATGAGGCGTTCTCATTAAACAAGGAATAAAGAGACCTGGTGCAACATCACCTGGATCGTGAGCATTTTGACACGCGACAATCCAGTGGGCTCATGGCTGTGTTTTATTAGTTTTTATCTAGGCTGACAAGGAATAAAACAAATATTATTTGACCTCCAAAAAGTTTTGAAAGTGTGGAAGAAAGACACCATTGTTTCCATCATTATCATTTTCCTTAAAAAAACATAACTTAAGAGTACAAGTCCATTTACTAGAATGTCAGACAGCGCAAGGTACCCACACGAACAAAACTAATCATCACTCTTGTGATGTAATTCATAAGTATATAGCGTACTTCTCATTTTGGGAATAAACAACCCACAAATTTGACAGTAGACATATTTAACAGAAACCTAGCTTTCTGGTTAATTTTACCTTCTTTTAGGTCCTATGTGACATGATTGGGCGCTTTTCACAGAAAAGTAAGGTCACAGAAAAGTGAAGCCTGTGTAACGACTACACAAGATGGTACGCACCTTGGATTTCAGTCTTAAATGCTCCCACGTTAGGGCCGTATTCCCAAGCCCTAAGCCTAATAGCTTTGCTTCCACCTCCGACTTCCTGCGCCAAGGCATGGCCCGGTTATTAGTGTGACAGTTTTTAAAAATCACAGTTTCAAGACCGCTCAAAATGAATGGTATGAGCCTTTTCATTTTTGAGTTGTTCAAGAAAGTGCAGGCCAAAGCGTTTTGAATCCATGTTTAATTACAGACTCTTATTCACCCAAAAATTTAAAAAGAATACATTTTGGGCTGCAATTTAAATAATGCGAAATGACCAAATTTTAGCTCACGATTATGATACTAACAAAAAAATTATACTGGATGATGCGCACCCCACGTAAAGGACAACCGACACCATTTTCTTATTTCCTAACTGACATCAGAAAAATGTTTAATAGCATCTAAAATACCTAAAATACGCAGGCTGATATTTTTAGTTAAATGCAAAACACCAATGAAAATGACTTAAAAGTGTCCCAAAACTACTTCAAAATGACCTCGGAGTTTCAGAAGGTCCCACCTCCTTGTTCGTGACGTCACGCCAGGACGTCTTGCCTTGCTCTAGAACAGGGGTCGGGAACCTTTTTGACTAAGAGAGCCATAAAAGTAAAATATTTAGAAATGTTTTTCAGCGAGAGCCACACGCACGCGCGCGTGCACATACAAACGCTCGCGTGCGCGCGCGGACATACAAACGCTCGCGTGCGCGCACGCACACACACACACACACACACACACACACACACACACACACACACACACACACACACACACACACACACACACACACACACACACACACACACACACACACACACACACACACACACACACACACACACACACACACACACACACACACACACACACACACACACACACACACACACACACACACACACACGCGCGGCCACTTTTCAACAAAATATCAGAATGTATTATTTAAAATAACTTTGTGATAGTACTGACCGTTAACATGGAACGTTTTCCGTTCCTCGTGTTTGGTAAAAATCCAGGAAAACGATCAGAATGAAATTCAATTTGCCGGTCCAGAGGCGAAGTTACTGCTAGCTAGCCTGCACACGGCTCATAAGCTTCCACACTTGCTATCTGCAATCTACTTCTCGCAGAAGTATGTTGATGCTAACGTTAACATCGGGCTTGTTAAAATGTCACTGACATTTGACTGTTTCATCGATGGTATTGTTTCATTGCAAATTAGAATCAGAACATTTTCTCTCCTCTAATGCGCCGGTGCCTTCACGCTGAAGTGCACAAGTTGGGCTCATTTAAAGGGGCGTTTACCTATTTCAACATGACGGCCACTATCATCCAATCAACATGGCGCTTTCGGCCATTCTAGGTCAGTGTCATCCAATCAAAATTGCGCTTTCCGCCAACTGCAGCCCCAACGGGAAATGAACGGCGAAAAAAACGACAATATGTATTATAATATGTAATATTTATCGGCGAACCATATGCAATCATCAAAAGAGCCATATATGGCTCGCGAGCCATAGGTTCCCGACCCCTGCTCTAGAACAGTGGTCCCCAACCTTGCGTCACGGACCGGTTTAATGTCAGACAATATTTTCATGGACCAGCGGATAAAGAAACTTTCCAAAGACGTTTGTTTTTTACTCATTTTGCTCGCTTACGGTGGGCTAACTTTAGCGGTATGTATCACGTGACCTAGACAGCGTCAAGAGTAAGTCATAGACGGATGTAATCTGGTAATTTTTCATTTTTTTGTAAATGATTTATTCTTTCTGCGCGGCCCGGTACCAAATGACCCACGGACCGGTTAAGACCTCTGCTCTAGAATCAAAACAATGGCTTCAGATACGGAGAAGATACTTTTTTGTTACTCATCCAGTTATGAATATGATTCAAATAGTTCTGAAGAGGAAAGCATAAATGTTTGCAATGGATTAAAGAATTCCTCCCGTCTCAATTCGAGCTGTCAGGACCCCAATGTAGCGTCCCAGGAAATGCGCAAGATTTGTCTGCTGGGAATTTGTGTCAACTAGTATCAAATAGTGGTCTTGGTGTAACACACAACGATTCACATTCGCGTTATTTATGTGTTTTCCTTCTAATTTCGCTTTCAACACAGTTTTCAGACCTACCAAAGTACCCAAACATGAATTTCTGGAATGTGGAAGGAAGTTGGAAAAAACACATGCGAGCATGGGAAAACCATGCCAACTCCACACAGGGGGGTCGGAGCTAGATTTAAAACCTTTTGATTTGGGCAGACATGGCAAACATAATTGTAATTTCCACCAAGACGATCTGCAGGCTTAATATTATCTGTGAAAATAAATTATGTGTCCAATCTTGATGAAAAATGTTACTTCTCATGGTCAAATGGTCTTTTTTTTGTGGCTCTGTTTAAAGTTGACTGGAAGTTGGTAGGGAGAGCGTAGACAAATGCGGGGACTCAATACTCTCGAACGAGGGGCGGGGCATAGGTGGCCCCCGGGTTGCAAGTAGCTAGCCTAAGGCTACACTTGATCGAGACACGACTTCAGTCATGTTTGGACAAACCCCCCAAAAAATCTGTGTTAGCAGGCTCAATCCTGACAACTCTTGTTAAAGAGTTGACAATTTCAATCAACACTGCAATCCGATGCGCTCCAGCAACAAATGTTATGAATGCCAAAAAATACAAAAATAAAGCCTTGAAAGTAAGGCCGCTTGTGTGAAAAGTTAAATCTCGTGAAAGGTCCCCACAGCATACAATTACAGAACTTTTTTTAACCAGTGTAACAAAAGTATCCGAAACGTACAGAACAACCAGTTGCACAGCAACCGGTAGGAAACCAGAAAATAAAGGTGATTCACTCACACTCACGCATGTATGCACATGCACAAAGCAGCACACCAGCCAAACACAAAACACATTTGAGGAACAGCATTCCATTCGGCAGGACAGGACATTCTTTTCATTGACACAAGAGGCCGGCGCACTTCCTCCGCCTTGTAGCCCAAGGTATGAATCACACATCTCTTCAATGCGGATGCTGTCCGATACAGTGTCATGGAAAATTCCCATTTTACTAGTCTTTCTAGCCATGTGCGGGATGCAAACAAGGTGGAAGCACATGACAAATCACAATCACAACTGGTAAGGCTTCCAGCTCTAAATATCGCTACAAGAGCACCATACGGTTATGAAAACAGATATCAAGTGTTCATTCTTAAATATGATGTATATTTTTTCCCCACACAACTTTTGAGAATGCCTGCACTGTGGCCTCATAGGGAGCTCGAGTCATTTCTGACAACTTCCCTGATTACAGCGCTTGCTTCTCTCATCTCAGCGGTTACATTCGCATGGAGTGGCACGGCACGGAGCAGCCAATGGCAGGCAGAGAGGAAATGCTCTTGGAAGGCTGTCAGGGGAGGGAGCAGATGTGACCATATATGGTAAATTCTGCAGTCAGCGGGACTGCGCAGCAGAGGTAAACGCAGACTCAACCAACAGAGCAAGAAAGTGACGTACAGCAATATCAGGTGATTGACGGGTGAGAAGAGCATTCCCTGTTTATGTATTCATACTAGGACATACACACATAAACGTACCAACAGACACTGCCTTGCAAGGAGTATTAGGACACCCCTTGATCTTTTGCCACATTTTAGGTTTCAAATCAAGATCTAAATATGGGAACAATCAACAGGAAGTGGGACACAATCGGAGTGGAACAAAATGTATGGAGTACTGTATTTTCTGGTGTGTAAGGCGCACCCAGAAGCCTTCATTTTCATCAAAAGCTGAACCTGCGCCTTATACCGGTGCGCCTTATATGTGTATATATGTAATATTGAGCCACAATAGGTCTTGCAATTACTGTCAGCAGCCACCGACTATTTCCCTCGTACAAGTAGTGAGTAACCTCAGCCTCTGCTGTGGCGCCTCATAATGTGGTGCGCCTTATATTTGGAAAACCTTTATATTTAAATATGATATTTGGATTTTTTTTTCATTCATTGATGGTGCGCTTTATAGTCCGGTGCGCCTTATATATGGAATGAGTTTGAAAATACACCATTCATTGGGGGTGTGCCTTAAACTCCTGTGCGCATTATACACCGGTAAATACAGTATTTTAAAATTCTAACTCGGATATGAAAAATGATTCATTCCTTAGGTTAATGGTTTGTAGACCCCCTTTTTGTGACAGCAACATCAATACTTTTGGGTTGTCTATCGATTTTACACACGTAGAGAGAGAAATTGTTGCCCTTGCCCATTCATCAGTGTAAAAAAAAACTCTTAATGAGATTCGATCAAGAGAATTTGTGAACAGTCGTTTTGAGATCTTTCTTTAGATTTTCCATTGCATTCAGGTCTGTATGAGAGCGGTGGTTCCATTCTAGAACTGCTTCATGTCACACAGAGGGTACAGCAAGAGCTGAAGAATGAATGACTGTGTGTCTTTGTATTGTCATATTTGTTATTTAGATTTTGTATTTTGTTTTTCTACTTCTTTCCTCTTCCTTTCATAACTTTGCTGCTGTGTTTCCGGGTAGAGTGAAAGTTGGCGCGAATGGCTGCCACTACTCACCCGCACAAAAAAGTTCTTATCCCGTGACTGTAAAGTGTCCTTGAGAGTTTTGAAAGGTGCTTAGAAATTAAATGTATTATTATTATTATTATTATTATTTTTAGTCTTTTGCAGACTACAATTTTTTTCTAGTCGAGCCAACTAGTTCCCAAATTGTGCAATACATTTTTAGATGACATTCCAGTTTAGGATCATTTAGAAAAGAAAAAACAAAAACAAAAAAAGTTCAAAGAAACCACTCCCGGAAATGAAAGCCGTTGTAATAAATGCTTGTGGCTCCTTCCGATGATTTAAGGGAAGTCTCAGCCAAACTTGTTTCAATATCACAGTCGTCAGGAAAGAGGTGGAAACTACGCCAAAACGTGAATGGAATCATTGGGAATGTTTCACTTGCTGAGCTGGTTTTCCCCTGCCACCGCTTCCTTCATATGGAAATTAGGGAATAAATTAGCCGACGTTCAGTTAAGTGACACAAAGGATGAGATTGAAAGCACGAGGGGAAGGAATGGCGTGTTCTAAAAGAAGAAACATGATACGTGGCTATGCTGAGTCACAGTGGCTTTCTGCAGCAACCTCACCCTAATCACACAAGGAAAAAAAAACATCTGTTTAAAATATAATAATAGAAATATAAATATAATATATAAATATAATAAAAGACTTGCAGCAAATATTTATACCCCTGAAAGTTCTGTTCTCAACTTGCACAAACGTTGCATTCTTTGAGAATTCATACGTTATATTGAACACTGTCTATACATAACGCACACCCCGACATGCACGGGTTGTTGGCGACGACAAAGGTAAACTATATTTTGATGAAAAAAATTACCCCGGTGTCACTTTATTCACATCGCAAAGACTTGGCATTTTAATAGTGGTAATTTCATGCTCACAGTCATTGTATTCATCTTACCTTATGAAGAGGGAGAACCAGGAAAGCTCCACCACCGCTGGCTTCAATAATTATAGCGACAAACTTCGGGTTTACTGCACAAAATGAGCTATCCCATGTCACCCTTGACACCCGGATATCGTCATAGCACTGATCATTCTTCACCGCCTGGCCGTAGACATGACGGAATTTGCTCTTCCGTACAACTCCTTTCATATCTGTGAGAGACAAGACAGCATTTTCAATTTGAAATGCACACAAAACTGAATTCAATATGTCAAGTGTTAATTAAAAACTTGCATGGCGAAGCAAAAAGCTTTCCAAACCAAAACACAACAATCATGAATTCATTTAACATATGACCACTTTAAAAGCTTCATTGTTGTTAGAAAACAAGCTCATTTATATGATACCAATGTGACGACTCAATCTCAACAGAGGCTTTTTATAAAGCACAGTTTGACTAAAACCAATCCAGGTCTGTTCTCGCACACAACATTCAGAGCCAAAATTGCAAAAGTGGTTGTGGTTGTGATGATTTATTCTATTGTTTGCACATGTCAATCCAACAAAATTGGACATTTGTTTTCTAAGATGGCTTTTCCACAGTGAAGGACTGAATGAGAGCTCATAGGGGTGGAACAAGCACATATGGTTCTGTAGGATAGGAATTAGACACAAGCAGGAAGCTTATCCTGGAGTGATATGGGTGTATTTTATAAGCCCAAATCTTTCAACAAGATCTGCTTTGAAATTTGAACAAAAATGATGATGAAAGATTCAGCCGCACGTAACAACCTGCTGAACTTAAGGTCCGTGAGTGAAGAAGTTTCAACTTGTTCAAGAAATACTTCATGTTGGTTTGGCGATTAGCTATGTCAATGCAGGTGAAAGATAATTGCGTGCAGGCAAAAAAAAAAATACATGAATACTTTTGAGTATTCATGTGAGTATGAGTATGAGTTGAACTTTACTTTGGAGCCATGTAGGTGAGCAAGGCAAATTACTGCTGCTTGTGTTTATATCTAGTATCTCGTTAAGTCCTTTTTTTTTTGTTCGCAGAAAACTAAACAACAAATAATATGACAACACAAAGACAGTCATTCATTCTTCAGCATTTGATGTACCCTCTTTGTGACATGAAGCAGTTCTAGTAGAAAGAGGAGAGGATCAAAGCATCCTTTTCAGCAGTGGATCAGGGGCGGCATGGTGGAATGTGCTACAAGCTAAATGTTGGAAGCAAACACGAAGCTGTAGCATCCATTGACGAAAAGAGATTGTCTCACATCTCCTGTCCCACATAAATCCGCTTCAATTCCAAGCTGCGACAGAAGAAGCGGCATGTCATTGGCAAGCTGCCCGATGCAATTACCGTATTTTCCGGTGTATAAGGCACACCCCCAATGAAATGTTCAAACTTTTTCCATACATGAGGGACACCGGACTATAAGGCACACCGTCAATGAATGAAAAAAGTATTCCAAATGTGATGCAATGTAGGGAAAGAGATGCCCATTTCACGGTAAGATCAGAGCATTGTCATCAAATGGTGAGTATAGTTTTTGCTTTTGTGAATGTTGCTGTGCCGATGACCATTTTGTGTTGGGAGCCTTTTACTGAGCGAGTTGCTTGTTCTGTAGCCACAAAGGGACATAAGTCTTCTTGTGCCGGTCCCAAGCCCGGATAAATACAGAGGGTTGTGTCAGGAAAGGCATCCGACGTAAAAGCTTGGCCAAAACAAACATCCGGATCAAACCTCTAAAGATGCAGGAGACTGATTTGCTGTGGCGACCCCTTGAAGGGAAAAGCCGAAAGGAAAAGAAGAAGAAAGGTCCCTTATGGTTGTTGTTCATCACAGAATGCATGTTTGCATATGCACGTGAACAAACATACACCATTGTGCGCGGCTGGCGATTTGCAGAGTAGATCATTGTTAATAAATGATTGTCACCCTTGGTCTATCATTAGTAATAATGTATATGAAGTATCCAGATACAGAGTAAGCACTTGTCTGGTTTGCACGCCCTCACGCCCCTGCCTAGCTGAGAAGGTAAGAAAGGCCAAGCTTGCCATTTCGGCCAGCAGTATATGGGGCACAGTCAACTGTCACTGATCTGCATGATAAACATCTGCAAATTTAAGCAAGCGAGTATAGTTTTGCTTTTTTGAATGTTGCTGTGCCCATGACCATTTTATGTTTGGGAGCCTTTTACTGAGCATCTTCGTCTTTATTAAGATCATAGACTTGCTTGTTCTGTAGCCACAAGGGGACATAAGCCAGTGTCTTCTTGTGCCGGTCCCAAGCCCGGATAAATACAGAGGGTTATGTCAGGAAGTAAAAGCTTGGCCAAAACAAACGTGAATCAAACCTCTAAAGTACACTGATTCGCTGTGGCGCCCCCTTGACGGGAAATGCCCAAAGGAAAAGAAGTAGCGTCTTTAAGGTGTACACTAATCCCTTGTTTTTTGCGGTTAATGGGGACCAGGACCACCTGCTATTGACAAAAATCTGCGAAATAATTATATAATAACCCACGTGATAAGACAGAGGGGGGTGCTGGGTGGGGCCTCGAAGACGCACAGCCAATCCACATGGCTGTAAACCATGAGATATCGTGCCGTCATTGGGTGACGTCAGCGCTTGGAACCAATCAAGCTGCGGCCATGTACAAAACCATCCATCCAACCATTTTCCGAGCTGCTTATCCTCATAAGGGTCGCAGGGGGTGATAGGCATAGGTGGGGGACACCCTGAACCGGTTGCCGCCCAATCGCAGGGCACAGAGAGACAAATAACCCTCCGTGCGCTCATCACACTATCCCATGCTGGCACATGGTGAACTCCCAAACACAGAACGAGCCCTGTTTGAAATTGTCCATGACAATTAAATAGGTCTCCTTCATTACACATTCGGGAAAATGTCACTGAATGAGCATTGAGGGCAGCATTAGTAAGCACCAGTTTAACGGCCTGTGACATATATCATTGACAGACACACCTTGGAGGCATGTTATATACTTCCCCAGTGACAGTCAACTGAGGTTTACAGCCCAGTCTGGTCTTTATCAAAGTAAAGAGAATGCTCAACTGCATCCTGAACTAGCAGATTTGACCTTAATGAGCTGAGACAGAAAGAGTACCCCAGAGCCGGAGGAAAAGACCAAGAGGAGAGCACCATGACACTATTTTAGCAAGCTTCTCTGCATTCCAGTATACCGCTTAACTTTCCTCACTTTATGGACCACTCCTGTATGACTGAGAGCTTACACAGACGTTTTCCTCACTTTATTTTTAAGTGCCATGAAACAGAACTGTGTCAAATTATTAGTGCATCCAGTAGTTCTGCAGTTGCTGGGCTAAATACAAATTTTGCGGTGCAATTTCAGTTGTTTTGAGTGTTGTATACATGGTGAGCATTTTGGAAATGTCGGTGCTAAGTTTGACGTGTTAATATTCACTTATGCAATCCACAAAACTCAATCACCAACAAAAACACGACGAGTTCACACAATGTTGAGATACTGGCATTAAAATGGTTATGATAACTTTCACACCCACGTCTTTTGTCATGAAGACTGAATGGGACGCCACTTAAATCCCCTTCCTGTATCCAAGGCCTAAGACCACCATTGTCATCAGATTCCCCACTACATTCCAATGCTTTGTGGACCAATGAGATTACGTGTTGTTTTACTTTCACCTACCAAGCGGTCTACTCAAACCTCTGCTCCATTCAAGTATACAGAGAGCATAAATGCCTCACAGACACACATCACTACTTCAGAAATGCGATTGCATACATTATAGTGAAGAGGAAGAAGAAATGGCATTTGCAGTTACAGTAAAGTCTCGTTATATCGATATTCAAGGGAGTCTGAAAAAATATCGATATAACCGGGACTATCGATATATCCGACCCTGTTTGCATGTAATTTTCTCAGTGCGTGCATAGAAATAGTATCGATATAACCGGGACTATCGATATATCCGATATCGATATAACGAGACTTTACTGTATTTCTAAAACAGGCTCAAAGAATTATTCCGTGCCTTGCAACACAGAGAAACAATTATAAAATGCAATTTAACTGTGATGGAAAGATAAAGGTTACGTACACACAGCAAGCAAAACAGCCACGAGTACTCAGTAGATATATTTGATTCAGCGTAAGGGTGTCAGACTCATTTTTGTTGTTGGCCATATCATAGCTTTCCTCAGACTGATAGTGAGGAGAAAAGATGACGCATTTATAAATCTGCGAAACAAAATTGAACTGAAAAAAAGAGCCGCTTGAAAAACATTAACGTTGGTCTGGTTATGTCACTGGGAGCCAGGCTCAAGGAAAAACTTGCCATCTTTCGCACCGCCTGCAAAAAAAAGCACCATGCTATGCGTTAGATTAAGTAAAGACACTTTGGAAGATTATATCCTTTATTCTCTCTGCTGGTCTCACTTGGCCTCTATTACGTCTGTTTCCTCAACCAATCACACATTCCACATTCCTATGGCAAAAAAATTAGGGACAATCAAACTATCCATACTGAATTACAAAAAAAAGATGGACGTCAATCCACAAACAGCCACATCACCAATATGGACGAGGTGTTGCTCACTTTCGACATTCCGCTGAACCACATTGCAGAGAAGAAGCGGACCAGCATGGTAGCAGTATGCACACCAGGCTGAGAGAAGTCAGCTTTCACCACTCTTCTTGGTTGCCACATTAATGGACAGAAACAACCTAGGTGCAGTTGCGCATGGAGTGGGAGCGATGGCCAACACAGCTTATGTACAACTGGGAGGCCAAGTCGGGCGATATATACGTTCACAATTTGTGAATGGATGGAGTCTGCCTGCATGTTGTCCGAACTTTTGCAAAAGCCAGGATCATTTTTGCAGAGTTGCGCAGAAACAAGACTAACTATGATGTGAAGGAACCTGGCGTGTTTGATGATAAACTTGTCGATTTGTTCATTTGGGGTGCAAAAGATGAGGACTTTGAATGATTTGAGGATGAGTATTGATAGATAAATAATGTGTTACCTTTTAAATACTACAATAAAGTATGGCCAAACTCGTTTTTTCCTCTAGCTGGATTTTTAAAAACATGCACCAGCGTGCCTGCATGCTACCATATTTTTTTTAACCCAGCATACATTTTACCATGCCTGCGTCATAAAATACCATGCGTCTTATGGATGTGTTAAATACAGAAATAGCACCCGCAACCGACTCAATGCCTTTTTATGTAGTGCATCGTATGATCGTGAAAATATGGTTGCTATTCTACATTGCAAAATTAAATCTAAGAGTCAATGAAAATTAATAATGTTGGTGAATACAAATAAACGCCACTACCTTGACAATAAATAAAGAAAAAAACAAGATAGAATGCCTTTCTTATTGTCCAACCAACACAAACCTTTGTGGCATTTCATGATGATTCTTGCTTCCTGACCCACTTCTATAGCCAGACCATGAAAAGCGAGTCAATGCACTTTCAAAGACCTTGCACTGCAGCACAACTACTCCAAGTCAGTGTATCTGAAATGGTTCACAAGTCTAAACCCAGCTGTCGTCTATCAAGCCTTTTGGACAGTAACTGAGTTAGCAGCATTCATCCTCAAGTCAGACTCAGCAAAGAAACTCCCGTAACTCGCAACACCACACTTAACGTAGCGTTTTTAAGTGGGGGTCAAAAATCCACAAATCATGCTCTCTCCCCTTGACACTTCCTGCCGCTTTCTTTATTGAACATTCTCTTTGCGTTCAGAAGAAAATCTTTTAAATGAGAATTAGTATGCTGTTAAAACAATATTAATGAGGGGGCAATAAAAGTTAAGACATATAAAAAGAAAAATGCCAACAGGGCAAAGCCACATTTTGAGTGTAAAATGCAAGACTCATGGCAGAAGCAAGTCAATGCCCAATTTAACGTAGTTCAGTGATTGCGAACCAGTGTGCCACAGAAAAAAATATTTCACATAGATATCTACTACAAATGACTTTTTTTGTTCAAATATTTATTACAATTACATGATCCACTGCCAGACATAAAAGGTACATAATAAACCTGCATTTCCATTTCCTGTGACATTTCCTTTGCCAGGTCAAGTGCCTTAATTTTAGTTTCTGGTATATGTTAAATATGGTAAAATGCCATGGCTCTGTAAATATTTGGAACAACTGCACATCGACCCCAATGTTGGCTTGGAATTAAAAGAAAAACAAATAATTCTGGTCTGAAAGTATTTTGAAGTGCACTGTCCAGACAGTCAGTTATCTTAAGGGTGACTCGGGTTAAAAAAAAAACTACAGGTAAAATGTAAACGCTGCGGCTTTTATGAAAAATTCGTTTCATTGAATGTGACTTGAGGGATAATCATTTACCAAGCAACCGTGTGTGGCACAGATGCACGACATTGCTGTCACATTGTCGTGGCCACTTCTAACTGGGCATTGTGATAAAATAAGACAAGTAGCTCGTAATATGTTCGGAGAACTCCTGTCATCTGTGAAGGTGCAAACTAGTGGGTGCATGGTGCCAGGGGCCAGGGGCCAGGGCGCGGCTTCTCTGCCTGCTGCACCTCCGCCTTGCGTTGCTTCATCGCAGATCTAAGTTTTTACTACCACATAAAAGGTTCGCCACCACACTCACGCCCATCCCACTTCCGCAATTAACGTCGATCACACGTCCAAGCGAAACGAAACGTTTAATTTCGCCAATGAACAAAAATTTCCTTCCCACTGTCAAATGGGTTAAGTGCCGTCGCCGGCTAAGGTTAGCTTAAAAACAATCATTGTAAAATAGATATAAGCAGAGTACTTTTGGGAAAACGGGATAGCCAAAACACAACAATACATGACCTACCTTCTGTGAGTAAATTTGAAAATATTCCCAGGAAAAAGAGAGTGATATAGAACGACGTAAGTCCAACGAATCCACCCGAGACTGATCCAAGTTGCTTTCCTGTCTGAGCGCTTTCCCTGCTCAGAACATAGACCCGCCCCCGACTTGTTTTAGCAGTGTCTGATTAGTACAGCGGATTTGATTGACATATTTTTCAAACAATCAGCGTTGGTTCTGTGATAACGCGACTTTTCAGGGGCAGTTGTTCGCTTTTCCTTCCTTCCTTTTAAAACACAAGGCTCAGGTCAAGGAAGTACCTGCTTAGATACCCATGACCACTAGAGGGCCCAAAAGAACTATTAACAGTTAACTAAATACATGGATTAAGCAACAGTTTAGCGCTGCACTCCGGTGACATCGCGAGAACAGAAACCAGTGTAGTCCCGGTTCAACCCTATCGGATTGGATTTCATATTCTAAAACCCTTCTTTCTTGAAAAAAAATCTTGGGTCAGTGTTTAAGTAATAACGTGTATTATAGTTTAATCACTTGCTTAGTGAAATTGTTTTTTTTTCATTAAGACTTTTGTATCGTTTTACAAAAATAAAATGATCTGCTTATTTACTTTTTTTTCAAAGCCAGGTTTGTCATCTTTCATATATTGCTGTTAAATTTGATCTGTGCGTCTGTGTGTGTGTGTGTGTGTGTGTGTGTGTGTGTGTGTGTGTGTGTGTGTGTGTGTGTGTGTGTGTGTGTGTGTGTGTGTGTGTGTGTGTGCTTGCTTGAACTGAAATGGTTGCTCAAACTTACAAACTCAAATTAGAAAACTAAATGGTAAATTGCACAAAGCAGCTCCCACTCAAGCGCTTCACATTCATGACTGTAATGTATGCTGTTATGCTTTCATGTCCCACCCATATTATTAGTGAGACGATGTGGTCCCATAGTTTTCAAAGGCCTTACCTTTTCTGACAGAAGGCTTCCTCTCGATTACTTTTTCTGGGGATTTGAGAGGTGAGTCAAAGGTGGCCTTCATCTGTGCTACCTTCACAGACTGACTATGCTCGTCACATTTGACTTCGGTGGGCTTGGACCAATCATGATGGAGCCGCTTCTCATGGAGCTGTATGTTTTCTTTTATGAGATCAGAGACAGGCCTCGACTTGCCAGTGTCGGTGGGCTTTTCTCTCATTACAACTCCGGCATCACTTTCTCTGACAGATTCTTTATCAGGCTGCTCTGGTGTTTCCGTTTCTTTGTTGGTCGTGGGAAAATTCTGCCTCTGGGAACTTTCTTTGGTCTTGGATGGGATCGGAATAGAGCTGGCATCTTCATTTGTAGTTGGCGGAATATGTTCAGAGTTTGTCTTTTGGTCATCACTTTCCTGGGGGACATCATTTGTGTTTGCTGGATGGTCATCACTTTCTATCAGTGGAGGGGACCCAAAGGTTAGCGCCGCTTCCTTAGTGATCCCAGACTTGTCCTCACAAGACCTTCTTTCAAGTAAAGCAGTTTTATTTTGTATGGTTGCTTTGTTGTCTGGAGCCTTTGTTGATTTTTTCACCGGATCACTTCTGCAAAAATTGGATTTTTTGGTCAAACGGTTAGCAGTATCTTCCACTTCAAAGTCACCCTGGGTTGCTTTGATTGTAGACGACGATAATATGCTACGGGCGATGTATTCCGCTGTGTTCATTTCCTCAGGGGTGAAATCGGTTGTCGCAGCAACAGGCATGGTCATATCCAGCTCCATGTCCAATTCATCAGCTTTTATCTCCTGTATTTCTTCCAGGGATGGACACGTCTCAATTCGGTTTCTCTTCAGCAGCTTCTCCAAAATAAAACTGGTATCGGTGTCTGCGGGTGGATTAGATAGTTCAGTGTCTTCGTGAGCTTTGTTCGCTTCAATTTGTAGAATTAGAGAGTCTGAATCCCAAGAGGGTGCGACATGGCCATACAAATCACATTTGTTTTGGTTGCCCTCAAAGTGGTCTTCCATTTTGATCTTTGAGGAGACTTCAAAATGCTTCTCAGCACGCTTCTCTCGAATCTTATTTTTAGTCAACACCTTGTATGTCGAAGCTCTTTCCTCAGTTGTTACTCTACCTTTTTGTTTTTGGCCTGCTGAAAGCAATGGAGTGTCCCTTCTTTCTTCTCTTCTACTTCGTGGCACTCCTTGTTTCACCTCGCTTGCAGTAAGCTGCCTCACCCACAAATCGATATGTCTCTCACTAGGTGTTAGTGAGTCCTGATTGTGACATTTATCCAGATCTTCCGTGTCTGCCTCCACTGAATAGAATTTTCCCTCTGAGCAGCCAGCCTTCTCTTCACAGGCACTTCCTGCCTTCATGACATCATTTGATTGACTGTCTGAATCTCCACAGTCTTCCAATCCCTCAACAAGGGTCTGTTCTCCGCCTTCTAATTTGTCCTGGGTCTGTCCCATACTCGTCTGGGGAGAAAGACGTAGCGTTAACCATCACGAGACCTCAACATTATTCCAACTGAATGAATTAAACAGTTTTTCAAAGGGGGGAAACTATGGATTTGTAAAAACACTCTTTATGTGTTTTATTAAATCATCTGTGGCGTAATTTGTCAATATATAACAATATACAGTAAAGTCTCGTTATATCGATATTCAAGGGAGTCCGAAAAAATATCGATATAACCGGGACTATCGATATATCCGACCCTGTTTGCATGTCCGTGCGTGCATAGAAAAGTATCTGATCATTTATGACTCTGTATAACGGTTCAAAAACTGACATTTTGACTCACGGAGCACGTCATACACTGTGACAAGACACTGTTTAAATAGAGCATCGACACATCATGAAAAAAATGACTTTCCTTTGAACGGCTTTGAAGGCACTCGTATTCATGTTAGAAAAAAATGTTACAATGAACATGATTATCTTGCCTCATCTGGTGTGTTTTTAATGTGTGCTCAGTACTTTCATTTATTGATTAATTCCAAGTCATATGATGTATGGTCACTTTTGCCTTTTTTAACCTATTCACTGCCATTCCCAAATTTATTCGGGAATTGAAAATATGACGTAAAGCCCCATTCCCAAATTTGTTCGGGTTTTTCTTGCGGGGGGTGCCGATAAAGCGCTGGTCAGACCTCTGGCAATGTTTTTGCCTCCCATGAGGAAGCAGCATTAGCCTTGTACAGCTGCTCCCACTTGCACTTCAGATTACTCCAGACCCATATAATTTAGGAATTAACTTTTTTTTCTGGTGAAAGGAGAGAATCTACGGTTTCTTACACTGCATTGAATGTGTATGTAGTCCTAAATCTCAATATTCTGTAAATACTGGAATTAGAGTGAAAATGACAAAAACCCTGGCACTGGAGCGGGCACATTTTTGCACATGTCTGGCAGTGAATGAGTTCAGTGGATTTTTTTTTTTCGTAAAATGGTTTCCTGTATCACTGTTGTCATGTCGCGTATTACGTGCGATATATCGTTTCCCGCAAAAATGTGAAAGCTGGTGCCAGTGCAAGGTAAAATATGAATCAAACAAAATCTAATAGAATTACTCTCATCATACGTAGAGTGAATTTATTTTGTTTGTTTTAAATATATTCTTTATTTCCTTTTGGCTTTTCCCTTCAGGGATCGCCACAGCGAATCATAGTCATCCATCTTCAGAGTTTTGATATGCATGTTTGTTTTGTTTTATGTCGGATGCCCTTCCTGACACAACCCTCTGGATTTATCCGGGCTTGGGACAGACACAAGAAGACACAGACTCGTGTCCCCTTGTGGCTACAGAACAAGCAACTCGATGAACTTAATAAAGATGAAAATGCTCGCTAAAAGGCTCCCAAACACAAAATGGTCCTCGGCACAGCGGCCGTCAAACAAAGCAAAACTATACTCACCATTTGTTTTTAATATACAGTCCAGTATATTTAATGTAATTTATACGGTATTTTGAAATAATCTGTTACTTTAATAATCATGTCTTCTTTTTCAATTGGGTTATTTAATGGCAATGATGATCATCTCAAATGACGATAATATAATATAATGCACCCCCCTCACTTGATTAATTATAAACAATTGCACCTTTGGCTGCCAACACTAAAAAGCAGCTGAAACTGTGCAGTTGTGACTTACAAATTAATTAGAAAATAAAAGTCAAATCTTTATGCCAGGTCACAAATATAACTGCAGTAAAAATCATCTCGTCACAGTCCACACAATATTGAAAATGTGAGGACAGAATGACGTGGCAAGCAATTCCTCGTCACACGGTGATCATTTTTGTGCTTGCTGTGAATCAGAGCTTCTTATTACAATAACTGCTCTTGTATTGCTTCTGTTGAGTGTTCATGCACTTGCAATGTCACCACTTGTTCTACATGCACATTTTTTAAGACAAATTACAGTCACAAGATTATTGCAGCGCGGTCAGGCCTGTCGGGCGCATTCTTCTTCTTCACCATCTGTGAGAGAGCTCACGGAAGGGTCCGAATTGTCCCTGCAAATACGACAATATCTTCACAGAAAAAAAGATGGTGAAGTCATGCTGATCCACACCAAATTTCAGCCGAGCTTGTCTTAGTCGACCTTTCTGTGGAAACGGTAAAGTTCATTCTCCAAAGTGATCCCACCATATCCAAAGCATAGAATTGTCCAAAATATCTTGGTGAAAGGAAGAATTATGATTCAGGAGGAATTTGAGGGCCTCTTCCAAAAACTGATTGGAGAAGTAAATGATTAGGCAGAATGCCAGAACATGTCACATATTGACTGTAATTGCTTTAAGTTAATAAATTTTAAAATTAAATCTACAATCCTGAAATAATGTTCGAAAACATTAACCCACTAATTTGTTACTTTCCTACCAACAAACCTATTTTTTGACTTCAAGATTGCACCGCGAGAGTGGCTGCCTTTCCAGCAGCTCCTGTATTTTGTTTTTCTACTTCTTTCTTTCCTTTCCTCTTCCTTTCATAACTTTGCTGCCGTGAAATGTAAATTTCTCCACTGCGAGACGAATAAAGGTACATCCAATCCAATCCAATCCAATTGCTTCATACTTAACTCATTCACTGCCATTCACGGATTTATTTGGGAATTGAAAGTATGACGTTGAGCGCCATTCCTGAATTTGTTCGGGTTTTGGTTTTTTTATGCTTGGATGCCGATAAAGTGCTGGCCATGGAAATGTTTTTTTCCATGCCACAAGGGGCAGCATTTCCCTTTTTTTCCATGTTAACACTGTTCCAACTTCAACTGTTGTTAAATCGCAATATAAACCAATATGTATTGCATTGTATTTTGGACAGTCACCCTCATTTCAAGCTCATATAACTCCAGCGCCATATAATTTAGGAAATAACTTTTTTTTTCTGATGAAAGAAGAACGTCTGAAGTTTTTTATGCTGGTGAATGTTCATGTGGTCCAAAAAACTCAATATTCTGTGGGTCCTGGAATTGAAGTGACAATGACAAAAACCCTGGCACTGGAGTGGGCAGAGTTAATTTACCTACATACTTATTTAGTAACCCAGTGACCAACTGAGATTCCTACTTTGCCATTTATTTACTTGTGTACTTACTCACTGATCTACAACTTCACTAACTTAGTGGCAACCAGTGCGGGGTGTATCTCACCTCTTGCCCTAGGTCAGATCGAATAGGCTCGATCTCACCTGTGACCCAAATGAAAACCAGCAAAGTAGAATTGGTTGGTTTGTGGGCTTCTCTTTTCTGTTGAGCTCTCAAAACAAGATGTGTGTGAGCGTGTGGAAAAAATGTAGCCACACAATGAACAATAACCAGAAAACAATCTGGCATGGGCCTTGTTTTCTCTCTTCGGTGTGAGAACATATGACTAGTGCTGCTTTATCATCTGACAAGCCTGCACGTTGGGCAAACACACAGTCCAGGAAAAAGATGCTATCAGACTGTTTTAAAGGAGAACCGACACCATTTTTTTTTTTGTTTTCTAACTGACATCAGAATAAACATTTTATAGCATTTAAAATACCTAAAACACGCAGGCTGATATTTTTAGTCAAATGCAAAAAACAATAAAAATAAGTTAGTGTCCCAAAACTACTTCAAAATGACTTGGTGGATCGCTCTTGCTGTCTCACCGTGTTTGCATTGTTTAGTGAATAAAGATCTGAAAAAAAGAGTATTGCATATGCTACAAAAACACTCCTTTAAAGGACAACAGACACCACTTTTTTGTTTCCTAACTGACATCAGAAAAACGTTTTGATAGCATCTAAAATACCCAAAAGACGGAGTATGATATTTTTAGTCAAATGCAAAACACCAATAAAAAACTGCAAAAAAATGAACCCAGAAGGGGCCAGTTTCAGAAGGTCCCGCCCCCTTGTTCGTGACGTCACGCCAGGACATCTTGCCTTGCTCTAGAACGGGGATCTCAAACTCAATTTACCCGGGGGGCGCTAGAGGCAGAGTCTGGGTGAGGCTGGGCCGCATCATGATTTCCACAAGAAAAGCACAGATAAAACATTCCAATGTTCTCAAAATCTTTATTTTTAACACACACAAATGAGTTAAATGAATACAAAATAAATTAACCAGTAATAAATAACTAAAATAATTATAATGATCATAAGGCAGATACAGACGCCTGAGAAAACCACAGGTAAACTAATTATTTTAACACAGTTTCAAATGTCTGTATTAACAGTTCTTTCACCCATAGCTTTCTTAACATAAATAAAATATTGAACATGAACTGTCCGAAACATGGCCTCTCTTGCCTACTTGTTCAGCTTCACACACACAAGTTTCATTCGTATCAATCATGGGGCCTCACTTACATTAATCTTTCATATCAAGGCGGGCCGCAAAATAGTCTTTCGAGGGCGCAGTTGGCCCGCGGGCCGCGAGTTTGAGACCCCTGCTCTAGACTCAAAACAATGGCTTCAGATTTGGAGAAGATGCTTCCTTGTTACTCATCCAGTTATGAATATGGTTTAAATAGTTCTGAAGAGGAAAGCATTAATGTTTGAAATCGATTAAAGAAGTCCTCCCGTATCAATTCGAGCCGTCAGGACTGAAATGTAGCGTCCCAGAAAATGCACAAATGCGCCCAAGCTCAGTTGGAAATGGGCTGCTTTGTCTGCTCGGAATTTGTGTCAACTAGTATCAAATAGTAGTCTTGCTGCAATACACAACGATTCACCATCGCGTTATTTATGTGTTTTCGTTTTAATTTCGCCATCAACACGGATCAACATGAAGTTTTCAGACCAAACAAAGTACCCAAAATGCATTTTGTGTTCGCTTTCTCGGTCAGGGGGCGTCCCAGACGTGACGTCACGGTAGGTATCGTCACCAACTCGAAAACAAGACTTCCTGAAGATTCAGCGCGAGTCTTAAAACGTAAAATATAGCTATATGCCGTAGAATCTTTGTAAAATACGCTCAGTAGAAGTCGTTTGAAGTGATTTTACAAATTATGAAACGATATTAGAGTCTCAGATACATACTGTTGTCTCATTCATGCGACCACATCAGTCTTAAAAGCACCTATTCCTCAACTTGGTGAACCTTATCCCAAGTGGGATTCCATCACTGTTAACAAACGGCCCATTATCCTGTCCGATCCTCCCTGTAATGCCAGAGGCTTCCCACTTGATCACCATGTGCTTTGCAGCATCACCCTGTACAGGAATTAAAACCAAGAAATTTTTGCTAAAGTGCAAAGCGGACCATTTCTCTTTTTTGGGACCAAATGGCTTTAGTCAATCCAATATCAAAGATTTAATCATGATCACCGATCACATCCAGGTCAGTGAAGTATTACACTTACCAGTTAGAAGATAACGAGTGAATCTGCGTATCCAACGTTTGCTCAATCCCACTGGTAGGACTGACAGTATGTTCTTTGTTGCTTGTTTGGAGATGATCTGTCCTCCCTGGAATACGCAAGCAGTGGGTGCCTATTAGCCACGTGATGTCACAGTTCATTTTGCGACGCAGCAGTCAAACGTGTAAACCTCCTTTTTCCAATCTTGAAAAACCCACTGTGGATATTTATTGCCCTCACATTTTCACCCGCCTGTTCACGATAACGGTTAATATGAAATGGGTTTTATTCCTGCGTTAAACTTGAAACTGAAGAAATACATTGTTTTCCTTTTTTTTAAATTAGAGAAACAACAAATTATGCTACGCTGCAAAGAGAGTGGGGGCCACATGTAAATACAGTTACATATATCAAATATGCCTTTTATACTTTTATATGTTTTTATACTTTGCACTATGTACAGTTGTTTTGTACAGTTGTACATTTTAGTCTCCTGACAATTTCTTTTGTGCATAGAATACTTTGTTTATCTTTTGACCCCCCCACTCCTTTCAATTTTGCTGCTGTAGATTGGAAATGGCCCCATTGAGGGTATATTAAAGGCTTTCTAATTCTGATGAATTTCATTTTTTTGTTTTTATCACAGGCTCACGTTTGTTTTGGTGTGAAAGGGCCTAAAGTATGACAAAAAAAACTTTGAGAATTAAAGACTGTGATTTTACAGATGCGCGTTGTTTGGTTGAAGTTCCTAAATTATCTCCAAAAGTAAACACACAAAGAGTTAACTCATTCACTGCCATATGTGCAAAAATGTGTGCAGTCCAGTGCCAGGGTTTTTGTCATTGTCACTCGAATTCCAGGACCCACAGAATATTGAGTTTTAGGACTACATCAACATTCAATACAGCGTTAGAAACCTTAGACTCTTTTCTTTCAGCAGAAAAAAAGAGTTAATTCCTAAATTATATGGATCTAGAGTTATATGAGATTGAAATGAGGGTGTCTGCTCAAAATACAATGCAATGCATAAATATCGGCTTATATAGCGCTTCAACAACAGCTAAAGCTGGAACAAAGCGCAAACGTGGAAAAAGGGAAAATGCTGCCCCCCAGTTGAAACGAAAAAAAAAAAAAAACATTGCCAGAGGCCATGGCAAGCGCTTTATTGGCACCCAAGCATAAATAAAAACAAAACCCGAACAAATTCAGGAATTGCGCCCTACGTCATATTTTCAAATGGTAGTGAATTTGTTAATTATGACAAAAATGTGAAGACCGTATACAAATCTCATAACTTTATTGTTTCCTGTTTTTGCGATTTCCCTGCTGCCTTATCAAACAGTTGGGGAAATTTATCAAGTTATTCCCTATCAGTTACAGTTGGTGTGAATTAGAAGTTGCATCCTATGCAACTGTCACCTTTTTCATTTGTAACTATAGCAACGGGCAAACAGGAAACATACGAGAAAAATAAAACAAAAATGGTGGTTTAGAGACCAAGAACTACAAGATGAGGGGCCCGTAAGCCACTGTTTTGGAGGCCGTGGAGTTTATTAGCATGCTTCTACTAATTGTTTTGTGTTAGAGACCTCTCTTACTCAACACAATGCACAGACAACTGCAATTAACCACTTCTCACTTTAGAGAAATACCCACGGTCGGATTAATGCGATTTACGAACAGTTTAGTATTTTATGTTGACTATATTTAATCTTGCGTGAGGGTCAGATCAAAACAAATGTCATTCTACTCGGGTAGCATTTCGTTTGAAATAGTTTATATATATTCCAAACCAAAAGCATATGTTTTAGCGAGAATCACGTCCTGGAAACAATGGTTGCACAAGAATGCTGAGACATGAAAATATATTGATGCTACAGTCACACACAGGCGCCACCATATATCAACGTTGCATCACATGCTATTGTACACAGACCTATTCAGCTGAATTGCACGCACGGTCGGTCGGGGCCAGCAGGGAAACAAGACCGTGTAACTTAAGTCAGTCATTGATGTCATACAAACGGGGAGGGGGAAAGCTGAACGTTATATAACCTGGCCGTTGCTCGGAATTCCAAATAACGTTCTCCAGCCAAAGCACACAGATGACAGCACGGTGACGCAATGATGTAACGCACACGCGAACTCCATCAAAGTCAAGCCACTGGCCAAATATTAAGGTTCGTGGCACTTTTCCCGTTTGTAAAGACCCTAAAGCCAGCCAGCTACAGTATGTGCGTGCTGGAGCTTGTAAGGTAAATGTTTCTTTCTTGGTTACATTCGTCCTCACAATTTCACTTCCCGGAAGATTTAAATTTAGGAGCATGATTGTTAATCCAAACGTCCCTGTTTAATAGTAATCATAATGACATACACATCTTACACATTCCACGTCCCGGATACAAGCGGCCGAAAGGAGTTTTCTCCATAGGTTGTCCGGGCTCTCCCTTAGAGATAAGGTGAGAAGTTCGGTCATTCGCTCAGGGGCTCAGCGCGAGGCGCTTCTCCACATAGAGAAGGAGCTAGATGAGGTGGCTCGGGCATCTGATTAGGATGCCTCATGGATGCCCCACTGGTACAAGACCCTGGGGACGGACGGCCCAGGACACGCTGGAGAGTCTATGTCACCCAGCTGGCCAGGGAATACCTCAGGAAGAGCTGGAAGAAGTGGCTGGGGAGAGGGAAGTCTGAGCTTCCCTATTGAAGCTGCTGCCCTCACAACCCGACCTCAGATGAGCGGCAGATAATGGATGGATGGATCTTACACGTAGAATGAAAAAAAACAAAACTTTATTTTCATAATCGACACCTACAGTACATGAACATAAAAAGTGCAATATGCAATCAGACTACAGCAATGTACAGTACAAAAGTTACTGCATACTTTTTTAAGTATAAAAAAACAAAACATGGTCACCAAAAATGGCATAACCTATTGTGATCATAGTTTAAAAAAGTGAATATGAGCATAAAAGCCCAACAGCAATAAGCCCAACAACTCCCTCAAGTACCCCCCCAAGCCCCCATTTCTCCCAAATGTGCAAAATGATGTGACAGCGTTTAAATACATGATATACACAAGGACTATATCATACAGCTTTAAATTGATGAGACAGCCGCAGAGCTTTGGTTTTTCACATTTAAAAAATAACCACTTTAATGTTGGCAATCCACAAGGATGATTTCTTTTTGTACTCGCAGCTTGTCAAAAATGTTCAGAGGATTATGGCCAAAGAAGAAAAAAAAAAACACATTTCTGATATGAAATCCTCCATTTGCGTTACATTAGACATAATTCAAACCACAGCATGATTGCTGACTGGTTTCCCTAAATTCACTGAAAGGAATCATGAGGTGGTAAACATTACTTCAATGTTATTTTGTAACATAGCTTGTTGTGTACCAGTATACATAATTAAAAAAAAACAAGTGCAAAGGAACAGCACACTCAGAAATGATTCTTTTGTTGGTTGAAGACAGTAATAGGACACATTCTCTCCACTCAATCAAACTCAGACTTGGTCATACATCACTTTGATAATTGGATCTCAACTTCAGCACAAAATGGCTCTCCATGAATTCAACATGAAGGCCTGTGGCATCTAAGACAAAAAAACAGTGTAGTACAATTCTACAATTATTACAAAACAACACTTTTTGACAGGAAAAAAAGGTTGGTCAATTAACAATACTACTTTGTACCGGACTGAATATAAAATAAAATGCAGATGTACACAATACAATATGAATTGAAGGTTGTTCTCATCCTCCTATTCTTCTGCCTAAAACCTTGTGCCTCTGGTCTGAAACGTAAGGCACTTGTTGATCCCAACCATGTTAGAGGTGAACTGTTGGCTTCTCTTACCAGATACAGCAATATGACAAAGCAGTTTGACAAATAATGTGGCAAATATGTGAACGCGGTGTAAATATTCTTTTTTTTCCCCCCACAATCTGTACAACCCTCTACAGCGCTACAAGATGAGAAATGAGAAGGAGCTGGAGAACCACCACGCCATGACGGTCAGCTTATGGTCTCCCCCGCTAGCGTTTTCTCTACAGTGTGCAAGTCCTGGCAGGGCCGAGATTGTGCGGGGATGGCAGGAGACTGCCACTCCATGTTTTGATCTGGCTCCGGGGACAGTGAAAGAAGCAGTAGTGTTCCTGCATCCGATGAGCAGGCAGAGCACAGGTCTTCGGAGGAGAGATTGAGACTGTCCAACTTGGCCAGCGAGTTGGAGCGTTTGAGCCTGGATGATACGGTGAGGCCGGCCAGACGCATCCGTGTCTCGATCTCCTGCGCCCGCTGACGTACCAGGCCGGGCTTTCCTCTCACGCTGCGTAGACTGTCACTGCTGGAGCTGCGCGTCAATGTGGTGCCGTGAGGTGAGGAGGTGGGGGTGAGCATCCCCGACCCCACCACCCCCAACAAGGCTTCATTGGTGAGGGGAACAACCAGGGGCTCTAACCTTACTTGGCACGGTGTCGATGATTTTATTAAGTCCCCCGGAAAGGCAGGAAACTCTTCCTCTTCCTCCTTGTGTTGAAGGTTCTTGGACATTTGACATGCGTGTAAAGGCTTCGGAGACGAAGGCAGGCTTTCTTGCGTCAAACACGAAAGTCTCTCCAGTCTCTCTGCATGGCGGCGCACCACGCCAGACTTGTGAAGCTCTGCAAAGGTCCCTCCCTGCTGGTTCAGGTGGCAAGGTGCATCTTTGTGCAAGTCTACAGTCAGAACCTCTGCAGAACCCAAAGGTGGGTGATTCTCACACTGTCTGTTTACATGCCACATATCACCACAGTCTTGCACTCCGACGACATGATGAAGGGAGTCGGCGGGCTGCTGAGGTGCATCAGGGAGGGCTGCGGGTCGAAAAGAAGCACTGTTGGCACAGTCGGACAGAGACACCATGGTGCACTCAAGGTCTTTTGAAGATAGCAGGAACGGAGCACTTGGGACATCGGTAGGACCGAGCTTAAGGCAAGGCTCTGAAACAGAGGTCGGAGAAATGTCCATCCGCTTGGAATTCAAATCCCTCCGTGATAATAAAGACACATCAGCTGCAAGCACGGCAGCGTTTCCCTAAAGAGAAAAACAAGGTGGCCAATGTGTGTACAAAATATGACGAATAAAGCCTGAATTTCAGGTTTCTAAATATAAACTCACATTAATGTTCTGGTGAGAGGTAAAACGGTTGTTGTTGTTGGAATTATCGTTCAGGGTTGCCAGCTCCATGCCATTGCTGTCTGCATCCCCTTCCACTTCTAAATCTGGACTTTCCTCCACTCCTCCGCCTCCATCCCCTCCGTCATCTGGTTGCATCAAGACCTCCATCTCTGCCTCCTCCTTTTGTACATCTTCTTCATCCTCTTCCTCCACTGTGCTAAACTCCAGTCTAAGACGCAGCTCCTCCAGGGGCTCTGGGCCACGGTTGCTGGTCTGGGCTGCGGTGCCCTCCGCTGTTGAGCCAAAAGGGGGCAGCCCCAAGCCTTCCCGCCCGTCAAATGCCTCGTCATCCAGCAGAGCATCTCGCTCAACGTCCTCAATTTCAATGAAGACTTTCTCCAGGCCAAGAAGTGGGGGGCCACGCACAGGCGTGGAGGGCTCGCTGTCCAGCGCGGAGTCAGACAGCCTTCGGAAATAATAGTTGTTATAGGCGGGATCGATCTCCAGGGCTACTTTTCGGCAAGTGGAGGGGCATGCCGCGCCTTTGTCGGGCAGCACATCTTCACAGCAGGGAGACATCGCTGGCTCTGGGGTCAGGTGGTCTCCCTCTTCCTCACCACAGCACTGGACTGAGACTTGCTGACCTTCGGCCATCTCACAGTCTGCATCTGGATGCCACAGCTTGTTGTGACGCTGTTTGCTGAATGAAGAAGCAAAGGGACAAATTAGCCAAGGTAGAAGTTAAGGAAAGAAAAAAGAAATCAAGAGATGCACAATACCTGGCATCGAGGATGCCTTCATACTCTGCCAGCTGTCTCATGAAACTTGGGTTAGGTCGTGTGATGCTCCTTTTTTCCTTGACAAAGTTGTAGGCCTTCTCTAGCGACCACCCGTATTCTTTCATGGCATACGCGATGACTGTGGAGGCAGAGCGGCTGACGCCCATCTTACAGTGAACAAGACACTTGGAGTAGTTCTTCCTGTTGGTAAAGAAGGTTAAAAGTCAACATTGAGCATTTTTTAAATGGACATCTTAAACTACCTATTGGGTGAAATGTTCGAGATATTTGGTTCTCAGGTATCATCGAAGTACCACCCATAAATGCAACTTCATATGACCTTTAATCTATAAACTATCGAGTGCAACCGGTTGATGTTTTAGTCCCACAAACTGTCGATCCCTGACAAGTAGTTGAATGGAAATCCCGTATTTTCCGGAGTATAGACCGCACCGGAGTAGAAAACGCACGGGTGCAATGTGAGCTGGGCAGCAGCCAAAGGCGGGGACCCTGGCGGTCCGACCCTCGACTGCAGAAGCTAGCTCTGGGGACGTGGAATGTCACCTCTCTTACAGGGAAGGAGCCTGAGCTGGTGCACGAGGTTGAAAAGTTCCGACTGGACATAGTTGGGCTTGCCTCCACACACAGCCTGGGTTCCGGTACCAGCCCTCTCGAGAGGGGTTGGACTCTCTTCCACTCTGGAGTTGCCCACGGTGAGAGGCGTAGAGCAGGTGTCGGCATACTTATTGCCCCCCGACTCGCTGCCTGTACATTGGGATTCACCCCAGTAGACGAAAGGGTTGCTTCCCTCCGCCTTCAGGTGGGGGGACGGGTTCTGACTGTTGTCTGTGCATATGCACCAAACAGCAGTTCAGTGTACCCATCCTTTTTGGAGACCTTAGGGGGTGTGCTGGAGAGCGCTCCCCCTGGGGACTCCCTTGTTCTGCTGGGCGATTTCAATGCTCATGTGGGCAATGACAGTGGGACCTGGAAGGGCGTGATTGGGAGGAATGGCCCCCCCGATCAGAACAGGAGTGGTGTCTTGTTATTAGACTTCTGTGCTCAACACGGATTGTCTATAACAAACACTTTATTCAAACATAAGGGTATCCATATGTGCACGTGGCACCAGGACACCCTTGGTCGCAGTTCGATGATTGACTTTATAGTTGTATCATCGGATTTGCGGCCTCATGTTTTGGACACTCGAGTGAAGAGAGGGGCGGAGCTGTCAACTGATCACCACCTGGTGGTGAGTAGGCTCCGTTGGTGGGGGAAGATGCCAGTCCGACCTGGAAGACCAAAACGTGTTGTGAGGGTTTGTTGGGAACGTCTGGCAGAATCCCCTGTCAGAAGGAGTTTCAACTCCCACCTCCGGCAGAACTATACACATGTCCCGGGGGAGGTGGGGGACATTGAGTCCGAATGGACCATGTTCCGTACCTCCCTTGCTGAGGCGGCAAATCAGAGTTGCGGCCGTAAGGTGGTTGGTGCCTGTCGTGGAGGCAATCCCCGTACTCGCTGGTGGACGCCAGTAGTAAGGGATGCCGTAAAGCTGAAGAAGGAGTCCTACCGGGCTTATATAGCCTGTGGGACTCCTGAGACAGCTGACACGTATCGACTAGCCAAGCGGAATGCAGCCTCGGTGGTCGCCGAGGCAAAAATACGGGCATGGGAAGAGTTCGGTGAGGCCATGGAAGCCGACTTCCGGACCGCTTCGAGGAAATTCTGGACCACCATCCGGCGTCTCAGGAGGGGAAAGCAGTGCACCACTAACACTGTGTACAGTGAGAGTGGGGCGCTGCTGACTTCGACTCGAGACGTCGTGAACCGGTGGGCAGAGTACTTCGAAGACCTCCTCAACTCCACCAACACGCCTTCCTTGGAGGAAGCAGTGTCTGGGGACTCCGAGGTGGGCCCTCCGATCCTTGTGACTGAAGTCACCGAGGTGGTTAAAAAGCTCCTCGGTGGCAAGGCCCCGGGGGTGGATGAGATCCGACCGGAGTTTCTCAAGGCTCTGGATGTTGTGGGGCTGTCCTGGCTGACACGCCTCTGCAACATTGCGTGGTTATCGGGGAGAGTGCCTCTGGATTGGCAGACCGGGGTGGTGGTCCCCCTTTTTAAAAAGGGGGACCGGAGGGTGTGTTTCAACTACAGAGGGATCACACTCCTCAGCCTCCCTGGAAAGGTCTATTCAGGGGTCCTAGAGGGGCGGGTCCGTCGGAAAGTCGAGCCTCAGATTGAGGAGGAACAGTGTGGTTTTCGTCCCAGCCGTGGAACAGTGGACCAGCTCTACACCCTTAGCAGGGTCCTCGAGGGCGCATGGGAATTCGCCCAACCACTCTACATGTGTTTTGTGGACTTGGAGAAAGCGTTTGACCGTGTCCCTCGTGGAGTTCTGTGGAGGGTACTTCGGGAGTATGGGGTACAGGAGCGGCTAATACGGGCCGTTCGGTCCCTATATGACCGATGTCAGAGTCTAGTTCGCATTGCCGGCAGTAAGTCGGAATCGTTTCCAGTGAGGGTTGGGCTCCGCCAAGGCTGCCCTTTGTCACCGATTCTGTTCATAACCTTTATGGACAGAATTTCTAGGCGCAGCCGAAGCGTTGAAGGTTTCCGTTTTGGTAGCCTCACTATAGCATCTCTGCTTTTTGCAGATAATGTTGTACTGTTGGGGCCTTCAAGTGGAGCTCTCCAACTCTCGCTGGAGCGTTTTGCAGCCGAATGTGAAGCGGCTGGGATGAGAATCAGCACCTCCAAATCTGAGACAATGGTTCTCAGTCGGAAAAGGGTGGAGTGCCCTCTCCAGGTCGGGGAGGAGATTTTGCCTCAAGTGGAGGAGTTTAAGTATCTGGGTGTCTTGTTCACGAGTGAGGGTGAAAGGGATCGAGAGGTCGACAGGCGGATCGGTGCGGCGTCTCCCGTGATGCGGACTTTGTACCGATCTGTCGTGGTGAAGAAGGAGCTGAGCCAAAAAGCAAAGCTCTCAATCTACCGGTCGATCTACGTCCCAACCCTCATCTATGGTCACGAGCTATGGGTTGTGTCCGAAAGAACGAGATCCCGGATGCAAGCGGCCGAAATGAGCTTTCTCCGACGGGTGTCCGGGCTCTCCCTTAGAGATAAGGTGAGAAGCTCGGTCATCCGGGAGGGGCTCAAAGTCGAGCCGCTTCTCCTCCACATCGAGAGGAGCCAGATGAGGTGGCTCGGGCATCTGATTAGGATGCCCCCGGGACGTCTCCCTCGCGAGGTGTTCCGGGCATGCCCCACTGGCAGGAGACCCCGGGGACGACCCAGAACACGCTGGAGAGACTATGTCTCCCAGCTGGCATGGGAACGCCTCGGGATCCGCCAGGACGAGCTGGAAGAAGTGGCTGGGGAGAGGGAAGTCTGGGCTTCCCTACTGAAGCTGCTGCCCCCGCGACCCGACCCCGGATAAGCGGCAGAAGATGGATGGATGGATGTACTGTATAAGGTGTACCGGACTATAAGGCGCACCTTCAATGAATGAAAACGTTTTCTAAACAGAATAATAAAGATATAAAAGATGAGCAAATATAAGGCACACCACATTATATGGCGCTACTAGTAGAGGCTGTGATTACACATGACTTCTTTCTTGTTCAGGGGGAAATGGAGTCGTTGGCTGCTGACAGATGTTGCGGGACCTGTTGTGGCTCAATATTACTTCATACATAAGGTGCACCTGTGCATGCTCATCTTTGTAAGAAAATTAAGGCTTTTGAGTGTGCCTTCTACACCGGAAAATACGGTATTTACAGCAGGTGCGTTTCACCCTAAAGAAACCAAGACAATTTTGTAGTTTGTCAACAGTTCTCTTCGTCATGCTGTTCACATTTTGACATAAAGATATGACAGCGAACGTGATTTTTACTTTTCAAGTGTCCGATTTCAAAGAGGACATATGTGCTGTATGCCATGCATATGAGCATATTTGACAATAAAACTGACTGACTTTTGACTTTGACAATGATTTTCAGAGTAAGTGAGCCTGAACTGTGTGTCACCATTGACAGTGTCACAGATTGTCATAAGGAGTTTGCGGCACAGGTATAGAGATGCTGAGAGGAACAGAAAGGCCTTCAAGTGGGTGGCCCTGGAAAAATGTAATGGTCGATTCATAGATCACACACCTGCTGTGATGTGAAATTTGCCTTTTGGCCCCTTTGTGAATAAGTGGCAAGAATTGAATGTGCAAACATTAACTCAAACACTAAATGGGCACATGCATTCAAAAGTTTAGGGAACCTCCCCTAACGTTATGTTACATTTTTAGGTTGACCCAAAAAGTTAATACGAAACCTGACTATCTCCCAATTTTTATGAATAGTGAACATTGATGTGGCCACTTCAATAGTTTCATCAGTTCAACTGTGTGGACGTTACAACCTAATCAGGTAATCACACAGAAGCAACCCAACGCACGTAGGCAATTTATAGCTACAAAGATGATTACCGCACTTTCTGGACTATAAGGCGACCCCCACCTCCCCAATGAATGGTGTATTTTCAAACTTTTTCCATATATAAAGCGCACCAGATTATAAAGCGCACCGGATTATAAAGCGCACCTTCAATGAATAACATATTTTGAATGTTTCCATATACAAGATGCACTGCATTATAAGGTGCACATTCAATTAATTACATGAAAAAGGGTTTTCCATACATAAGGCGCACTGGATTATAAGGCACATGGCCAGCTTCTGAAAAAAAATTGAAGCATTTTAGGTGTGCCTTATAGTGCAGAAAATATTGTAACTAACTTTCTGTTTCACTAGGACTTACTTTGCTTTAACGATGAAGTTGTACGTATCGTTCCAGTGAGCCAGCAGATCAGTGGCCTCTTCGTCATACACACGTATATTGTGATAACTGAATGTGCCTGGAAAAAAGTTGTCTATCTCCCTGGTAACATTGAGGATATAGCCCACCCTGGGGAAGAAAGAGGAAAGGGTCACATTCTTTCTTGCTCAGATCACGTTAATATATTTTGCATGTAGGTGACTAACACACAGCTACTTTACAAGATGAAATCAATCACCCTGTCTCTTGCAGTTCTTCCAAATTTGACGCATTCCATTCAGAGCCCTCGAAGGAAAGAACAAATATAGAATTTAAGTATATAATTATCCTATCAGCGAGTTTGATGTATAAGCTCTCCTACCAGGTAGACATGGTCAAAGATGAGCGTGGCTTTGTCCATCTGTCCCAAAATCAACAGCATCTCATTGTCGATGAACTCTTTGAATTCCTTAAGGTTGCAGCTCATATGCTGCTCCAACTTTGTACGGATCTAGCAACATGGACAAAGCATTCACACAATTCATAAATAAGGCATTTTACGCCTTAAGGTAAGCATTTTACGCCTTACGCCTTTAGTACGCGACTAAATTGTAAACAAAAGAAAACATTTGTGTTGATTTGTTTATATCTGCTGTAGTCAGGAATAACGAGTGATCGGAACAAACATTTTAACACAAATGTATCCTACGAATTGTTATTGGCCATCAAGGGGGAATGCAATGGAATCAGGGTCCCCCCGTGTGAGTCATACCTGTTTGCATGTGACGTTCTCAAGATCCTGGCATGTCATGATGCTTCGGAGTTTGGCTCTGATAAGGCACTCTGTCCTCTCTCTCTCTGAAGGCCTATTGAAATATTGTTTTATAAGTGTTGATACTTGGATTATGACATAAATGCAAAGATCATACACATTTGAAAACAGGTCATAACAGAATCTTGAATGACATTCAGATTTTGATGTAATTTGTAATGACTGACTTGTCGACAAACATCGTAGGCGAGTCTGGACGTGTGGATTCCAAGTCCTTCATGGTGTTCCATTCATTGATGCAACTCTGCTCTGAAGCAATGCAGCTTTCATAGTAACCCATCCAAGTGAGAGCCATTCCCCCGGGGAAATAGTTGTATCTACGGGACACCTCGCAGGCCTTGTGGAGCACCTGGAGTGCTGACCTAGTTTGAGATTAAGATTATGAAGGGCAGTTAGACTCTTCATTCAAACCAGCAAAAACAATCAAATACAGCAAATGTTTAAATTTACATTCCAACTATCGTTTATTTTTAACTTCACGTTACTTCCCGGTTGGTTGAACGCTGGCGCGTGTGGCTGCCGTTGCTCACCCACAGAAAAACATTTCCTGTGACTGTCAAGTGTCCTTGATATAATATTATTATAATATTATTTGAAAGGCACTTATAAAATAAATGTATTATTATTATTATTATTATTATTACATTATTATTATTATTATTATAATAGAGGAGAGCGCAAAACGCTCTTAATTCCAGTAGGGGGCACACTGCTGCAGATGATAAACCAAAAGCCTTTCTGGTGCAGATTGGCTGGTGTTTGAGCACATGCTAGCGAGAGCGAGAGCTTCGTGTTGTATTGTGTCAAGAAACAAGGTTGCTTGGAAATTGCCGTAATGACTTCAAAGGATTACTCACCACATAGCCTGCACTGACACAGGTTTGAAGACATGAGTCCGCCCTGCCGTATTCACAGTAAAGCCCCTGGGGTGAAAAAAAAACAGATGGTCACTCTGGAATGCGATACGCTGTTGTATGCAGCGGTGATAGGAAGGGGAATATTACTGTGGCACTCACCCATCTCCATCCAGATGGATTTTACTGTCACTCCACAGAGGCAGCACCATGCCAATCGAACAGCTTTTGCTAGCAGGAATAGGAAAATGTGATTTGATATGATTAAAAAAGCAAATATGTGACAAGTATAAAACAGCACAAGTGCAAGTACATATCCGCCACACATCAATGTGGGTGTTATTCCTTGTAACACAGTTCAACAGCTGTCTTCTCACCAGTCTTTGTTAGTAAAGTCGATTCCCAGTAGGATGTTCTCTTCTGTGTCCTGCCGTCCACTGGTATAAACAACTACCATGTATCGCACGCGATCTAACCATGCACTCTCCAGCCGCACGGCCTACTCAGGGACACACATAATGCACATTCATTTTAGAGTCATGTTACAGTCAAATTCATGCTCATGCCGAGAAAGCTTTTTCTGACGCCAACTAATAATATTTGTAGAGCTGCCACACTCGATACAGGAAATTGTCAGATTTATTATTTATTATGTGCGGAATGGGCAGTCTAACCAGTAGGTGTCTGTTTCTATGCACACCATGGAAATATTTGGTCATGCTGTTCAAACCTGCTCTCTCAACAGATAATTACAAAGAACAAGTCAAGTATCTTTAACACACAATAAATGGCCTTTTAGAGGGTTGGCTGCACCAGGTAAGCCGGTGGCATGTACTGCATGTGCTTGTTTGTTTTTGTTGGTTAACATTAATATATTTACAATGTGTTTGGAGTCTAGATATAACTTTGTCTACATTTTATTTGATGCTATATGCGTCCAAAATTGATGGCATCTTTGCTTCCCACCACCTTCAAACACTACACTACTGTAAATGACAATGTGAATATCTCAAATGTTTTTTCTTCAAGGACATTTTGGCAAATGCATTGAAAATAAAACATCACATCTTCAGCGTATCTTGTTTTTTTACAACTTCAGGAATTCATGTTTGGTAAATTCAGTTAATTGGACATGACTGAAACGTATACACCAGGTTTAACGACTAATAGTGCATGTCAGAACATAAACTAAGCATGAAGTCAAAGGAATTGTTGGTAGAAGGAGAGATCGAAGAAATTGTCTGATCTGTGTAGAGTTTTGAGGAAACTATTATTCTGTCAATTTTGGAAAAGGCCATCACATGACAATGATATTAGCACTATGAATACTTTTGGGATGTATGTTGTTTCTCACCAGTTTGATCCGGTCCTCTGAGCGAAGAATGTTTATCATCACCTGTAGATGTTGAGGTAAGTCCCCTGTTGAAGAACATCGACAGACTTTGATTCAATTGAAAGTTCAAATGAGTATTAACAGTATTTTACTGAGAACAACATATTATTGTCCACTGATGTTTTAATTCCTGAATTGGTTTCTCGTTTTAACATGAACTAAATAAGCTACATTAAGTCATTCCCATTGTTCCGTTCCTCCTTGTGATAGATCAGTTGAACTGGGCTATGAAAATGACTGCAGGAACAACTGCGATGACAGATAACTGTTGATGGCAGGCCAACAATGTTTAAATTTGTTGACAAGCAAACTGGCAGCCAGGCGGGTGTTAATTACAACCTTTGGCATAAAACCGGAACGTGCACGACGGTTTGGTCACATAGACTGCAACATACTGTCATTTCCAGCCTCAGGTCTTAACAAACCCCAGAAAGAAATATTCATTGAGCATCAGCTCGTCAAGGTGCCAAATGAGAGCAGTAGCAGCAGAATATTATGCATTTTGTGTTGTGTCATATTATTTATCTGAGATGAGATAACCTTTATTTGTTTCACATTGGAGAAATTCCCAATTCACAGCAGAAAAGTTATGATAAATAGACGAAAGGAAAAAAAAGAAGTAGAAACACAAATACAGGAGCTGCTTGTTTGTTTTCCTACTTTGTTTCTTTCTGATATTGTTTTCTTCCAGTGATTAAGTTACAAACTTGTGACTGGCTAAACTATAGAATAGCAAGAGTTTATCAGTGAGGCAATCTCCAGTCTCATCTCTTGAGCTACAAACAGCTACGGCAGTGATAGGGAGTTAAGATTTTAGTTCATTAGACAAAACTGACTAGGACTGCTTACGGAAACTAATAGAATAAAATGCATAACTACTGTTGGATGTTTGTTGTGGTTCTTACCTGCATGTTTGTGGTGAGGATGCACTTTTTGACCCTGTTGAGAGCTCCCTTGCTGGAGGAAGAGCGCAGCACCCTTCACCATAAAGAAGCTCTCACTCAGGCTGGAAAACACACAAGAGACAGTTCACATCAGTAGATGCTATGGATCAAACACTATGCAGCATTCGTACACCTTTCCAATTTCCGCACTTTGAAGATATTATTAGCCGTTTCCAAAATAATGAAACAAAAAAGCAAAACAAAAAAACCAACTTGGACTCTCTTTGTGCGGCCTAGTACCAGTCCGAGGAATGGTGGCATACCCTGTATAACGAAATGAAAATAAAATAAAATAAAATCAGCCAAAATTAACTCACTGACATTCCCGAATTTATTTGGGAATTGAAAATATGACTTGGAGCGCCATTCCCGAATTAGTTTGGGTTTTGTTTTTTCTTGCTTACAAATGATGGCTAAAATATGATTGGTTAAATGCATAAATACGAAAACATACATCTGGAAGACAATTTGGAATTATTTAACTCATTCACTGACATTCAGAATCAGAATCCTAATCAGAATCAGAACAGAATCATCTTTATTGCCAAGTATGTAGAACACGCCGGTAGAACACGCTGCACTAGTATCGTCGTCTCGAATTATTTCGGGAATTGAAAATATGACATGGAGTCGGGTTTTTGTTTTTCTTGCTGGGGCTGCCGATAAAGCGCTTGCCAGACCTCTGTTTTGTTTTTCGCTTCCACAAGGGGGTAGCATTTCTCTTTTTCCATAATAGTGCTTTGTTCCAGCTTCAGCTGTTGCTAAAGCACTATATAAACCAATATGCAAGTATTGCGTTGTATTTTGGACTGCCACCCTCATTTCAAGCTCATATAACCCCAGACCCATATAATTTCGGGAGTAACTCTTTTTTTCTGGTGAAAGAAGAAAGTCCAAGGTTTCTTACGATGCCTTCAATGTTTCTTACGATGCCTTCAATGTTTAAGTAGTCCTAAAATTCAATATTCTGTGGATTGTGGAATTCGAGTGAAATTGACATAAACCCTGCCACTGGAGTGGACACATATTTGCAAGTCTAGCAGTGACTGAGTTAATATTAAAAAAAACTATATGGGTGTAACTGTGTGTAAGAAAAATGTAGATTTTGTTAAACATTAAATTGTGGATTTCAGGTTAAAAGCGAATCTGAACAAGTGGGTTTTTAGTGCCATTTTTCTAAGGTGATGAGGCATAGAGTTCCAGAGGGAGGGGAGGGCGATAGAGAAGGCTCTGTCAGCCCAAGTCCGGTACTTGGTTTTGGATGGGAAAGGCGAGGACGTTGACATGGGCAGATCTAAGATTACAAGTACAGTGAGACCTCAGCTTACGAACACCTTATTTTACGAACTTTACCTTATCTTACGAACGTCAAATTTATGAAAATTAAATACGCACTACTTGAAATACGCACTACTTTTCGCGATACACACCCACCACGGCTGGCGAAGTAATCTTCGGCAGAAGAACACCAAAGCACATGACTTTCGGATCTGGCGGAGTGATCTTCGGATCTTCGGCGGAAGCACACGACTGAACAGCGCTCCAGCCGGGCCACCTTTCCACAACCCCTCTCATTGAATGCACACGTCGATCGCCTCCTTGGAGCTTTTTGCTGATAATTTTACTATTACGGGACCGAAAAAAAAAAAACGACCACAGGCTCGTGTTCAGCCGAAGAAGACACAAAATAAAATCACTGTCGCTGAGAAGAAGGAGATAATTGAAAAACACGAACGAGGTGTGCGTTTATGTGATTTAGTGGCCGAGCACGGCTATGCTAAGTCAACCATTGCTACCATTCTCCGGAACAGAGAAGCCATCAAAGGTGCGTCTGTTGCAAAAGGTGTTTCCGTGCTCTCAAAGCGACGGTCTTGGGCAATCGAAGAACTTGAAAAACTTCTGTTAATTTGGATTAACGAAAAGCAGCTATCCGGCGACAGCGTGAAAGAATCTATTTTATGCGAGAAAGCACATCTAATTCACACCGATATCGCCACCAGGTGGTTAAATCCAAGCTTCCTGTCATGTGGAAGTCCAACACCAAAGCTTGGGTTACTCGTCTCCTGTTTATGGACTGGATGCATGATGTTTTCGCTCCTTCAGTGAGGAAATATCTCGAGGAGATAGGACTCCCTGTCAAGTGTCTTCTTCTCCTTGACAATGCCCCAGCGCATCCACCAAATTTGGAGGAGGAACTTCACGGTGCTCTTAATTTCATTCAGGCAAAATTCCTGCCTCCCAACACAACCCCTCTCCTGCAGCCCATGGAACCGCAAGTGATTGCAAGCTTTAAGAAGCTTGACATAAAGGCTTTATTTGCCAGATGCTTTCAAGTGACAAATGACACCGAACTATCCCTGAGGGATTATTGGAAAGACCATTTCAATGTGTTTCATTATGTTCAGCTGGTAGAAAAGGCTTGGCAGGACGTTACCCTCCGATCATTCAAAGCAGCTTGGAAGAATTTGTGGCCCGCATGCATCCTTGAGAGGGATTTTGAAACATTTGATCCTCATGACACAGTTGTTTTGGACGAAATTGTTTCCCTTGGACAGAAAATGGGACTCGAAGTGGATGCTGATGACATTGAGGAGCTTGTTGCTGACCATAATGAGGTCCTCAACACGGAGGATTTGATTACCCTTCACGAGGACAAGCAGCAACAAGCCATCCAAGAGTTGTCATCTGAGGAGGAGGAGATTGCTGCAGCATCTAGTGAGCGCATCAAAGAAATGTTGGCAAAGTGGAATGAATTACAGGCTTTTATCGAACAGTTCCATCAAGAAAAGACTGTGGCTATGAGAATCATCAACATGATGAACGATACTGTGATGCCTCAGTTTTGTAAGACCTTACAAGTCAGAAAGCAACAGCTGTCAATTAAGAGGTTTTTAATCAGCAAAAATGATGAGGAGTCTCCAAAGAAGCAAAGAGAAACCACACCATAGGTTAAGTTACCAACAGTAGTTATGGAAGGTGACTCTCCTTCCATAAACCATCAACGACCATCAAACAGGTAAATAAAACTTTATTTTACAGCACAGTTCATTTCTTTAATTAGTCCTCATGTAATGTGCCTCTCTTTCCAAACAGCAATTCCCTCTGACCTTCGACCTCCAACGCCATTCCATCAAGCCATCAATGACCATCACAAATGTCAATAAAGTGACTTTATTATACAGTGTATTTCTTTAATTACAATACAATAGCACATTTATTATACATAGAATAAGGTATGTTGTGTGTAGTTTTAAGGCATATTTAGTTGAAAAGTATATTTTATAGAAACTTGGGAACGGATTATTCCCATTTTAATGGTTTCCTATGGGATTTTTTTTTGGTGATACACACTTTTTGGCTTACACACTCTGTCTGGGAACCAATTAAGTTCGTAAGCTGAGGTCTCACTGTATGTGATGGTGAAGGTCAGCTTGGAGTGGGTAAGGATGAAGATGATGAGATTCGTAGTTACGCGGGGAGCCAGGGTCAGTATTGGAAGACTGGGGCCATATGGTGTGCGGTGAGGGAGTGGGTGAGGAGACACTGACTAAAATTTTGGATGGATTGGAGTTTGTTGAGGGTTTGGGAGGGTAAGCCGAATGAAACAAAATGGAAAACATGGTGAGCTTTCTTAAAGGACAACCAATATCACTTTTTTGTTTCCTAACTGACATCAGAAAAACGTTTCATAACATCTAAAATACCCAAAACACACAGTATGATATTTTTAGTGAAATGCAAAACACCAATAAAAATGACTTAAAGTGTCCAAAATGTGCAAAAAAATGAGCTGCGAATTGGGCATTTTCAGAAAGTCCCGCCCCCAATTCGTGACATCACGCCAAGGCGTCTTGCATTGCTCGAGAATCAAAACAATGGCTTCAGATTCGGAGAATATGCTTTCTTGTTACACACCCAGTTATGAATATGATTCAAATAGTTCTGAAGAGGAAAGCATACATGTTTGCAATCGATTAAAGAATTTATTCCGTGCCATTTTGAGGCAACATTGGGGGGAAATGTATCACCAAAGGAATGAGGAATTAATCAGCCCGTTTCCACAGGCTGATAAATTCCTTACATGGAGCTTTGTCGCCCTCTTCTGCCTCTTTTTGGTGCAACACGACGTTTTCAAACCAAACAAGCACAGTGGTACCTCGGTTCTCGAACGCCTCACAGTTCGAAAAAATCGGAGTTCGAACAAAATATATGAGATATTCTTGCTTCGTAGTTTGAACACCAATCGGTGTTCGAACGCCAATACGACACGTGAGCGCGTACGCGAGGGCAGGGTGCTGAGCGGCGTACGAGTGTATCGCTCTCTCCGTGACCAACTGTTGTCGCTTGCAGACGTGCTGCGTTTTGCTCTAGCGTTTAATATGGGTGTACGAAGAGTTTTAGCCCCTAATCATGCCTCCAAAGAAAGTAAGTGCTGCTAAAAGTGACAAAAGAAAACTAGTGCGTACAACTATTGCATTTAAGAAAGAAATCATCGCAAAATATGAAGGAGGTGTGCGAGTGTCTGATCTGGCTAGGGAATACAACATGGTGAAATCTACGATCAGTACGATATTAAAGATTAAGGAGGCTGTGAAATCTAGTGATGTGGCTGTGGGAGTGAGAGCAAGTGTCATTGGATAGATATTTTAAGAGAAAAGAACATCCTGTAGCCGAGTCATCCGTAGCTGTCACGTTCCGAGCGAGAGTGACGGCAGCTGACTCGTCGTAACCTAGTGGAATGTTTGGGATCCCAAAGAAGGCGGCAGAGATGTACTACCCAAGCAGGATGTTTATTCACAAATAAAAGAAAACACAGCGAGTAAGAAGGCAGGGGGTGATCCGACCCGCTTACTACGCCAAAAAGCAAATGGCACACAAGGGTTCAAAATTACGCAATCCCGGAAGATGACATAAATTTACGGGACGCAGGGAAAATACCTCGGACCGGATACACTCGCGCATCGAAGGAAGAGTCCAGGTACGGTGGCAGGTTGAGTCAATCATCCGGCATTGGCGAGGTGATCGCGAACCGTATAAATGCCCCGTGTCTGTGATTAGAGAATTGACAGCAGGTGGAGGGCGGCCGGGAGAGGCAGCCCCGCCCCCCGCTGTCAACTCGCAAGTGACAGGAGCAAAGAGATGGTTTCTGTGTTCGAACAAATCGAAATAAAATTTCGAACAGGGTCCTGGAACGAATTATGGTCGAGAACCGAGGTATCACTGTCCAGCAAAATGCATTGACGTGATGGAAGGACTGCTACAATGTGTCCTTTTTTCAGTCAGGGGCGTTCCTTCAGTGACGTAGGGTGAGGACTCGTCACCAACTCAAAAACAAGACGTCCGGAATATTCAGTGCGAGTCTTAAAACGTAAAATATAGCTATATGCGGTGGAATCTTTGTAAAATACGCTCAGTAAAAGTCATTTGAAGCCATTTTACAAATTATGGACACAACTTGTCCGGAGACGTTGGTTGTCCTTTAAGAGTGAGACTCATGAGTTCAGCATGAGTCACTTAAAAGGATTGTTTAGTTCAGTTAATGACATGAAAGAACATTTTAATCATAATTCATAATTCTCGCCTAGTGATTAAATAACACACCACATTAATGCCACTAATCCCTAAAATAGTTCTCTTAGCTTTGTTTCAATGCAGTAAGACCCTGAATGGCACTACAAGACATTTTTAGATTCATTCTAACAATTAACTGTTCACACCTGTGTAAAAAATCTAAAGGTTTGCTAGGTTTGGCTTGGAAGATGTCAAAAAGATGACATCACTGAATAAAAAAATTGTGACGTTATTCCTGCGGGAGTCAAAGCTGACTTCAGTCGTTCCATTTCTTGGAAATGGCACCAGGATGGCATGACATCATTAGGAAAGTTCAAAACTGTTGAATGCCAGGTATACATAATTCATGTAATAGAGAATGACTAGAAAAAAAGTTTGCCTAAAACACAGTTTAAAAGGTATTTGTTCTTATCAGAAAAAGACCACACTAACCCTCTTTCTGCCAGGGAGAAGTGTCTAAATTTAGGATTAATTGACTAAACTCATAGCCATCCTAGACAAAGAACCCAAAATATTTAGCGCCTTAAATCACATTTAACCCCCGACACTCAACACAAAAAATAGTTAGACTCTCCTAAAGGACAACCGACGTCACTTTTTTGTTTTTTAACTGACACCAGAAAAACGTTTTATAGCATCTAAAATAGCCAAAACATGCAGTATATTTTTAGTCAAATGCAAAACACCAATAAAAATGACTTAAAGTGTCCAAAATCTGCAAGAAATTGACCTGCGAATTGGGCATTTTCAGAAAGTCCCGCCCCCATTTCGTGACGTCACGCCCAAGACGTCTTGCATTGCTTGTGAATCAAAACAATGGCTTCAGATTCGGATAATATGCTTTCTTGTTACACATCCAGTTATGAATATGATTCGAATTGTCCTGATGAGCAAAGCATACATGTTTGTAATCGATTAAAGAATTTCTTTGGGCCATTTTGAGGCAACATTGGGGGACAATCTCTCACAAAAAAAAGAGGCAAAAAAATGACGACCAGCTCCGGTGAGGAATTAATCAGCCCGTTTCCACAGGCTGATATATTCCTTTCATGGAGTTTGCCTCCCTCTGCTGGCGGCTTTTGGGTGTAAGACATGGTTTAAAAAAAAACAGCAAAATACAGTGGTACCTCGGTTCTGGAACGCCTCACTGTTCGAACAAATCGGTGTTCGAACAAAATATTCGAGATATTCTTGCTTCGGTGTTCGAACGGCAATACGACGCACGCGAGGGTGGAGAGCTGAGCGGCGCACGGTGTATCGCTCTCTCCGTGACCAACTGTTGTCGCGTGCGGGCGTGCAACGTTTGTGTTGTGTTGCCTGCTTAACACTACGAGGAGTCCACTTTCTCAGCGCGTTTCAAAACTCTGAAGTACACTTTTGAGTCAGGGTGTAGTCTGAAGCAGGCTTCTGATTGGCCGCCAGTGCCGAGTATGCAAATTGCCAAACGAACGTTCGAAGACCCGAAAAATTATGACACATAATGTTTGTTAAATCCTCTCGCAAATTGCCAAACGGAACGAATTATGTTCCGTGAACCAAGGTACCACTGTACATTGACGTGATGGAAAGACGCTACAATGCGTCTTTTTTACGGTGAGAAGGCGGTCCTTTTCTGACGTCACGTACGGACTCGTGACCAACTCAAAAACAAGACCTCCTGAATTCCTTCGGTTGTCCTTTAAAGGACAACCGACATCTCCGGACAAGTTGTGTCCATAATTTGTAAAATGGCTTCAAATGACTTCTACTGGGCGTATTTTAATAAGATTCCACCGCATATAGCTATATTTTACGTTTTAAGACTCGAGCTGAACATTCAGGAAGTCTTGTTTTTGAGTTGGTGACGAGTCCTCACGTGACGTCAGAAAAGGACCGCCTCCTGACCGTAAAAAAGACGCACTGTAGCGTCTTTCCATCACGTCAATGTAGTTTGCTGTACTGTTTTTTTTTAAACTTTGTGTTACATCCAAAAGCCGCCAGCAGAGGGAGTCCAAGCTCCATGCAAGGAATGTATCAGCCTGTGGAAATGGGCTGATTCATTCCTCACGGGAGCGGGTCACCATTTTTCTGCCTCTTTTGTGGGACATTACATTGCAGTCCAGATGCCTCAAAATGACACGGAAGGACTTCTTTAATCGATGGCAAACATGTATGCTTTCCTCTTCAGAACTATTTGAATAATATTCATAACTGGATGTGTAACAAGAAAGCATATTATCCGAATCTGAAGCCATTGTTTTTATTCTCCAGCACCCTGTTCTAGAGCAATGCAAGACGTCTTGGCGTGACGTCACAAACTGGGGGCGGGACTTTCTGAAAATGCCCAATTCACAGCTCAATTTTTTGCAGATTTTAGACGCTTTAAGTCATTTTTATTGGTGTTTTGCATTTCACTAAAAATATCATACTGCGTGTTTTGGGTATTTTAGATGTTATAAAACGTTTTTCTGATGTCAGTTAAAAAACAAAAAAGTGACGTTGGTTGCCCTTTAAAGTCTTTAAGTTATACTGTGGCATTCGTGCGAAACCACAAGTGTGTTGATTATTGGAACTCACTGAGTAGTGTATTGCATAAAAGTTGTACGATGTGGTTCATCTTGTGTGAGATTTAGCATCCATCATGATCAAGTGTATAAATGATCACAAAATACACTCCAAGAGTCTGCAGTACCAAGTACGAACAATAAAAGCAATTAAATTTTCAATGGCAGAATTGACAAAAAAATACATTATTTATGCTTGCTTCATTATGCCTTGTATCAGGAAGAATAATAATTTTCATTAAAATATAATATTAACAAGGCCTTTTTGCACAAAAGTCCACTCACTGTACACTAGTGCAATGTCTAAACATCCAGAAGAGCAGGGCCGCAGCAAGCAGACCATTTTACAAAAACAATGGACTTCCTTTTGTAAGCCTCACAATACATTCCCTCCGCCCTCAGCACCATGGAAAAAAGCAACAAAGTTGTATAGAAACAAAGCTCTGGGTGGACACTTTTCAAATGACAGCTTTTGACCCACTGCAGTGGATTTAGTTTTAGTTTGTTGGATGTGTGGGACTTACAAGTGTCACAGGGGGCTTGGGAAATAAGGGATAAATATGAGGCTGAAGCAACAAAAGCTGAAGCAGAAAGGGAGACAAGCAGATGCTTGGTGCTCAGTATGGTGGATAAATTCCATCTGCTCATTTCAACGGCTAACTCAACACAAAGTTCACACACAGGACTTAGATCAGGATAGCTTCAGCGCACTCACTAACATGAATTAATATACCCATGAATGGCATATCAAAGAAAACATCGGTGTATGTGAAAAAGCTTCCCAACAATGTTCTTGAGTCTTCCCATCCGAACATTGTTCTATTTGCCATAATCACATCTGTTAATTGTCTGTTATAATCTTCCATTATTTACATTATCAGATGTCATACAGCTATTCAATGTTTTGGACCTGAATGAGTATCTATCCTTTGCACACGTATGGTCATGGGTTGTGGGTTAAAAAAAGTTTCTTCACATTACATTTTAACAGGTCACCCAAAGACTGAAAAGACGACTTTTTGGTTTTTATGAGTCAGTCTGTTGTACAGTGACAGATGTCTGGTGTTAGTTCAATGATTAATTATTCACTTTTCTGATCTGGATAGTGTGACATTATTTTCACCATGTGCGGCTATCAAATTTTAAGGCAATAAATTAAATTTAACTGAGCATAATTCCAGCATCTCTTATTGATTTTACAAATATTTGTTTCCAGTCTAAGGAGCCTTAACTTCACTCACATGCGCCGCACCTCACTGTGGGTCACCATAGCATTCCCCACAAAATAAGGTAGCTTGACCACAGCCTCCTGAAAGGCTTCTACAAACAGATGCATCCTGTTGAATTCACAAGCCACTTCCTCATCACCAGCCTTCAGAAAAAATGAGCCATGAAGCAGCGCTGCTTGAGTCTTGACCCGATCGCTTGACTGAATGATAGACTGGCAGACAGCCTTGACTCATCCACTCCGCTCTGAAGCGTTTAAGATTCCACTCCTTCTGTCGGTCCCTCCCTCCCTCAGTGTCTGTGTGGGCCTATCAGGCTGGAGGGACATGGTGCAGTCTCCACCTGCTGCCTGAGACACAATCATGTTTGTCTCATCTGCCTATGCTAGGAGTGATAAAAGAAAATCCTGAGATTTTCTTGTTGCAGAAAGTAGTGTTAAGAGATGACATTTTTTCCACATCCCTGTGCTTCCAATACTGTACCTGGTTTTGTCCTCCATTGTAATTAGCACTGCAAAGGGTAATAAGTAGTTTTCAACTTGTCATGTAACTGCAAAAAAAAATTCCACCTATGGCAGGGGTCGGGAACTTTTTTTTGACAAAGAGAGCCATAAAAGTAAAATATTTTGAAACGTTTTTCAGTGAGAGCCACACACTCGCACACACACGCACACACACACACGCTAAGACACACAACTATGTGATAATACTCACCATCAATATGAATAGTTTTCCATTCCTCATGATTGGTAAACAAAACAAAAACCCAGCCAAACGATCAAAATGAAAGTCAACTTGCCGGGTCCATAGGCAAAGTTACTGTTAGCTAGCCTGTACACTGCTCATTAGCTGGCACGTTTGCTTTCTGCTGTCTATCACAGAAGTATATTGATGCTAACGTTAGCATGGGGCTTGTCAAATGCCACTGATATTCAACTGTTTTATTATTGGAATTGTTTCATTGCAAATTAGAATCACAGCAAAACCTTTTCTCTCCACAAAGGCAAATCCTTCCGTCCATTCAACCTGAAGTGTACGATACTCGTCTTTTTTTTTTTACTCGTCAGGCTCATTAAAAAGGGGGCATTTACCTGTTTCAACATCAACGGCCTCCTCGGTCTGTATCATCCAATTTTTTGTTTTTTTTTTACTTCAAGACGGCACCGCGAGAGTGGCTGCCTTTCCAGCAGCTCCTGTATTTTGGTTTTCTACTTTCATTTCCTTCATAATTTTGCTGCTGTGAAATGTAAATTCCACCACTGCGAGACTAATAAAGGAAAATCCAATCCAAATCCAATCAAAATTGCTCTTTGAACACCAACAGCTACCTTTGGTAAGTATCATCCAATCAAAATTGCGCTTTCAGCCAACCTAGGACAGTATCATCCAATCCAAATTACCGCCCAAACAGGAAATGAACAGCGAAAAAGTGAGAATATGTATTTAGTTTTATCGGCGAGTCAGATGCAATCAAAAGAGACATTTATGGCTCGCGAGCCATAGGTTCGCGACCCTTGACCTACGGGATATTGCCATGCTTTCTTAGTGTTTTCCAAGCCAAAGCACAAATCGTAGTGTTCCCACGAATGTCAGACAAAAAAAGTCTTGAAGAGAAAATAAAAATAAAAACTTTTGACAAACACATGTACTTGGCCAATGCATGAGTTACCTGGTTTATGGTCATGGGTGGAATACAAAGGCATTTTTTGTTCTGCCCATAACTATGCACCATTGTCGTAGATAGACGAACACCAATACATTTTTTGGTTGAAATTTTCTTCATGCTCACCAATATGGTGGTGGCTGATGGTCTCTCGCAGCACACTTATGTGTTGTAGCATAAAGTCTGGGAGGAATGTCAATCAAATATCTTAATTATCGTATTTTCTGCTGTATAAGGTGCACCAGAGTGTAAGGCGCACCCTCAATGAATGGCGCATTTTTAAACGTTTCCCATATATAAGGCGCACCAGAATATTATGCGCACTGGACTATAATGCGCACCTTCAATGAATGAAAAAAAAAATCCCAAATATAAATATATAAAAAAGTTTTCCAAATATAAGGCACATCACATTATAAGGTGCTACAGTAGAGGCTGGGGTTACACATTACTTTTTTTACAGGGGGAAATGGAGTCGGTGGGTGCTGACAGTAGTTGTGAGCCCTGTTGCGGTGCAATATTAATTCACATATAAGCCGTACCCTGCGCTTATAAATGTATTATTATTATTAGAAGGCGCAGGGTCATCCTTTGAAGAAAATTAAGGCTTTTGGGGGCACATTGTACACCGGGAAATATGGTACTTTTCTGTAAATGCAATGATTCAGAATGCCGTATTCAAAGGGCAGTATATAATATATTTGTATCAAAAAAATTTTGACTCGTCTTCCCCATTAAAACAACTTTCCTTTTTACAATTGTGCATTTTGATGAGTCAGACACCTTGGATACAAATGTATTTATAAGCAGCCTTTTGTTGCAACTCATCAGACCAAGGGACCAAATTAACATGTTCAACAGAAATAAACTACCACTTGGCCCATCTTGACAAAGATTACAGAAAAATACAGACTTCAATCAGTCAAAGCAGCTCTACATGGGGCACAAGCCAGTGTGAATTCTACGAGGACATGAAGGATGCAGAAAATGGATGGCTCAGATGGGAAAAGATGACGTGCTGTGGTTATTCCTAATGGGACGAGCCGAGAGGAAGTCTGACTTCATTCAGTCACATAAAAACATTACAGAAACACATTTGTTGGGCCAATAAAAATAGACACGTTTTTCTTTCGAAATATTAAGGAGGCACCATGTTTCCACAGCAGTCGTCGAAACTCATAAAATATGGTCGCTGTCCTATGCTGAAAAAAATGACATTTCCCACAGTTCCCATGTTTTCTGCTACCCTGAATTCAAAGTTTACATTTTATAGTAACGCGTCATTACATTTGTTTAACCTTAAAAGACCACTCTGATAAATCCAATGTGCCTTTTTGTACCAAAATGCTGGCATAAAAAAAGAACATTCAGACACGTAACCAATCTGATACAAGATTTTTCTTTGCCGATCCCAACTCTTGTGTTGTCATTACAGATTTCACTTAATACCTCAACAACCAATTTCATCACACGCAGGACTAAACCTATGCCCCCTTTACATCATCTCTTAAAACCTGCTTTTTCAATCTCCTTTTCTGTGTTGTACTGGATAAATGAACCAACATTGAGTGGCGGAATAAAGACAACTTGGAAAAAAGTGATGGATGATGTGTGGGGATGCAGCTTGTTTATAAGGTTGTGTGTGAAGAACAGTGGATGCTGACATCTTTGGGCATGTAATTTTCTGATTGTGGGTCACACATAGTTGCAGCAATATCCAGCCCCCATTGGATTGTGTTAAATGCAGAAGCAGATAAACACTAAATCGTTTGTCGACTGATGTCTATTTTGCAGTGTCTCATATGTGGAAATGGCTTGCGGCACAGCTTACCTTTGATTCATCCGCCGCTCATCTTCGCTCCCGAAATCCTGAAATAGGGCAAATACAATATGTTGATTATACATTCATTCATTTCCCGAACCGCTTTATCATCAATAGATTCACAGGGGTGCTGAGCCTATCTTCCGGCAGTAGGCGGGGAACACCCTCAACCAGTTTCCAGCCAATCGCAGTGTATACAGAAACAAACAACCATTTGCGGTCATACCTAGAGAGAATTTGTAGAGTTCACTCAGCCTGCCATGCATATTTTTGGAATATGGGAGGAAACCAGACAAACTCACGCGGGCCCAGGGAGAACGTGCAAACTCCACACAAAAATAAAAAAATGCAATTGTTGTTTTGCATGATTGTTTGTTTTATTATCATCAATTCATCACCGCGCCTCTCGTTTTATTTAACAAAGCATTTAATATTATATTGAGCAAGTGGTAGGTGTAGGCTATGCAGATGCAAAGGGTATGTTCAGTTACGAACAATTATTATGCAAGATTAACACATTTCATTACCCAGCCTTGTCTCTTGACCTCTAAATAGGGGGGAATCAAGTTGAAAACGTGAGCGACTCTACGTTAGTATGTTACATTTCTGTTGATGCTCTTTTCCTGCAGTTGTACTCCACCACTGCACCCACCCCTTGTCAAGTCGATGACATCATAGCTGCAGCAGCCTTTTCTGTTCCATGTCACTGGACATGTGCTAAATGCACCGACTACGACAGATAGTTTTAAATAAGCATAACTAAATAAAAGAAAATGAGGGACTTTCCTCACAAATGCTTACTACGGTGCCTTAACGGAGTCCTGTATGCTTAATAGATGGGTATTTGTACAAGGTTACTTCAACGCGACTTTGTGTTGATTTAAGATAACCGTGACTATGGTATAAACGTGGTTGTTAATCGTTGAGCTAATATTGTTACGAGTGATCTAGCATACACAATGAATCCCAAATAAGTCGGTTACAACACGAAAACGGAAAAATGATTATTTGTTACTTGAATAATATTTACGTACAATCAATTTTGACAAAAGTTGTCTAACTTGGTAAATTAGCCACATTTAAAACACAACTCAATTCGAAGCAGGGTGGTTGGTTATTTTTACTTTCCAATGTTGATAAACTTGGTAGTTAGCGCCCCCATCTGATGGAAACGACAACAGTAACAACTGTGTGTACATTTTCAAATGCAAGTTGCTGTCACGTTGAACCAAACATAAATGCCAAGAAAACGGGACAAGCTCCCCTGAAATACCACAATAAAGACACTATGATGGGTACGAGTCTTTTAGTGTGCGAGTGTCTGCTTATTCCCCAACAGGGCCATCAAACGACGAGTTCTGGAATCCTAACAGGGATGTGACATGCCAAAATATCAAACAAAACACCAACGTGTCACCAGCTCAACTTTTAAATGTCAAAGATAGAATAGAGGACAGCTTGGAAGGTATATGCATAGTTTTCGTTCGTGTTAATTATGTTGTGACCGGCAGACTGTTTAATCAAATTAAACGTCGTTTTCACGGCTACCCAGTCACGTCACGAATGAGCTAACGTTAGCTACTTGCTTCGCAGTTCTGCAAAGGCTAATCGTTGTTATCTTCAGATCATTATCCTCATAAACAGACATAATGGCAGCACTGATTATCTTGCATTAAGTGGGCTACAAAGCAACGAGCGGTACATGGTATTGGCTTCCATCAAAAGGGCCTTTCTCCTGCAGCATCTTCCATCATTGCCATCTCCTCATCAATACCGCGAAACACCGCAGAATTTGTTTTTCTACAATGACCCGTCTCCCCTCGGAGCAAACAGACCTCGCCCGCAGTGGTGGTCGCGGTGCTAGCGGTGGACGCGGCGCTGGGGGTCGGAGACCGCTGCAGAGTAACTAACGCCATGACTGGTAGCGGAAGATTCACCGGCGGCCGTTGGGGCCTGGTGAGCTGCCTGTTGGTGCGAGCTAGCTGCCCGGCTAACGATCCGCCTGGCGCCTGGTGAATGAACACAAGGACGGAAGGGGTGGGTGGAGTGGAGTGGGCTAGGGTAGGGTGGGGGTTGAGAGTGCCTTCCCCAACCTCGCGTCATTACACTTTCCGTTAATTGGTACGCTCCAAAACTGTACAGTGTTTACGACTTGCCCTTGTAGTTTATAGGGAAATAGAGCCAAAATGAATAAACCACAAAGTGTGGAAATATGAACTTTAAATGTAAATGTTTTATTCATTTTTTTTTTGATGGGTTTGTGTACAGTACACACTCTCCCCGACTTGTGTAGTGCACAACATGATGTTGTCAACATCCTATAAGCATCTGAGTCGTCCATGGATATACATACACCTACCATAAAATAAATTATGTATTTCTATCGATATCACTGAAAACTAAGCATATTTTTTCGTTGAAGTGTGATTTCAAAGTGCAAGTGGTAATAAAAATGTAAATAAAAATGTAAATAAAAAACAGACATTTTCCGAGACATTTTTTCTACCTACAAATTTTTCTACCTACAAATTGGATACATTGTTGTAGTAATATTTTTATTTAGTTTCTAAATAAAAGAAACCATAAAATATATATGCACTAAAAAGACATCGGCTCATAACATCTATGATAACAGTAAATTCATCTGTCCGTCGATAGACTCCGCCCCTCAACTCTGTGACACCTGAGACACTATTTTCACTCATTCTTGAACGTTGATCGGCTTCCACACTGACGGTATAGTACCTTGTTTATACGATTCAGCGCCATTACCGATCGCATATGTCATTGTGTATTTGTGGATGCGAAAGATAATGTTTTATTTCGTGAAAAGCAACCCTTGTAAAAACGCTACATTTAGCTCTTCGGTGAATCTGCAAGTCGCAATCCGAGACAGCTTGTTTACCTGGTAGCGAACTTCATGAAACTGATAGAATAGTTTCATTCCGTGTTATTTTTTTAATCGTATTAATTGTTTCGTAGTCTCCACTTCGGCAGTAACAACACATGCACGAATGTGATCTGTTGAGATCGTCAGCGCTTGCGCGATGCATTTGGGAGAATAATGAGTCGAGATGGTCCTTCTTGTTTAGATAATACAAGTAGGATATTTATTTGCCGGCGCACAGAGAGCAGCCGCTGCACTCATCGTCGTACGAGAAGTCAAACGCTTACACTGGCTTTGATCGCTGTCTAATCACGCGATGTCGCGTTATGGCTGGCCAGATCAGCTCAGTATTAACAGCATTTCACAAAATGAGGATACAATCTAACTTTCTTAACATGATCAATTTGTTGCTATTATTCGTCTCGTGTTTTGTGGCGTTTTATGTGACGCAGCAGACATACGCGCTATCTTTGGTAAACTGTATTGACCATGACTTGTTGCATCGCCGACATGGGAATAGTGAGCACATTTACACACATGCGCAGTAGATGACAAACATAAGGTGCGGTAAGTCTGTGCGTCCAAAAAACCTGTATATAACTGTTGAGGTTAATACACCACATTACTTCCCCCTTAGCTTAAAGGTAATTTCAACAATGTCTTAACTGTAATTTCAATAGACATCAACATTAACTTAAAATAATATATTCACATTACCTTAGCCATCATACTGCATAACTATTTCTAAACAATAAACTCAATATGAAAATTTTCAATTACAACATCACATTCAATCTTTGTAACGTGAAGGGTGTTTTGTTTTACGTCCTGAACGTCTCATAATCACTGTCTCCGGCACAAGTGGTTCTGGCGGCTCCGGAGCACAAGCTGGTAGTGCAGGTGCTGCGGACTCTGGTTCGCCAAGGTCTCTGTCCTGCTCAGCATCGTGTTCTTGTCCAGGATCAAAAGTGTCCGGTAGGTATCGAGGGCGAAATTTGTCTCCATGGCGCCTGTATACCTGTTTAGTCTCGCCTTGCACATGGTATGACACGGGTCCAGTCTGTTGTGTCACTACCCCAGGGATCCATTTGGGGTGCTCTCCAGCCGTGTTGCGGAGATAGACAGGATCATCCACATGAAAATGTCTTTCGGTAGATTGACGATCATGTTCCTCCTTCTGCCTGAACTGTCTCTTCCTCACTGTCTCAAAGATGTTCGGTTTTAGGAAATCCAGCCGTGTCTGCACATGTCTTTTTGGATTGGATATGACTTTATTAGTCTCACAGTGGAGAAATTTACATTTCACAGCAGCAAAGTGATGAAAGGAACAGGTCTGCTGGTGTCTCTCCTATTGTACTGTTCGGCGTTGTGCGATAACGCAGCAAGAAGTGTGAGATCTTATCCTCAACACTCAGGGTCTCTCCTGCAAGCTTCTTCTTGCCTGTTTTGAAGTTTGCGAGTCCATTTGTAGCAGGATGCTTCGGTGCTCCAGTCGTGTGAAGGATTCCATTTCTGTTCATGAAGAGCTGGAACTCATTTGACATGAAGGTTGTGGCATTGTCGGTGACAATCTGCTCCGGTATGCCTTGGGCTGCAAGCAACCTTTTGAGTCTTGTGATGGTGGCTGCTGAGGTTATCTAAGACATTTTGAAGACCTCGAGCCACTTGGAGTAAGCATTGACCACTATCATGAACATGTGATTTATGAATGGACCTGCAAAATCAATGTGGATTCTTCTCCACACTCCTCCAGGAAACGCCCATGGGTGTAAGGGAACATGGCGTGGCATGCGTTGTTCTTGCTGGCACGTCTCACATTCCCTGCAGGCCTTCTCTGCGTCTTTGTCAATATTTGATGACGTTTTTTTTCCTCTTTTTTTTTGGGTTTCTTCTTGATTGTGCAAGAATAAAGTGTGCTGGCTTTTTCTGATGCAGAAACAGACGGTTGTTTTTTTTTTGTCATGTCTTCAGACTCACAGAGATGAATCATGCTTTAACTGGAAGCCTCAGTGTCCTCAGATATTTTGGCATTGGCATCAGCACTTAAACATGGCTTCTTTGTTTTCATTGGTTTTGCGATATCTGTCAGTCAGATCTGTTGGGTTCACATCATCATTATCGAAGTCGTCATCTTGCTTGAGGTTATCTGGGATTGACTTGTGTCTTGGTGATGACAGCATTTTGTTTTTTGTTACTGTTTTGACCGTTTCCCAGTTTACTTTTATTTTATCTAGCCACTGTCATCCACAGTGACGGCCCATTAACTCCCACAACTACCAGTGGTAAATTAGCAGTCTGGCCTTCATATGTCACTTTAACGTTAAATTGACCTGTGACTGGGATGGGTTCCCCTAAATAGCCCTTTAGTGCTACACGACTCCCCTCTAGTGGTACATGTGAGAACGACCGCTCATACACATTTTCAAGGCTAATGATGACGTCAGCGCCATCAAAACCTTTGTTCCATTTATGTCAAAAACGACCTTATATGGTCTCTGCCTCCCATTAGCACTATACACCTGGACTTGTAACATGGGAACATCATCATCTTCTTCGTCAGTTTGCACATAGCCAGTCATTTTATTATTATTTATCTCGCTGTTCATCTTTCCCCTTTTTTGTTAACATTAAATGCCTGTGCCTGAGCCTGACATGCCTTTTGAATATGACCTACTTTACCACAGTGATGACATTTTCAACTTTTGTAGAAACAGTCATTTGCACTATGTGACGAACGCTCGAGTGCTAGGAGGCAGACCTCGAGCGACGGAATCTTGGTGATAGGGAAGGACCCGAAATACACGGCGTGACAGGCTTGGATGGATCAAGAGTCTTTACTGGAAACAGCATCAAATAATAACAAACAGGGAAGAGTGGAGGAAGATAACTGAATGACAGCAGACCTGGCAACACGGAAGTGGAAACGGCAATGACCAAAAATACTCCGACGGAGACGGTAGTGAGCGGGAGACAGATATAGTCAGAAGGCACCATCAGTGAATGACACTCAGCTGTGGGAACCCAGGTGAATGACGATTGGAGGGGCCGTCTCCCAAGATTGGCGGAGGAGGTGACAGGAGGGGGCGGGGCGCGCCCCGGATGGCAACGAGATGTGACAGTGCCCCCCCCTCAAGGGACGCCTCTCGGCGGCCCACCAGGCTTGGATGGGTGAGCCGCATGGAACGCCCGGGTGAGTGATGGGTCGAGGATCCAGGAACGTGGGACCCATTGACGTTCCTCAGGTCCATAGCCCTCCCAGTCGACCAGATACTGCACTCCTCTGCCCCTGCGCCTGGAGTCCAGTATCTCCCGCACGGTGTAGACTGGTCCGTCGTCCAATATCCGGGGGGGAGGTGGGGGGGCGGGCGTGGGGGCTAAGGGGCTGGTCTCCACTGGCTTGAGGAGGGAAACATGAAACACGGGGTGGATCCGCATGGTGGGTGGTAGCCGGAGCCTCACCGAGACCGGGCTGAGGATGGCCTCGATGGGGAAGGGACCCGTGAAGCGTGGGCCCAGCTTGGCCGAGGACCCTGCCAGCCGAAGGTCCTTCGTGGATAGCCAGACCTCCTGCCCGACCTGGTAGCTGGGTGCTTGCCGCCGATGGCGGTCTGCCACCCGCCGGTTCCGGGATGCGGTGCGTGACAGGGCGTCCCTGGTCTCCTTCCAGACTCTGTGGGCCCGTCTGAGGTGAAGATCGATAGACGGGACCTCCACCTGGCCTTCCTGTGTGGGAAACAAGGGCGGCTGATAGCCACAGGCGGACATGAATGGGGACCGACCTGTGGCTGCGGAGACCAGGGAGTTGTGGGCGTACTCCACCCAGGGTAGGTGCAGGGCCCACGACGCCGGGTTGTGGAGGCACACGCACCGGAGGGCCGCCTCCAGGTCCTGGTTCTTCCTCTCCGTCTGTCCGTTGGTCTGGGGGTGGTAACCAGACGACAGGCTCGCCGATGCCCCTAGGGACCGACAGAAACGCTTCCATACCTTGGACACGAACTGCGGTCCCCGGTCCGACACGATGTTCGTCGGAATCCCGTGGAGACGGACGACATGGTTAACCAGGAGTTGAGCCGTCTCGGTGGCGGACGGCAACCTGGTTAACGGAACGAAGTGGGCCGACTTGGAGAATCGGTCCACTACGGTGAGGACGACCGTCTTGCCACGGGAGGGGGGAAGGCCTGTCACGAAGTCGACGGAGATGTGGGACCAGGGTCTGGACGGAACCGGTAGGGGCTGGAGGAGTCCGGCCGGTGGCTGGTGGGAGGCCTTACCACGGGCGCAGGTCGGGCAGGCCTTCACGAAGAGGGTGATGTCCCTCCTAAACCCCGGCCACCAGAACCGTTGGGCGATGAGTTGGATCGTCCTGTTGACCCCCGGGTGGCAAGCTATCTTAGATGTGTGCCCCCAGATAAGCACCTCAGTGCGTAGAGGGGGGGGACGAACAGGCGATCCTTGGGACAGCCCCTGGGGATGGTGGTAGTTCCCTGGACTTGTTGGACTTTTCTCTCAACCTCCCACCTCAGGGCGCCCAGGATGCGCTGGGCCCGCAGGATGTTGGCGGTGGTCTCCTCCCTTTCTGCCGGCTCATGGATACGGGATAGGGCGTCGGGCTTGGTGTTCTGTGACCCTGGGCAGTAGGTGAGAGAAAAGTCAAAACGGGTGAGGAAGAGTGACCATCGGGCCTGCCGTGAGTTAAGTCTCTTGGCCGACCGGATGGCCGCCAGGTTCTTGTGATCCGTGTAGACAGTGAAGGGGTGTTTAGCTCCCTCAAGCCAGTGTCTCCATTCCTGCAGGGCCAGGACGACCGCCAGCAGTTCCCGATTGCCGACGTCGTACTTGGCTTCGGCGGGGCTGAGCCGGCGGGAGAAGAAGGCGCATGGGCGTAGCTTCTGGTCGGTGGGAGAGCGCTGGGAAAGGACGGCCCCTACTCCGGACTCGGATGCGTCAACCTCGACCGTGAACGGGAGCTCCGGGTCGGGATGACGCAGAACAGGGGGGTTGGTAAAGGCACGACGGAGGCGGTTGAAAGCCCCCTCAGCATCGGGAGTCCACCTGAAAGGGAGCTTGGTGGACGTGAGGTTAGTGAGGGGGAGTGCCTTCTGACTATACCCGCGAATGAAGCGGCGGTAGAAGTTGGCAAACCCCAAAAACCGCTGAAGCTGCTTGCGCGTCTTTGGGATCGGCCATTCCACCACCGCCTTGGTTTTGGCGGGGTCGGCCCTGAGCTGCCCCTGCTCCACAACAAACCCCAGGAACGACAGAGAGCGGACATGGAAGTCACACTTCTCTGCCTTCACATAGAGCCGGTTTTGCAGGAGCCGCGCCAGGACCCGTCGGACGTGTTGCCGGTGTTCTTCTGCAGAGCGAGAAAAAATAAGAATGTCATCCAGGTATACAAAAACAAAAACATTGAGGAAGTCCCTGAGCACATCATTTATCAAATTCTGGAATACGGCAGGCGCGTTCGTGAGCCCGAACGGCATCACCAGGTATTCAAAGTGCCCTAAAGGCGTCTTGAAGGCTGTTTTCCATTCATCCCCCTCACGGATTCGGACCAAATGCTAGGCGCTGCGAAGGTCTAATTTAGAAAAAATGGTGGCGGACTGAAGGGGCGCAAAGGCCGAATCCATGAGGGGGAGAGGGTATTTGTTGCGGATGGTGATGTCGTTCAGGCCCCGGTAGTCAACGCATGGGCGCAGGGATCCGTCCTTCTTGTCGATAAAGAAAAACCCTGCGCCCAGCGGGGAACGCGACGGGCGAATGAGTCCTGCCGCTAGAGAGGAGTCTATGTAAGTGCTCAGGGCTTCCCGTTCCGGTTGTGAAATGTGGTAAAGTCTGGAGTCCGGTAATGGAGCCCCTGGCTGCAAGTCAATAGCACAGTCATACGGTCGGTGGGGCGGCAGGGATTGGGCGTTGTCCTTGCTGAACACCTCCCGCAGGTCGTGGTAGCAATGTGGCACGCCTTTGAGGCAGATGGCCTCGGGCGGGCCACCGCGGGAGGGGTTACGCCCTGCCGTAGCTGACCGCAGGCAGTTAGCGTAGCAGTAGGGGCTCCAGCCCTGAATGGTGGGGCCCTCCCAAGAAATGGATGGGTCATGGGCCTTGAGCCAGGGGAGACCCAAGACCAATGGCGCGTTCCGGGAGGGCATAACAAGAAATTGGCGGTGCTCCACATGGTTGCCTGCCACTCGGAGCTTAAGTGGGGCCGTGAGGTGGGTGACCCGGGCTAATAATCGGCCATCCAGGTCGACGATCTCCTTAGGGGGAAGGAGATCTAAAAGTCGGCAGCCCAACAGGTCGGCCAGGTGGGGGTCGATGATGCACCCGTCGGCCCCCGAGTCCACTAGTGCCCGCACTCTTTGGGAGCTGGAGGGGCCAAATAGTTCACTCTCCAGCTCCAACCGTGTGACTCGTGTAGTGGACTTAGCCCCCAACGGATTCCGTTTCGGCGGGGACTTACATTGGCCGTGGGTCCTAGGCTGGGGGCCTCGGGTGCGACGAGCCCTCGGGTTGGCGCGGTCGTCTCCCCCCCCTATCACCATCGGTTCAAAGAGTCCCTCCTGGGGCTGCGCGCGGTCGCTGCCGGGTGTGGTCGACCGAGGTCGGCTTCGGGGTACCTCGGGCCGTCGGTCGCTCAGCTCCTTTCGCCGCTCTCGAAGACGATGATCCAAGCCGATGACAATCCCGACAAGGTCGTCGAAGGTGGTGCCGGCGTCGCGGGTAGCCAACTCATCCTTTAGGTCGGAATTTAAGCCGCGACGAAACACCCCCCTCAACGCTCGGTCGCCGTAGCCGCTGCCAGCGGCCTGGATCCGGAAAGCGACGGAGTATTCTGCGGCCGAACGGGCCCCTTGGACGCAGTCGAGGATTCTCCCTTCCGCCTCGACCTCCGTCACTGGATGGTGAAACACCCGGCGTATCTCGGCTACGAAGTCCGGATACGAGGCGCACAGCTCCGGTCGGGACTCTCGTACCGCCAGCACCCATGATTCGGCTTCACCCGCGAGCAGGCTGGTGATGAAGGCTACCTTAGCCTCATCGCTAACGTAGGCGTCAGGATGTTGTTCAAACACGAGCGCACACTGCATTAGGAATTGAGCGCAGCGCTCGGTTTCGCCTGCGTAGCGTGAGGGTTGGGGTAGCGGGGGCGTGCGCCTGCCCACGGGCGGGGGGGGAAGGAACAGAGAGGGTGGCGATGCACTTTTCCATCTCCTTGAGGCGTTGAGCCAGCGAGGTAGTGGCGTAGCGCATTTCCTCAATCGCCTGGGCCAGCTGGCTCGAACGCTCCGCCTCTTGTACAAGGGCGGTAAAATACCTGTCATCGCCGGCGGGGTCCATGGGTGGTCGGAGTATTGTGTGACGAACGCTCGAGTGCTAGGAGGCAGACCTCGAGCGACGGAATCTTGGTGATAGGGAAGGACCCGAAATACACGGCGTGACAGGCTTGGATGGATCAAGAGTCTTTACTGGAAACAGCATCAAATAATAACAAACAGGGAAGAGTGGAGGAAGATAACTGAATGACAGCAGACCTGGCAACACGGAAGTGGAAACGGCAATGACCAAAAATACTCCGACGGAGACGGTAGTGAGCGGGAGACAGATATAGTCAGAAGGCACCATCAGTGAATGACACTCAGCTGTGGGAACCCAGGTGAATGACGATTGGAGGGGCCGTCTCCCAAGATTGGCGGAGGAGGTGACAGGAGGGGGCGGGGCGCGCCCCGGATGGCAACGAGATGTGACACACTATGGTTTGTGCCTTTGCATCTGTAGCAATCACGTTGATGTGTTGGTGCGCCTCCTCCCCGTTGGTTCTCTTTAAACTTGTGGACTTGCTTTGTGACATCTTCCCTTTTCATCAACTGCTGAGCATCCCGGTGGGCAGTCTCCATGTTGACTGCAAGCTCCACGGCTCTCGCAAACGACAGGCCATCCTCCGAGAGTAGCTTGTGTTGCAAGGCCTTATTGAGCTCAATAAAACGACAACTTTCTTGCCGTCGTCGACATTTTGTGCCTCGCACAACAGTTCCATGCGCTCCACGTAGGCTTACCACGATTCAATATCGTCCGGTCGTTGTGATAAGTAAGCCATCTTACCGCACTATACTTTAGAGCATTTCTTCTGTCCTAAAATTGAATTTTCCTATTCACACATGCTTAGTAGATAACAAACATCAGGTAAGTCTGTGCATCCAAACAACCTGTATAACCTGTACTGTTGAGGTTAATACACCACATGTTTCATAATATTGCACTCATTCAAACTGCTTATCCTGCCGATGGTCGCAGGCCCACTGGAACCTGTCAGAGCTGTTAACGGACTGTAGGCACAGGCTGTAGACGTGGGACACCATTTGACAACCAGCCGCAGAAGCGTTTTTTTTTTTTTTTTTACATTATTGTTGTTTTAGTTTTGTAGTGAACATTATAAGCAGTTCATATCATGATTGAATGGATGGTTTAGTCAGTATTGTATGTACAATGGACTCCATAAATTGCAAACAATTCATCTTTTTGACATCGTCCATGCATTCTTTATCAAACAGTTTATCCTAAAAGAGGCTGCGGGTAAGCTCGAACCGATCCCAACTGTCTTCGGGCAGTCGTGGGGGTACACCCTGAACTGGTTGCTTTCCATTCACAGTGCACACAGACAAACAACCATTTACACTCATAATCAAAATTAGGGATAACCAGAGAAACCTCACAATGGCATAGGCAGAACATGCAAACACCACACCGGACGCAGCCCAGAATTGAACTCTGTCCTCTTTGACCACTTTATTGCATACATGGTAATCAGTCAACCACCTTTGACATCATTTATAATTTAAACGAGAGAAGCACAGTGTAAAAGTGTCATACATGCCTTCCTCATTGTCATGACAATTGCAAATCACAGCTCAACCTTTCTTGTGTGGCGTTTGAACAGGACAGCGTATTCTTCTCATCCATTATGATAGTATGGTCTGACCAAATATGAATGTGAGTCTGGGTGGTTGTCTATTTGCACTAGATATGTCCTGTGATTGAGTGCGAGTCCGGTGTAAGGTGCAACCTGCTTCATGTTCAAAGTCCGCAGGGAGAGGCTCCCATGGCCAAAATGGGGACGTGTGCTCTTGTGGCTGACTTCAAGCTATACCACTTGAATTACACTTGGGAATTCCACTGTAACTGTGTTATGGATGAAGTGTCTCTTGTTCTCTTATTTCAGATATGCGTGTGGCCGTAATAGGTGCAGGGGTGATCGGTCTCTCCACAGCTCAGAGTATTTATGAGCAGTTTCACTCCATTGTCACCCCATTGATCATTGAGGTGTATGCAGACCGCTTCACCCCATTGACCACCAGTGATGGAGCTGCAGGTTTATGGCAGCCTTATGCCAATAACAAGGGCAATGTTCAGGGGAAGTGTGTGCTAGCTTTTTGACTCTTATTCCTCTTGAAAATTTTGTTTCAATTCATCATGTCTCTTACCTCCAGGGAATGGTGTAAACAGACCTTTGACTACTTGGTGAGCTGTCTCCGTTCACCAGAGTGTGTAAAAATGGGTCTTTTCCTCCAGTCCGGTTACAACCTCTTCACAAAACCAACGCCTGTGAGTAAAGCTTTGCATTTGACAATCAAATAAATAACTCTGAAACCAACATTTGGTTTTAAAATTAATTTCCGTTAATATTAATTGAAAAAAAATATGCTGGTCAACTGGTGGCCTTATTTGGTTCATATGTTAATGCTCCGACCTTCCCGTGTGGAATTTGCATGTTCTCCCCATGACTGCGTGGGTTTTCTGTAGTTAATCTGACTTCCTACTGCGATCCAAAAACAACCAGGTTAGGTTGATTGGGCACTCCAAATTGGCCCGAGGTGTAATTGAATGGTTGTTCCTCAATGCGTGCCCTGCGATTGGCTGGCAACCAGTTCAGGGTGTACCCCGTCTACTGCCCAAAAGACACATTGGATAGGCTCCCCGCGCACCATGAGAAAAAGTGGATTAGAAGATGGATGGATTGAAGATGATGTACTTTTAAATGTAACCATCTAATTGAATATACAGTGGTACCTCGGTTCTCGACCATAATTCGTTCCAGGACCCTGTTCGAAAAGCGATTTTCTTCGAACACCGAAACCACCTCTTTGCTCCTGTCACTTGCGAGTTGACAGCGGGGGAGGGGTGGCGGGGCTGACTCTCCCAGCCGTTCTCCACCTGCTGTCAATTCTCTAATCACGGACACGAGGCATTTATACGGTTCGCGATCACCTCGCCAATGCCGGATGATTGACTCAACTCGCCACCGTTGGACAGTTCACAGTTCGCGATGTATTTTCCCTGCGTCCCATAAATGTATGTCATCTTCCGGGATTGCGTCATTTTGCACCCTTGTGTGCCATTTGCTTTTTGGCGTCGTAAGCAGGTAACAAATCGCTACAAGCCACGTTGACTCCACTTTCTCAGCGGGTTTCAAAACTCTGAAGTACACTTTTGAGTCAGGGTGTAGTCCGGAGCATGCTTCTGATTGGCTGCCGGTGCTGAGTATACAAATTGCCAAACGAACGTTCGTTTGGCAATTTGAAACCGCAAGATGTAGAACAGTTGCCAGTCAATTTATTCATAGAATGGTGCAATAAACAACAATCGGGCCATAAAGTCAGTCTTCAGCCAAGTGTTGTTTTTCTGGACAGGAACCAATGTTTAAAGACATCGTCCTGGGCTTCAGACAACTCACGGATCGAGAGCTGAAGATGTTTCCTGGCTACAGGTAGAATTCACCTACAGTTCTGTACGACTATCTTCTAATCCCAAAGAATGCATAAAAGTACAATCGTAATTTGTTCAAGAACATTTGGGTTGTCAAAAGATATTGTAAAACTTTTGTACTGCAGTAATAATTGGGTTAATTTTCAACTCACCCATTTTTGTAAATGGCCAATATCTTTTTTTTAGTTATGGATGGTTCAACACTGCGGTCATTCTAGAAGGTAAAACATATCTACCATGGCTGATGGACTGGTAAGTTATTGCTCATATAAGGGCACGAATAAAGCCTTACTGTTTTCATGTACTTCCATTCATATCCCTTCCTTAGTGTCTTTGATTCACACTCGTCCCTTTTAAGGGCCAATAGCCTGAATAATCAAAAAACAGAATACATATAAACACTTTACAGTAGATAAGGGACTCAAAAAAGTCCATTGTCAACTGATAACGAGTAACTGCTTTCCACACTTTTAATTGATGAAAGCTGCATTTACAAAGCAGTAAAGCTGTGAACAAATTACAAATTCCGTGTTTTTTTTAACAAATGATTTAGCTTGGTATTCCAGTGCTTAGCGCTTCGACCTCACAGTGCAGACGTAGTGGATTCAATCCCCGCGCTGGCCTCCCTGTGTGGAGTTTGCATGTTTGGTCCGGTTCCTCCGGTTTTCTCCCACATTTCAAAAACATGCACGGCATGCTGGTTGATCACTCCAAATACACCCTAAGTGTGAATAAGTGTGGGGCTGGTTGCTCGTCTCTGTGTGTCCTATGATGGTTCAGGGTGTCACTCGCCTACTGCCCGATGACACCCTCTGTGACCCTTGTGAGGATAAAGTGGATCGGAAAATGAGTGGTTTAATGATTTAGCACAGCTAGCTGTTTATTAGTCAACACTGTAAAAGTAATTTTCATAGCCAGATAGTAACCCATACATCTATATATTCCTTCCAAAAGAGGACATGTGATCTAAATGGCTTTGTGTTAAAAAAAAAAAAAAAAAAGTTCAACACATGTTCTGGTATAAATAATACATCTGGCGTGTTCCTCAGGTTGGCAGAACGGGGTGTGACATTTTATCACAGAAAAATTGGTTCCTTTACTGAGGTGAGATGTGCACCGGATTCTTCACACTATGGAGAACTTCCAATATAAAGTGAATTATTTCTGATCAATGCGTGACTGTACATCTTTCACCTGGAAATAGCAAAAGAAAGTGGCATGCGATTCAAAGATGTGTGGAGTAATATACTCGGTATAATATTGCATTACCAATAATACTGCACACCATCAGGATTGTCTGGAGATATCATGATTTAAGGAGGAGGGCAAAGGAAGGTTTTTCTTTCCTGCTCAAGCCAAAACATTTGCAAGTTCCAGAATTTTAGTACTTTTTAAAGCAGAAAAATTATACAAAAGCCATATTTTTAATCAGTATTTCTAACCCAATTTCATATCCACTTCCTTGTGTAATTTCCACTAACAACTAAATAAATAAAAAATTCAATAATATACAGCGATACCTCAGCTTACGAATTTAATTGGTTTTCAGAAAGTGTGTATAAGGTGAAAAGTTAATCTGCCGAACATTTATTTCTCATAAGAAACCATTAAAAATGAGAATAATACGTTCCCAGGTCCCCATAAAACATAATTTTCTACTAAATAAGTCTTAAAACTACACAGAATATACCTGATTTTATGTGTAATCAATGTGCTATAATAAAGTTGTTTTATTTACCTTTGTGATGGTCGTTAATGTAGTTGCCACTTGATGATATCCGAGTGAAGTTGCCCTGCTTTATCGGCGATAATACCCTCACTCACACTGTCCCCTGCTAGCTGCTTTTCATTAATCCAAATCAACATAAGTTTTTCCAACCTCCTCTATTGCCTGAGACCCTTGCTTAGACAACACAGAAACACCCTTTGCCACAGTTAGCAATGGTCGGCATAGCATACTGGCACGGGGACGCTAAGTCACACAAACGCACACCTTTTTCGTGTTTTTTGATGATATCCCCCTTCTGCTCGACCGTAATTTTCTTTTGTGTCCTCTTTGGCTTAATACTAGCCTGTGGTGGGGTCTTTTTCGGTCACATAATAGCAAAAGTACTCCACCTGATAACAAACCACATCAGCACTCAAAGAGAGGGGGTGAGGAAAACTCGTCCGCCGGCCACCGTGGCGCTCTTCGACCGTGTCGTTTGGTGTTCATCCGCCGAAAACTTGTCCGCCGGCCACCGTGGCGCTGTGTGGTTTGGTTCGTCCGCCAAACACTAGTTCGTCAGCCAAGATTATATGCTTGCGCATTTAATGTTCGTGAGGCGAAATGTTCGTGAGCTAAAGCGTCTGTAAGATGGGTATCACTGTAGCTCTAAATGTGGCCATGGTGTAATTTTTGACAACTTAAAAAAATTGTCTTTCCCTATCTGTTTTTAGCTGTGTAAAAATGGTGCAGATGTGATAGTAAACTGTAGTGGGGTTAGATCTGGAGACCTCCAGCCTGACCCTGAACTCCAACCAGGTCGGGGACAGATAATAAAGGTGGGGAGACTCACTGTCTGTATCATTTGGGTACAAGGGGGAAAATACTACTTCCTCATATTCCTCTTTTCTAGGTAGAAGCCCCATGGTTGAAGCATTGGATTGTGACCCACACTGGAGAGATCTACAACTCACCATATATCATTCCAGGGTAGCACTGACTGACTTAAGACTGACCAATTCTCAGCAGTCCAAAGCCACTTTCACACTGTATTCCTGGTAACAGTAAATCTAGCATTTATTTGGCTGTCCCCCTTCTGCCAGAACCCACCAAAGTGGCTTTTTACTAGAAATGTTTTTTCAGTTGTTTCGAGGAGAGTGGCATCAGCTACAATTAATCTTTCGCACAAAAGAACATGGACAGTGAGTCTTTTGTGGTGAAGGTTGATACTCTGGTTGGGGCATGCAACATTTGATTTCACAGGAAGGAAACGTGAAAATGCCGGTGTGAAAGAGGTTTTTAGTGACTTGAAGTCGCACTTCCATTTTACATATACTGTAATCTCTCAAATTGCTGTATGTAAAGCATGTAAAGCAAGGCCCTGGTCCTCAACATATCCATGGATTATTTTTTTGTACTATCACACCCTTATGAATAGTAATTGCGAAGGTACTTTCTATTTGTCATAGTGTTGTTTTTTGTTGTCTGTTCTCAACAAATGTGTATTTGTAGGAGTAATGATGTGTCAGTCGGTGGGGTGTTCCAGTTGGGCAATTGGAATGAAAGCAGTGATTCTGTCACCCATGAACACATTTGGCAACAGGCCTGCCAGCTTGAGCCGAGTCTAAAGGTAAAGTAGTGTTACAATTCTTGTCATCCCAGTTCACATATATGAGGGGTAGTCATGAGTAATGAGTAATGAGACTTGTAATGAGACTTGTTCATTTTACCTGACTTAGAGCGGATATTTCTTTTCAGGAAATTTCAACAGTCTGTCGTTGAAATACTTACAGGTACTTTTTTGCAGTGACGTGCGATGAGGTTCATGGCTGGTGAGGCACTGATGTCATCACAGCTTTACAAACATGAACTCTACAGAGTCGCGTATTCACCATTTGATTGGCAACAGTTAACATGTTTTGTTTAAAATTTCGTGGCATCATTCTTTATATACAAACTATTGCATAGAAAAAATAATTAAAAAAAAGTTATTATCGTGTTACCTTTACTTATAAATAAAGTCCATGCGCCGCTCCTTCTGAAGAAAGGCATGGATAACTTCTTTGTACATGCCTTCCTTATCTTTCTTCAGTTTTAAAAGTCTCTCTGTGTCAATGGAGATCACTGCCAGTGAAGAAAGTCGTCCTTAATGAGTCCTGTTCCAACTGTATGTTTTTCTTTCCAGTGCTCCACTGATGCTATAGTACACAGGTGTCAAAGTCAAGGCACGCGGGCTGAATACGGCCCGCCACATCATTTTTTTCAGCCCGCGAAAGCAAATCAAACTTGTTAAATTCCATGATGATTGCTAAAATCTGAGCCAAAATTTCATATTTTTGGATGTCAGCCACAATAAAAGTCATTATTCTTGACTTCAGATTTGAAAACGAGTTATTCATTAATTTGCTGTGTGCTCTATATGTAATATTTGAAGGGATTTAAACATTCTAATGGGTTCCCCAAATTCATAACGGCCCTTGAGAGGAAACCATAACTACAATGTGGCCCGCGGCAAAAAATGACTTTGACACCCCTGCTATAGTAGCTGGAACAGTGATCACGAGCTGGAGCAACTTTGTCGTCTCAGGAATAGTTTCAATGAGATCCTCCTGGGCCAAAAGCTGAGAAACTGTCCAGGAGATTTATATCCATCCCTCACCGTTTGTGAGCTATACAGTCCGGTGTTGGTCTTCTTTTAATTATTATCTCCTGCATCGATTGAAAGTCCAGCTTAGAAAATTCGTTCAATTTAGATATGTAATCCTTCACTCTGAAAATAAGGCCAAGCAACACGAAAAAATGACTGGATGGTTGCACTTAAACTTGCTAACTGTTTACTGTAGCTTGCTGTCACTAATTCTATTATTCTGCAGCTGAGGAGTCACAAGAAGAATCTGTAATCACCAGCGCCCCTTGTCATGAGGCAGGGGAACTGCGTGCCTCACCTATGCGCACAGTTTTGATAAAAATAAAATACAATAAACACTGTAGTACAGTGTTTATAATGTACAATGACTGTACATTATATACACCAGCTAAACTGTAGAAATTTAGTTAATATACTCAAAGCTTATGAACACTTTAATTGCAATATGCAGAGGGACAGCAATGCGGTTTCACTGCAGAGCAAGCCAGCACAGTTAGCATAGTCGTTGCGCAATCCACGGTGAGGCTCAGCCGGCTGCTGCCTCACCGCTCGTCTCTATTTAGTATTTCAACAGTAAATGTGAAAATTCAGCGATTTTGAAAAAAAAAATCCAAAAATGGTGAAGTTAAATGGAAAAGAACGTTAAAGTACAAATCACTAAATAAATATAACTGTTTTTTTTTTTCATTTTATATTTCCATGATGACAGGTGAGGCGTGGCCTCACCTATCCTCCCCTGACTGCACATCACTGCTTTTTTGTGTATAACTGCCAAAAAATGTGGTATGAATGTGTCGGCTATTTTCAAAATGAGATCATCACCTGTCAGAAATGAGGAACTGTGATTGAATTCCTTGTTTTAAAAGGGTTAGCATCAGTACACATTTATTAAAAAAAAACATTTATTAAAAATTGGGAAAAAAAATTACGGCGATGCTGGACTTGGCTGTAGTACTGTGGAAAAGGTGGGTAACCAGTATCAAAGTGAACGATGTTTAAATCTAGATGAGCATAAGAGCAAGTGGACCATTTTCGGCAGTTAATCCTATTAACAGTGCTGGGTCGAGAAATTGGTCAAAGGCGTTGACTGAATCATCATTGATGACATTGCTGAACTTGTTAGAATGGGTCATGGAGGTGCTGCAAAATTGTGTGGTAGTTAGACTTTACAAAGGTCTGTTCTCGCTGGGCTCCAAGACAATTTACTGATGCCAATAAGCAAGCCAATTTCCAAGCTTGTTCAGAGCCTCTCGAGTGTAAAAAAATGGATTTAACTTTTACTCATATTACTTTTACTCATACACAAGATGAGATGGGGATGAATCGTTTAATTAATTTTGTATTGGTGGTTCCAATTCCAAAACAAGGAATTAAATTAAACGTTTTGTGTTGTGTCACATTATTTGTTATTTTGTTTTGTTTTAATTTGTGACTTCAAGATGGTGCTGCAAACGTGGCTGCCTTTACAGCAGCCCCTATATTTTGTTTTTCAGAATCAGAATCAGAATACCTTTATTCGTCCCGCAATGGGGAAATTTGCAGTCCACAGCAGCAATTGAAGAGGGATGGGGTTGGGGTGGGAGTGAAAGGATAGAAAATAAGATATTCTAAGAATAACAAAATAAAAATGTCAACTGTATACTGCGCAAATGTAGATGTGCAAAAACCGTTCTATAAACAAGACTGTACATAGTGCAGAATTAAGAAATGCATTTAGATATATTGCAACAACCCATATTTACAAGTGTCCATTTTTTTTTTCCACATGTGTTTTTGCTGCTGGGAAATGTCAATTTCTCCACTGTGAGACAAATAAAGGCTCATATAATCTAATATAATATAATCTAAATCCACTCTTTGCCTCTGACAATGATCCAATAACACAATTTCCAAAATGGCTGACAGGATTGGAATATGTTAAAACTAATATTTTCACAGTTTACAGTATATCCAAGCATTTTAACAACACATTGTTGATATTTCTGTCTAAAATATGAAATATAAATTGGGTGAATTGAAGAGGACATTGTATTGTGTTGAAAAACAACCGTATTAAAACTGAAAAAATGTACAAACATTTGACATACAGTATGTATAACTTTTTTTTAAATTGTGCACAAAATGAACCTTGGACGACATACGATCATGACAGTCCTGCATCACTGATTGGACAACCAATGTAGTAATGTGATCATCTGTAGCCATTGATGGGCAGACGGGAGTGTCATAACTAATTGACATTTTGACATTTACCTCCATGGCAGAGGTTCTGTTGAACCCCGAGACGATTCACCGAACCCCACTGTTTTAAAGGCATTACGATATAGGAAGAGAAAAGGGGCCTTCCCAAAATTGTTCCCGCAAAGTTGGTAGCATACAACTGTCCAAAAGGCCTGGTAAGATGAACAATTCAAATTCCGTATGACATATCAGTAAGCGATCAATGACTACTTGATTTTCAAGTGTGCTGCAAACGTGTTGTTCATCTTTGTACAAAACACAACACTGCTGAAATGTTCACTTCTTATAGATCCAAAAAGAACTAACTCGTGATCAGCAGTATGATTGAATTATCAAACTATCATAAAAACGTGCACATATTATTAGCAGTACATTTTGTTCCAGCCGACTACCTTATTTATTTGCAAACTCGTGTCTTCTTTGTGTTTCCTTTTTTTATCATTTTGCACCGATAAGTTGGTCATTTTGGTTTGATTCGTGCCCTTTGATTTGTCTATTGTTGTTTTTCTGCAACACAGCATGCCAGGATAGTACATGACTGGACCGGCCTCAGGCCAGCTCGGAGTAAAGTCAGACTGGAGAGAGAGACTATACTGTATGGTGCCACTACTGTTGAGGTGATAAATCCAAAACATCTGCTTGTAATTCTACATATGAATTGTTCTTCGGTGTCTGAGTTACTATGATTGCCCCGTAGGTGATTCACAACTACGGCCATGGAGGTTTCGGAATTACCATTTCCAAAGGCTGTGCAGATGAAGCAGCCAGGCTTTTTGGTCAGATTTTGGAAGAAAGGGGGAAGGGACTAAAAGCTCACCTGTGAATTTGTTCTATGCATTTTTAATGCAATTGTCATCAAATTATAACTTAAAGGACAACCGACACCATTTTTTTGTTTCCTAACAGATCAGATCAGAAAAATGTTTGATAGCATCTAAAATACCCAAAACACGCATGCTGATATTTTTAGTCAAATTCAAAACACCAATAAAAATTAGTTAAAGTGTCCCAAAACTACTTCGAAATGACCACGGAGATGCCGAGTTTCAGAAGGTCCCATCCCCTTGTTGGTGACGTCACACCAGGACGTCTTGCCTTGCTCGAGAATCAAAACAATGGCTTCAGATTCGGAGAAGATGCTTTCTTGTTACTCATCCAGTTATGAATATGATTCAAATAGTTCTGAAGAGAAAAGCATAAATGTTTGCAATCGATTAAAGAAGTCCTCCCGTATCAATTCGAGCCGTCAGGACGCCAATGTAGCGTCCCAGAAAATGCACAAGATGACGCCCAAGCTCCGTTGGAAATGGGCTGATTTGTCTGCTGGGAATTTGTGTCAACTACTATCAAATAGTAGTCTTGGTGCAACACACAACGAATCACCATCGCATTATTGTGTGTTGTATGTGTTTTCCTTCTAATTTCGCCATCAACACAGATCAACACAAAGTTTTCAGACCAAACAACGTACCCAAAATGCTATGTGTGTCTTTTTCTCGGGGGCGTTCCAGACATGACGTCACGTCAGGCATCTTCATCAACTCGAAAACAAGACTTCCTGAATATTCAGCGCGAGTCTTAAAAAGGTAAACTATAGCTATATGCTGTGGACTCGTAAAATACGCTCAGTAGAAGTCATTTGAAGTGATTTTACAAATTATGGACAACTTGTCAGGGGGCGTCGGTTGTCCTTTAAATAGCAGAAACAAAACTCTAAATGGGAATGATATTCAGACCTGCTATAGCAGCTTTACTTTCTTTTCAGTAGTCATCTGAGTAATGATGAGACACTAGAGTTGGCACACGGGCATTGTGCTTTAGGCACAGCTATGCCAGATGATCTAGGAAATTGTTTTATGTTTCCACGTGTCGCTTGAAATGCGCTCACGTACCACTCAGGTCACCCTTGGTTGGGACTTAGACCATTGCTCGTTCTCGCTTTTTTCCTTTGCCCATCGGAAAAAAGGATTCAGACCTTTTTTTTTAATTTCTCAATTTCTGAGACTGACATACCTCACCTGTCCTCACACTTTCTTCCGGCATACCTGAATGCCATTCATTCCAGCCATTCTATTGTAGTTTTACATTGGCCAAAGGGATGGCAATGGTGGATGATTTTTTTTTTAGTGCAGTGACATTTTCCTCTCTGAAGTCGCTTTCGTGCGTAGACAGTAGATGGGACTTGCGAAGCACGCGAAAAGCTGCAGCAGCTTTTTTTTGTCCTTTCATGATTGACTGCAATAATCTCAAATATTGCTCAGCCCTGGGAGCCGGAGCTAGAATGAGGCGTTGGCCCACTGTTTTGTGTGGAAGAGGCTCGGCCCATCATCTCCTGGCCCCACTGGCGCTGGCTGGATTCCTGCAGGCCTCGTCCCGTTGTCTCAATCGGCAGTGCGCAAGATGCGATAGCGGCAAGCAGACAGCAACAACAGTAAACCGAGAGAGCCAAATACACAGATGACTCCAACAACACCTGCAAGGGAAAACAGAAGGGGCTGCACGGTGTTTCACTTTGTCACATCAATGTGTGTCAAACTTGGCAGATGCTACCTGTGCAACAAACGGTGTGATGAATGCACCAACTCTCGCCATTCCACTACTTGTTCCCAACCCTAAAGCCCGGGTTGCAGTTGGATACACCTGTAGAACATCAGAAAACACTGAATATCATACGACTTTTCTTTGTCCTTGACAGCCGTATTGATTTTGTTGACATTGGACTAATCCTATTCATTCACGGTGCGTCAATGTGAAGACTGTAATTAACCTCTGGTGTATACACGTAGGCGGCTTGGAATCCTCCCGCGATGAAAGCTCTGGCAATGAATATCAGCACTGTCATGGACGCTCTGTGACAAAAATGAGATGCCATCCTGGCTTTATGACAAGGATGCAATTTGCTGAAAAAACATGAACGATCTTTTGCAAACTTCTCCTTTTACCTTCCAACACAACCATAAAGCGGAATGATGGACAGGGAGAAGACAAGGAAACACAAGGCCATGGTCTTCCTTCTTCCTAAGCGATCAATTGCCCACAAAGTCACCAACAGCCCTGAGGAAAGTTTTTGGAATGGAGTCAAGATACAAAAATCCTGAAAATTGTTAAAGCATTTTTTTTTTGTTTTACCAGGGAATTCCGATAAGGTTGTCCATAACAGGTCTTTGTAGTCATCACTGTTCAAATATTTACACTCCAAGCTGCATCTGAGTTCCATCTTTTTACCACTAGACACTAGACAAAAATAAAGAAAAACACATTTTTAGCTTTGATCATTTAATAATGCTGGTGTGTCTGTGCTTTTACGCTTAACCCTCCCCCCCACACACAAATAAACAGCAAAACAACAACAAATATATTTTATGACTGATGTGATTCCGCTAATATTTTCAAGTTTGAAGTTTCATTTTGAATCATTTTTAACACTTATTATTTTTTTTATAATACACCTGGCATGAACTTTAATGTATGGATAGAAGGCATATTTCTAAATTCAAAAATAATATTGGTGCGCCTCCTCCAATATTTAATTAATTCTTAAACTAGAATTAATTATAACATAAAATGCACTGTACAAAGGTGGTTTATGCTGGCCTAACACCTTCATTAAAACAATTAATACGTCAGTTTAAGGTAGTGCATTTTACATTTGGAGACGTACGTTTGTCTACATAATGCAGTTCAGTGTAAAACAGAAACAATTTAAAATCTTAAATTAACTCATTCACTGCCAGACGTGCAAACATGGGTCCACTCCAGTGCCAGGGTTTTTGTCATTGTCACTCGAATTCCAGAAGCCACAGAATATTGAGTTTTAGGACAACATAAACATTCAATGCAGCCGAAGAAACCTTAGACTCTCTCCTTTCATCAGAAAAATAAAGTGAATTCCTAAATAAATGGGTCTGGAGTTATATGAGTTAGAGAGTGGCTGTCCAAAATACAATGCAATACATACATATTGGTTTAAAAAGCACTTTAACAACAGCTGAAGCTGGAACAATGCGCTAACATGAAAAAAAGGGAACTGCTGCCTCCTGGGGAAGGGAAAAACATTGCCAGAATCCATGGCAAGCGCTTTATCGGCACCCACGCAAGAAAAAACAAAACCCAAAAGTAATTCGGGAATGGCAGTCTACGTCATATTTTCCACTCCCGCATAAATTTGTGAATGGCAGTGAATGAGTTAAACAAAAACAAAGACAAAGCAGTGACTCACTTCCACATGCACCTCCTTCCTGAAAGAGCTCAGTGGTGAGCAATACAAGGCCGTAATACGAAAAGGCATTTGCAAACCTGAAAACAAAGGAACAATCTGAAGATTCTGCTAAATGTGCCCATTCAGTTTAACCAAATGTGTTTGTTTAATGAGAAAAGCCATAAATGTTTCTTCAATTTACCAAATAAACCACAGAAGAACTGTTGTCCAGCGGAAGTGAGATGAGAATAAGTCACGAATCTTCCCACGTTCCTCCTGATCATAAAACAGAAATCAAGAGTCAGACAACACGCATAAATGAAAAGCATAAAAATAGCTGAATTATATTTGGACCGTGAAGGTCTGCAGAAACTGATTTACTTGTTTGGCTGCAATGAGTTTTCCCAGCGGCATGGGTACACCATTCTCCACGGCAATCCGCTTCAAAGTAGCCAGAGCTTTTTCTTGATTCCCTGTCAACACGTCGTATCGAGCACTCTCGGGTAGCCACTGCCGTCCAAGTGAAGAGACTCATCAGTTTACTCAGCTTCTTGGAGAACATTCACAATTTAAAGAAGACATATTGGGCCCTATTTTGGGAGACAGGCACAACTGAGCTTAGCATTAAACATAACCGCATCTGGATATTCATTCGATATCCGAGGGCAAGTCCAGTTTATTGTGTTTGGAATTTGGCAGACTGCACAAAGCCTCGTGAAATGTTCTGGTGGACACTACGTATTTTATACTACGCACGCCCACCCCCAACGCATGTGACATATTGGTGACAGAAAGTACACTAGATTTTAGACCAAGTGGCGCAGGTGGTGTAATATGGTGGAATAGTTTGAGGTACAGGCAGAAAGATTCTGAGGTCAGACTGCTATGTGTGCAGGATGTCATCGTACTGTACGACTTCATTACAGTCCTGCCATCTAGCCCATGCGCCTCTCCCGCTCACTTCCAATGGGTGGGAATTCTCAAGTCAGCTGTGATCAAGTCCCACAATGACAAAAATTCCCATTTTAAAATGCGACCCTCTATGAAAATGTCAAAAGAAAGAAAACTCCATCCATGCATTGGAGTTAGATTGCAATTTGTGCACGCCTTACGCAACGATAGGCCCCATTGTACAGTAAGACCTCAACTTACAAACACCTTATCTTACAAACTTTTCGTCTTACAAACGTCAAATTTATGAAAAATTAAACCTTATAATAAGCACTATTTTCATAATACACACCCACCACGGCTGGCGGCGTGATCTTCGGCGGAAGCACACGACCGAACAGCACCACAGGTTAAGTTACCAACAGTCCATATGGAAGGTGACTCTCCTTCCATAAGGCATCAACGACCATCAAAAAGGTAAATAAAACTTTATTTTACAGCACAGTTTATTTCTTTAATTACAGTCCTCATGTAATGCGCCTCTCTTTCCAAACAGCAATTCCCTTTGATTTTCGACCTCCAACGCCATTCCATCAAGCCATAAATGACCATCACAAATGTAAATAAAGTGACTTTATGATACAACGCAGTGTATTTCTTTCATTACAATACAATAGCACATTTATTATACATAGAATAAGGTATGTTGTGTGTAGTTTTAAGGCTTATTTAGTTGAAAAGTATATTTTATGGAAACCCGGGAACGGATTATTCCCATTTTAATGGTTTCCTATGGGAATTTTTTTGAGATACACACTTTTCGCCTTACACACTCTGTCTGGGAACCAATTAAGTTCGTAAGATGAGGTCTCACTGTATTTCGATGATGACCAATGGTGGTGCTAAGGTTAGCCAGTGAAAAGCACACCTTAGCCACCGTCAAGGAAAAAAAAAGTACAAACTGTGATTATATTTTTAGTTGTGAAGGCTACTTCATCACCCATCCAATGAACCAGAATTGGAATTTAATCGAGATGGAAAAGATCAGTTGAATTACATTTTGACGCACTCTGGCTAAACTCTGCACAGCTTTTCTTTGACACATTTTCTGATTTTCAGAGGCAGCTCACAAAAGATTTCTCAGTATTTTGTGGTCTAATTGCACAGTCAGGGCAAACAAATTTGTAAAATTGAAAGGTCTATTTTTCATACCGATTGAGAATAGACGGAAAAGAAGTTTCACGTTTAAAGGTTATGCCTTGTTATATGCTTAGTTGACCGAACACGTGTGACTACAAGGCCAGTATACACAATGGAGCATAGAGAATCTGGGGTCAATTTGAGGCGAACAAACACAGCCTGTTAAACTGTCATCCTTGAGTCAGAGATCTATGAAATCCAAGGCCTTTCTACTCCTTCCAAACTTTTTTCCGCTTTTGCACTCCCCCATCCCTCTATAATCTCAGACATTATCACTAAATCCAAGAACTCCTCCTGTCAACTCGACCCCCTCCCCACTACCCTTATCAAGTCCTGCCTACCCTCTCTTCTCCCATTTATTTCTACCATTATTCACTCCTCATTATCAACTGGAACTGTTCCTATCCCACTCAAAACCGCAGCTGTCACTCCAATCTTGAAAAAACCTGGCTCAGACCCTAACGATTTCAATAACTTACGTCCAATTTCCCATCTTCCATTCATCGCCAAAATTCTTGAAAAGACAGTTGTTTCCCAGCTTCACTCACACCTCACTCACAATAACCTCTACGAACAATTCCAGTCTGGTTTCCGCCCCCGCCACAGTACTGAATCGGCTCTCATAAAAATCACGAATGATCTTTTTATGGCAGCCGATGCCGGTTCACTCTCCATCCTCATTCTTCTCGACCTGACCTCAGCTTTTGACACCATTTCCCACCCTATCCTTCTCGACAGACTTTCCACCCTAGGCATCACCCACACCCCACTCCGCTGGTTTCATTCCTATCTCTCTGATCGCGCACAATTCATCCAAATCAACTCGTTCACCTCACGGTCCTCTCCGGTGTCCTCTGGTGTGCCTCAAGGGTCTGTCCTGGGGCCACTTCTCTTTATTATCTACCTACTTCCTCTTGGCAATATTTTCCGTAAGTTTGGCATTCACTTTCACTGCTTCGCGGATGACACCCAACTCTACCTCTCCAGCAAACCCGACGCTTCTCTTCCACCTTCATCCCTTTCATGTTGCCTCTCAGAAATTAAATCCTGGCTTTCCCATAACTTTCTCAAGCTCAACAGTGAAAAAACTGAACTTCTTCTTGTCGGTACCAAATCCACCCTCCACAAAACTAACAGTTTCTCCCTCACCATTGACAGTTCTCCCGTGTCCCCCTCCCCTCAGGTCAAGAGTCTGGGTGTCATCCTCGATAGCTCACTTTCCTTTCACTCCCATATTAATAACATTACTCGGTCTGCTTATTTCCACCTCCGCAATATTAACCGTCTCCGTCCCTCTCTCACCCCTCACTCCGCTGCTATCCTTATCCACAGTCTTGTCACCTCCCGCATCGATTATTGCAACGCACTTCTCTTCGGTGTCAATCAGAAATTTCTCCATAAACTCCAACTCGTCCAAAATTCTTCAGCCCGGATCATCACTAAAACCCCCTCCTTTCACCACATCACCCCTGTACTCCAGCAACTCCACTGGCTACCGGTTAAACATCGTATCTAATTCAAAATACTTCTGTTTACTTTCAAAGCCATCCATAACCTTGCTCCTCCCTATCTTTCTGACCTGCTTCAAATCTCTGTTCCCTCTCGGTCCCTCAGATCCTCATCCTCCCTTCACCTCTATGTGCCCTCTGCCCGTCTCACCACGATGGGATGCAGAGCTTTCAGCCGCTCTGCTCCCAAACTCTGGAATTCACTCCCACCCAACATCCGTAATATTGACTCCCTCCCTATTTTCAAGGCTCATCTCAAAACCCATTTGTTTCAAATTGCTTTCAATGTCTGATTCTCTCTGCTATTTTATTATTTATCATTTTACTTATGGTTTTATTGTTATGTGCTGTGTTCTATTGTTTTTATTGTAAAGTGTCCTTGGGTGTTTTGAAAGGCGCTTGAAATAAAATGTATTATTATTATTATTATAAGGCGCGAGGGAGTATTTGTTACACTCCTGCACAAGAAGATGTCATTAGCAAGGTTACAAATCTATCTGTTCATGGAAAGCCCACCCGTTAAAATGTCTACGTTCTGTTGTTTTATGAATGTTAGTGCTTGTACCAGAGGATGACTTTTAGGGGTGTCCATTGGACATCCAGGGTCGTGGTATTCAAATCAAGAAGACTGTTTTTTATAAATGTATCACTTAAATTTGCATACACTTTCAATAAATATGAATGGCTGTGTCCCCTGCCGGCAGTAAAAGACATACTTCCCGTCTTCAAGCCTTTGTTTACAGTGTCCGAGCGAACATCTCTGACACATACTCTGTCCCCTTTCAAGAACATTGAATTTATACTCACAAAACATAGGATGGCAAATATGAAAAGGGGGATAGTTGAGAGGCCAAGGAGCCAACGCCAGCCCAGAGAAGGCATCACTAGAATAGCAAGAAGGACCTCAAACACTGTGCCCAGCGCCCAGAATATCTGTAAGGCAAAAGCGGTGAAGACGGAACAAAAGCGCTGTGGGCATCAGTCTCGGGCTCTAGGCAGATATTGACCGAACAAACCTCAATTAGCAATATACAAGTTGCTCTGGACTTCATGGGAAGGAATTCAGCATACAACGTAACCCTGCCGATGAGAAACAAAGCCCGTGTAATTTCAAGTCTTGCTCTTGCTGGTTGTTCATAATAAGTGGATGAGAGATACACACGACTGCGGGGCTCCACCGATGCCAAAGCCCACCAGAGCGCGGAGGAAGAGGATCCAAGCATAGATGGGTGCAAAAGCACTCATCAGGCCATAGAAAATCGTCCACAACACACTCATTGTCAGACCCTGTGTGTTAAAACACAAACATAATTTACGGCATAATCAGTATTTTGGGAAACGTCTGGTGATTTCAATTCTCACATGTGGAACTGTTGTGCTGGAAAGTTGAAATAAATCTTGGACATGACAGTAGAAAGAAACTTTTGGCCCCTGCTACTATGAGTTAGGAAAGGCATCGTTGCAAATCGATATGGTTCTCGCATTGGCATATAAAGGAGGAAGAGAAACCTTTACAACTTTTGGAGTACTGAGACCGAATATGAGAGCCCTGTTGCTCAATAAGAATTGCAGTGAGCTGTGGCGCCTGTGTAGGGAAATCGTAATTTTCCTGACGACATCCAAAATGAGGCAGTTCTCCTTCACTTCAAAGTCGAACCTTGCATGGACACAATATCCTCCAGAATATATTTTAAAATATACATTCATTTTCTGAAGAGTATCCTTACTGGGATCATGGGGATTGTTGGAGCCTTTCCCAGCTGTTTTCGGGCAATAAGTGGGGGGCACCCTGTTCTGGTTGCCAGTCAATCACAGTGCACATAGACACAAATAACTATCTGTGCACACAATCACAACTTAGGACAATTTCGAGTGTTCAATCAGCCTGCCATGGATGTTTTTAGAAAGTGGGAGGAAACCGGAGGACCCAGCAAAAATCCACGCGAGCACAAGGAGAACATTGCAAACTCCACACAGGGAGGCCAGAGCAGGGATTGAACCCACAACCTCAACAGTGTGATGTAACGCGCAAACCACTGGAACACCGGTTTGCTGGGCAAAAAAAATAAATAAATAAATAAATAAATACACAAACACACAAATAATAAATAAATAAATACATACATACATACATACATACATACATACATGCATACATACACACACACACACACACACACACACATACACACATACATACATAAACAAATAAATAAATAAACAAATACATCGATAAATAAATACATGGGCCACCCTAAACTATACAATTATTAAACCATTTTTAATTTTAATGCCTTGCTCAGAGGCACTTGGACAGTGGTCATGAACCAGAAGTGGTAGGATCCCTTTAGCAATTATTTTTTTTGTGCAATCTGTAGACTTGAATGCACAAAGTATTTTTTACTCACAATTAGCGATTGATGTGCTATAAAACATACTCACTGTCTTACGTCCGTACTTGTCAGATATGTTTCCCCAAAGGGAGGAGCTTATCATCATTCCAATAAACACCGCCTGTTAATTGACAAGATATGTCAGTGAATGTGGGAATGTCATAATATTATACTTTTTTGAACAATAAAACAAAACCTCCAAACTGGTGCAGTGTTACACGTACACAAAGTGGACATAGAACAATAAGTCACAGTCTTAATAAGCTATTATATTCATACTAAAGAAGCATAAGGTTGCAGGTCCTATTCTGTGCTGACTTTGTCGGAAAAGGTTGTGAAAGGCCCTTTTTTGTCTCAGGACAGTGTTGTCTGAAAATCATTGAAGCAGGCATCGCAAGTGCATGTCGGGGTTTGTAATAATTTGACGTCAGTCAGCCCTTCAGATGAACCAGAAGAGTGATGTTCAAGATGGCGCCTGAGTAGGCAGCTGTCAGCAAATGCTCTCACGACCCTTGCTTTTTTTGTTTGTTTTTGTGTTGTTTTTGTGTTTTCTTTTGACCCTTTGAGTTGTTGTGCCTTGTGTGGAACAGATACGGAATGTTTTTCAGCATTTTTGGCCACGACATTATCAATGAGCGGTTGCGCCTTTTTGGCAGCACGTACAGGTGTATATATGCCAGAATTGTTTTTGATTTGGGAGGAATGTTGGTGCCATTTTACTGTCGGTGTTGTTGCAGATTCTGCGGCTGGATGGATGCATGGATCGAGGAGCTCGCGATGAAAAAAAAAGGAGCGTCAGCGCAAAGCGCTGATGCGTATGTGGAACTATCACGGCTTGGAATTGAAGCGGGTGTATGTGGAACAGGAGATGTGAGACAGTCTCTTCGTCAATGGATGCTACAGCTTCGTGTTTGCTTTCAACATTTAGCTTGTACCAGCCGTGCACATTTCACCATGACGTCCCTGATCCACCGGTGAAAAGGATGTCCTGACCCTCCCCTCTTTCCTCTAGAAATGCTTTTTACAACAAAGAAGGTGCAGAAAGCGCTTAAGATTGAATGACTGTATGTGTCTTTATGTTGTCATATTCTTTGTTATTTAGTTTGTTTTTTTTTTACTTCAAGTTGGCGCCGCAAGAAAAGGCTGCCTTCACAGCAACCCCTGAAGTTTTGTTTGTCTACTTTTTCCTTTCCTCTTACTTTCATCACTTTGCTGCTGTGAAATGTAAATGTATCCACTGTATAGGCTAATCCTATCCAATCCAATCCAATCCAATTGTTAGCCGACAGGCGCTACGTGAAGCGCAACAACAGTCACCTTTGACATTATCGTAATCACAAATGTTCTTCTGAATGAATGGATGAGAATTTGCACAGAAACGCTCTAGGATACACTTGAAGACATTAGTCAAACTCCAATCTCTGAAGGAAGCCATCTTGCATCTTTTCAGTATTTCCTTCCTCCAATCCAACTGATTTAAATGATCAGAATTGTTATCAGGGTTCTGCAGGAGGGGAATATCTAAAACATGACTTCAATGAATCTATAATTAATATATATTCCAATTTCAGAATTTGACTGCTAAAATAAATTCACTTTTTTATCAAATATTACTTTAAGACTAATTAATAAACGTAGAATTACACAAGTATAATCAATCATTAGGCACACAAGCAAACAGAGCAATAATCACTGATATGGCAGCATATTTACCGATGTGAGAAGCGCCACCTCCAGACTTGGTAGTCTCCATTCGCAGTGAAGCTGTGGGGCCAAGATGCTTAGAATCATCATCTCCATTGCGTCTGCCATCTAAACAAAATAATCATGAGTTTACGGACAAATTCAAATCAAGTATAACCATCTACAGAGATATAAGGAAGAGAGAATATATAGCAAAGAGAATCTGTAGCACATAAGTCCTCACCCAGGACAGACCAGTTAGGATGGAGAGCTTCCACTGGAAGGTCCCGAAGCCGATGGCTTCAACAGCATCTTCAACCATGAATGTGTCTAAAAAGTCAGTTAAATAGGATGCGAATGCAAAGAGAACACAATGCGATATGATCACGCTGATACAAGTGCATCAATAAAAGCAACCACATTACGACGCCTACCATCAGTTGGGTTGGCAAACTCTCGAGGGACCGGAACTCCATCCGCGAGGGTCACAGGCTCCATCTCTTTCGGGTCTGACAACCGCACCGCTGCAAATGACTCTCCATTTTCGCCATCATCCTCTGAGCGTGTGCTCTCGCCCGTGTGACGGAAGCGGACGACACTAGGAGTAAAATATCAGATGTGCAAATCCTTCTCAAATCCATTCACAAATACAATGACAACTTTTCTATTTCAAATCGGGTCTATTTGCAGCATCTTTTCACGCTAAAATTCGGATCAGGCCCGATTCAGCTGCTCATGTACTGGCTGGAGGATACAATCACAAGACCAAAGCAAGATTGAAAACAAACATCAAGGCTCACTGCTCTGGTTGAATGTTTTTCTGCCAATGCATGGGAAAATAATAAAGTACATACAGTAAAGTCTCGTTATATCGATATTCTCGGGAGTCGGAAAAAATATCGATATAACCGGGACTATCGATATATCCGATCCTGCGGGCATGTAATTTTCTCCTTGAGTTCATAGAAATAGTATCGTAATAAGCAGTACTAGCGATATAACCGATATCGATATAACGAGACTTTACTGTATTTTAATCAAATATATGAAACGTTAAAATAATAGCTACTCATGTGACTTTGCAGGATAAACAACACAAAATGTGCACGTGTTCCAGAGATGGAAGGTGCAATTTTCTCCTACATGACAAGATAATGACCAGTTGACACAGCGCCAGTGATATCTTTTTGCTGTAATTAGAGGATTGTCACGTTTTGCGAGGTGGTGATGGCGGGTTCGGATCCCAAATAGCAGGCAGGAGGGAGCAGGGGGTTGTTTGACAAATTGTATTAAAATAAAGTCAGCAGGAACAAAATGTAAAACATCAAAATGATCTGAATGGAAAAAATACAAAGTAGCAAAAGAAAACCAAGTGTAAAAGTCCACCAAGGTTAAACAAACACGTACACAATGCATGCTGCAACCAAGCAGCAAACAAACAATGAATCGGCACCGGATGATCGTGCCAGGTGTCCTTTTAAGTGTTATTGATTATAACGACCAGCACCTGCGAGGCTGCCGGCAGGGCTGACGTCGCTACCCGCTGGTCGCCAATCTGATCGGGACGACCAGCACCTGTGCAGGTGCAGGCGGGGCCGACAGCGCCCCCCGTTGGTCGCCAACCAGATCATGACAAGGATACAACATTCAGTTCTTGACGCTGCAGATTACATTTTGAGATATTGTGTGAGTGTCCTCCAGGTATTTCAGCTGCCTCCCACATTTCTAAAACATGCTCGAGCAATTCATCGATTAATTCCACCCATCCAAACAGACAAACAGAGAGCAGTAACAGAAAAGGTGCACCGAGACAGAAAAGTAACCACCTGGGTCTTAAATTTACAACCCTCTGCCCAAAAATAATAATAATAGCAACAAAAAAAAACAGTCACAAGCAATGTAAAAAGCACATATTGGTCCCCGATCTGTGCACATTGCATGAAGGACACAAAAGGTCTACACCATGAAAATTGAGTAGAAATAGAGATAGGTAACAATCACTTAGAATCTTATTTGTCAACAATCATGCCAGAAAAGTACTGTTACCTGCACCGTGGATTTTCACCACAGATTTCCACCATATCATAATTGAAGCGAATGTGGAAGCTTACAATTCAAGGCCATCATCGATGAAAAGGTTTTTTCAGCCGTCATCTGTACTTCTTTGAAGGTGTCGGATGTCCGACACCTTCAAAGATGTATAGATGTTTATTTGCATCATAGTGTTTATTTGCGACAAAGTGTTTATTTGCGCTTAACTCAAATAATTATTTTCCGATTCTTGCACACTGCAAGAATCCAAACTAGGGCGCGGAAAATCCTACTGGACCCTCCGCACCCTGCCCACCACCTTTTCCAGCTACTCCCCTCAGGCAGGCGCTACCGATCCATGCGCACCAAATCCAGCAGACATTTAAACAGCTTCTTCCCCCAAGCCATTAACTCTTTGAACTCTTTGAACTCTTTCAACAGTAGCCAAAATGGAACTGTATAGTGCCACTTTTTTTGACGATGATACTAGTGCAGCGTGTTCTACCGGAAACAAATTCCTTGTGTGTTCTACATACTTGGCAATAAAGATGATTCTGATTCTGATTCTGATTCTTTTAAAACTGTTGGATATGTGTTAAGGTCAGCTTTATTATGATCTACACTCATCTAGAAGAAAGGGATATTTTTTTTCTTTTCCGAACACACACAGTCATTCAGATTTCATATATTTGGTGTCAGATGTCCGACACCTTCAAAGATGTACAGATGACGGCTGAAGAAACCTTTTCATCGATGGACCACTCCTGTACGACTGAGAGCTTACACAGACGTTAAGGCCATCATATTTTTGGCAGGAGAAATGTATTTTTAGTTTGTTTTATTGACATCATTTCAGAGTAGGAGCATGGCAGAAACACAAGACAAGCACCAATCTCAGCGTCAATATGTTCCCCATCCCTATAATCCCAGTGCATAAACAAATATATACACTGTACCTATTAATGTATTTGAGCAAAGAGATTATTTAGATCAAAGACAGTTCACACTTTGTAAAATATCTCCATGTTAAATCCATCCATTCATTTTCTAATCTTCTTATCCTTACAAGGGTGGCGGGACGTGCTGGAGTCTGTCTCAGCTGGCAGTTGGTTAGGTACACACTGATGTGGGTGTCAGACAATTGCAAGGCACCGGCAAATAAGCATTCACTCTCACAATCACACTTGGGTCCAATTCTTTAGGTCCCATCAACATGCGATGCATATTTTTTTGAATGTGGGAGGAACCAAGACTACCTGAAAAAAAAACACACAAGAAGGCCAGGACAGGAATCGAACCCTGAACCTCTTCATTGAGTGGCAGACCTGCTAACCAGCTGGCACGGTGGACCCCTCCTTGTTAAATCATTGTTAATAATGACTGCATGACAAATCACTCGAATGACCGCAGTGTCTTCACATAGATAACTATCATTGATTTACAATAAAAACATGACACTCAAAGGTAATTTGATCAAATTTGTACTTAAAGAAGTGTGTATCAAATGGATAGCAATTTACATGATAAGTATGAGAGGAAATATCTGTCATTTTCCAAAAGGTTGATGACCCTTGCTGTTTCCTATGTCTTCTTTTTTTCTCTATTTGTTTTCTTCCTATGAAAACAAATTGTCATGATCTGGTTGGCGACCAATGGGTAGCTCTGTCAGCCCTGCCTGCTGCCTCGCAGGTGCTGGTCGTTACAATCAGTGACACTTAAAAGGACTCCCGGCACGACCATCCGGTGTCGGGTCATTGTTGATGCATGTTATATTTCAATCTTGGTTTTCTTTTGACTTTGTATTTTTTCTGTTCAGATGATTTTGATGTTTTACATTTTGTTCCTGCTGACTTTATTTTAATACAATTTGTCAAACACAACCTCCTGCTCCCTCCTGCCTGCTTTTTGGGATCCGCATCCGTCATCACCACCTTGCAAATCATGACACAAATAGAGAAAAAAAAAAAAAAAACAGACGGATATTTGTTGTCAATTTTTTTCTGTTTCACCGCATAAATGTGTGTGTGATGCATAACAGGGAGTTGTAAAATTCTTCACAGATATTCCTTGACTGCCAGTCGTTTCTGCTTTTCAAGTGTCACTATAGCGACAACTCTGAGATCAAGTACTGACTGAAATTAGTGACGGCTGGCGAAGGTCATCGTTGTCCAAATCAGAGCAAACCAGTCTCCGACAGAGAAACGACACGCAAATACGACGACACTGCTTCTGTGTGTTATATGATATTGACGATTTCATTCAGCACTATCTCCAGGTCGTCTTAATAGTGTGTTGACATCGGTGTTCATCACATGACGCTGGCGCCTTGATACAACGTGAGCTAATTGTGTTGTGTCGCGATCTGATCGTACAAACTAGTTACACTCAAGAGCGATTCAATGCCAATAAAATTACACACCGCACAAGGCGGTTTTACTCACGGTAGCTGTCTCAGCTGGAATAGATCATCGTCCATTTTGGTGTTTATTTTCCGACGCTTTGTTGGGTCTCATCGCCGTGTTTACTTGATCACGACGAGATGCGATTTCAGCACTGAGGAGAGCGACACACAGACGGCCAATGAGAAGCCACGACACACAGAAAGGACAGACGCGAGACGAGTTTTAATGACAAGGCCGATTACAATAAATTCCTAAATATATATTTGTTTATATTTCAGGGACCCTATGGTAGCCTATAATTTTATGTCATAGTCCTTGCTCACTAATAGGTAAGAAATAATAAGAAATAATGTAAGAGAGATACATAGGAAAATAGTACTTAATTGATAATATTGCTAAAAATGAAGGTGGTCAACGTAACATGATTTTGTCCGTCAGATATTTTTTCATCGTATTATATATGTATATATTTTTATAACAGTGAAAACATCGGTCCGCTTCCTATGTGGCTCCCCTACAACAATGCTGAAGATATCGGTTCCGCAATAACAACAGCATGTTGTGGTGCCGGCTAGAGACCTCGGATAAACTTGTCAGAGAGTATCTTGGCACCGGACCAAGCGTCAGGTAAAGTATTCAACTTGGCAAAGGCCACATTAAGCCCCTTATCGTGCACCTGGTTCACCTGGTCCAAATAGAAACGGGTCACGACGCCACCCTGTGTCGCTCAGCTGGTAAACAAGACAAACAAGCGACCGGTGTAATGCCTGCGTTGCTAATCCTGAGCGAAGAAACATATACGAATGCATCATAATCTCACATGTGTGTTAATAATGTAACTTAAAAAGATCTCCATGGATACCTGCTAGAATGTCACAGGAAGCTAAAACTCGACGTTGCTGGTAAGTTAGCACAAACGCTAGTGCTAGCATAACTACAAACATAAATGCCTGTCTTTCCTCTGTAAATGCGTGCGAGGTTTCTGACATTTCAGCCACTGCTTGAGTTTTGGGGAAAAAAAGCTCGTTGAAAACTACATTACACATTTGGGAATCTTCACGCATTTCTTCCAGCAGTGGAATTTTTGAGACTTGCCAGACCTTTTGACTGCATTCACGATGTTCTGTCTCCATTAGAAACAAGATGCTAAAAAACTGGGGTCTCATTGGTGGTGTTGCTGCTGCCATCGCGGCTGGTGTGTACGTTTTGTGGGGACCAATCACAGAGCGAAAGAAGAGAAAGAGAGGTGATGATTCACATAATGCACAGTGACAGCTGTAAATTTATAGTTTTAACAGTGAGCCATTTTACCTATAGGTATGGTTCCTGGTCTGTTGAACTTGGGCAACACTTGTTTCCTGAACTCTTTGCTTCAGGGTCTGGCAGCATGCCCGTCCTTCATCCGCTGGCTGGAGAAATTTTCAAACTCGCCTGCAATCCACTCTTGCAAAGAAAATAAGTTGTCCACAACACTTCTCCAGCTTCTCAAAGGTTGTAAAACAGTGGGAGGTGTAAATGCAAAATATTTTTCACAATGTGTGAGTTTTCCAAGTTTGACCAGAGGGTTGTTTCTATGTTAACAGCTCTGTCCAGTAATGAGTTGGGGAATGAAGACGTGTTGGATGCTGGGTGCTTGCTGGATGTTCTCAGACTGTACCGGTGGCACATCAGTTCATTTGAAGAGCAGGTTGGTCTTCCTTGCTCATTAAGGGCTCTTTTGTCCCCTGTTTTGGGATATGTGTTCATTTTATTGTCATTATCCCTACTCATTAGGATGCCCACGAACTCTTTCATGTCATAACATCGTCTCTCGAGGAGGAGCGGGACCGACAACCAAAAGTCACCCACTTGTTTGACATGCAGACTCTTGAGGTAAATAGACATATTCCAGCTTTAAATGTTGCATGATTTTGAAACAAATCACCTTGACGCTGATATCTCTAAGATGTGTGGACATATTTTTATGTGAATATAAATCAATGTTTTCGATATAGTTTGCATTACAAAAACAAAAAAACGACAAATATGAACGGAATATATGATTAGACAAGCACGCGCACCAAACACGATGCAAAGTAAGAAACAGTGGGGTGGGCCACTTATAGATTTTGACAATAAAATAAGTAAGCAAAATATTGCTGTGTACTGAAGTTACAGCTCTAAAATGTAATACAAAATATTTGAACAAATGAAAAAAGCACCCCCACCCCATATAACGCGTTTTATTTTTGGGTGCATCGAGACCCATATAGCATGTTGAGTCTTAATAAATGCTAACACTCATCTTTTGTAATTCTTTTTAGTAAGCCTCACTGGCCCATCAACAGTGAGTTCTTAGTAGAACAGACTCGTGGGAAACATGTTGCTCTTGGCTGCTAACTTGGACCCAAGTGCAGTGGAAGCATTTACACCAGAAATGAGGCGATGCTCCTGTATCGTTCTGATTTCTACAAGGTGTCTTATAAAAATGAACTCTGCTTTGAAGAAATTTTTACAGTACACTGCAACTAAAAATATGGGAATTTGTTAAAGCCCAATATAAAATTAATATTCTTACCTTTAATAACTGCGGATGCGGTAAAGAATTGTGAGTAGTCTTCTAATAATAGCACATATTTGGTTTCTGATGTTCACTTGAGTTCACTTAATGCAATGTTTAACAGCTCGAAACATTAACGTAAAAACATTCAAATGAAAATGGTTGATAGGACATTATTTGAAGACCCATCTTTCCAGAAAATGATTTTTTTAATGTGTTTTGGGAGAGAATGGATTAATGGCACTTCGACTACTGTATACTGTATATGTACTTTCAATGGGAAAATGTATTGTCGTGCAATTTAATGGAGTCAAAATATCACGGTCTACATTTTTACAAATTGTGTATCTGTGCCCTTGGTCAGAGCCTCCCCAATCAAGATGAGAAAACAAGGGCTTGCAGAAGTCGAGGTAAAAGAGGAACTTGGACTCAGTCTGAGGTCAGAGTGGTTGATTAATAAAAATGATTTCCCTTCCCCACTTTTTTTGCAGCCCCTCTTCACCCGATTCCAAGCCCCTGGAAGTTTCAGCACCCTTTTCACGGCCGTTTAACGAGCAACATGTTGTGCAAGGGGTGTGAGCACCAAGTGAGTTTATTTGACAAGAAAGCACAAAAGGGAGCATTGTTTTTGAAGGTTACTGGAGGTTCACACAATTAGACACATAAAAAGAAAACTATATTTCCATTAAAGGTTGGAAGTCAATATATAAATACATGTTTATTTACAAAAAATGCATCATTCTCGACAAACCACGAAGCAGCGTAGAATCAAGTTGAAACATACAAACCCAATATAAACATAGCCAATATTCTGCATGCACAGCAGCGCACGGCATTTAAACCCAATTCCAGTCAAGTTGGAATGTTGTGTGAACCGAATACAATGATTTGCAAATCATGTCAAAAGTGGGAATATTAACTCATTCACTGCCAGAGTGCAAACATCTGTCCACTCCAGTGCCAGGATTTTTGTCATTTTCATTCAAATTGCAGGACCCACAGAATATTGAGTTTTAGCACTACATAAACATTCAATGCAGCGTAACAAACCTTAGACTGTTTTCTTTCATTAGAAAAAAGAGTTAATTCTTAAATGATGCTCGTTTGAAGTTATATGAGCTTGAAATGAGGGTGGCTGTCCAAAATACGTACAATGCAATACATACATATTGGTTTATATAGTGCTTTAACAGCTGAAGCCGGAACAAAGCGCTAACATGGAAAAAGGAAAATGCTGCCCCCTTGTGGAATGGAAAACATTGCCAGAGGCCATGGCCAGTGCTTTATCAGCATCCAAACAAGAAAAAACAAAACCTGAACAAATTTGGGAATGGCGCTCTGTCATTTTTAATTCCCAAATAAATTCATGAATGGCAGTGAATGAGTTAAAGAGAGTATATTAAACCTAGGGATATTAATTAATCATCGATAGTCCATAAGACCATAGCAAGAATGAATTTCATCCACAAAGCTTTAACAATTACCATTCTCAATTCCCAAACGTTTATTGAATGTTATTCAAAGAAAATGTGGTGTCACGGTGATAACACATGACACTGTCTCAGATTTTTTGTTGCAGCCATAAAATTTAAAAGGAATATTATTTGCTGAAAACTACAAAGTTGATCGTTTTGAACGGTGAAACTGTTCATTTGTCATAACTTTAGTCTGGCAAATTTATCGTTGCTGATTTATTCGCCGTGGCTGATTCCAGAGCCGCAGTTTAAAAAAATGTACAGTCCTGATGTCTGTCATCAACAAGCAATGTCTTATTTTCCAGAGCCCGGTGCGATATGATTCCTTTGAAAGCCTTTCATTATCTATTCCTTTACCTCAGTGGGTAAGCAAAATAACCATTCAAAGTGACCTAAATGTAAATTTAGTTTTAATGTGACAAGTATTTCTGTTTAGGGTCGACCGGTCTCTCTGGATCAGTGTCTACAACATTTCATTTCCTCAGAAACTATCAAGGAAGTAGAGTGTGAAAATTGCACCAAGGTATTCCCCCCATCTTAGTTTCCTTCCATAATGCAATGAACTAAGGGGCTCGTGTTTTTTCCTTCCCTCCCATTTAGCTTCAACACGCGGCAAGAGTCAAAGGACAGCTTCTGGAAAATCAGCGCACAACATTTGTAAAGCAGCTTAAATTGGGCAAGGTAAGGAAATTTGGAATCTGCATTTTTGCAAGTCCTTTGCATGTGCTGAAAGGACAACCGACAAGTTGCGTCCATAATTTGTAAAATCACTTCAATGACTTCCACTGAGCGCATTTTACAAAGATTCCACCGCATATAGCTATATTTTAACCTTTTAAGACTTGCGCTGAATATTCATGAAGTTTTCGAGTTGATGACGATGCCTGACGTGACGTCACATCAGGAACGCCTCTGACCGAGAAAGCAACACACAATGCATTTTGGGTCCTTTTTTGTCTAAAAACCCTCTGTTGATCGCGAAAGGAAAACTACATAAATAATGTGATGGTGAATCGTTGTGTCGCAGCCAATTGCGATGACATGCATAAAGAAGGTGTAAATTTACACAAATTCCCAGCGGGCAAATCAGCCCATTTCCAACGGAGCAAAGCAGTCGAGTACCAGTGGAGGCGTACGAGGAAGCTGATCAGAGTTAGTGATTCGGCGCTTGGATAGCGGAAGTTTGATGCATGTTTACTCATTTAATCACACTGCATGCTAACTGAGCTCACCTGGTGAAAGAGAACAATCGCCACATTAGTGGAGCAAACCGATCGGACAAACATCCACTTTCACCGTGTAATTTTTTACTCGCTGTCGAGAGAGGAGCTTCTTGTCTCAACATCTGATGTTCGTGTGCTTGTGGCGGTCTCCTTTGTGTGTGTGCGTAAAACCCACCCCCTTGTCTTCTACCATGGATTTTAACCAATCACTGGCGGCTTTACGGCTCTGATAATTGGGTTTATATGCTGGACGAGACACAGCTTGTGCGCCATCTTGTGCATTTTCTGGGTGCTACATCGGAGTCGGATCTTCACCGGTTTCATCGCTTGAAGACGGCTCGAATTGATACGGAAGGACTTCTTTAATCGATTGCAAACTTTTATGATTTCCTCTTCAAAACTATTTGAATCATATTCATAACTGGATGAGTAACAAGAAAGCGTCTTCTCCGAATCTGAACTCTCTGAAGCCATTGTTTTGATTCTGGAGCAAGGCAGTTTTTGAAGGAGTAGTATGACGTGACGTCGCGAACAAGGGGGCGGGACTTTCTGAATCTCCCCAGTTTCGAGCTCATTTGTGGCAGTTTTGGGACATTTTAAGTCATTTCTATTGGTGTTTTGCATTTGACTAAAAATATCAGCCTGCATGTTTTGGGTATTTTAGTTGCTCTCAAACGCTTTTCTGATGTCAGTTAGGAAACAAAAAAAAATGTGTCGGTTGTCCTTTAACTGTACTGTCAAAACTATACACATTGTCTGAAACTCATGACAAAAAGTAAGCGGACACCCGGGCAGACAACTCTGAAAAGTTGCCTGCCCGGCCATAAACTTGCCTGCCCCATTTTTCACAACTCGAAACAAAATAACATGACTAATAGCAAAAGAAAATAAAACATTGTTGCGAAGTATAAAGGTTTTTTTTAAATTAAGGAAGTACCTACGATAAATGCTCCCTTGCTTAATTTATACTCCAGTTGTCGTGTGTCGTCATGTCATGCAACGTTTGCGTTGCGTGGTTTGCTTAAAGCCACGTGGACTCCGCTTTCTAAGCGGCTTTCAAAGCTCTCACGACACTGATTGGCTGCCCGTGCTGAGTATGCAAATTATTATTTGGTTAGTATGCAAATAATGTGCTGAGTATGCAAATTATTATTTGGTTAGTATGCAAATAATGTGCTGAGTATGCAAATTATTATTTGGTTAGTATGCAAATAATAATTTGCATACTCAGCACCGGCAGCCAATCAGAAGCCTGTTTCGTGCTTCGGACTACACCGTGACTGAAAAGTGTACTTGAGAGTTTTGAAAGCCGCTAAGAAAGAGGAGTCCACGTGGCTTGTAACGGTTTGCTTTATTGAATAAAACAAACATTTGATTTTTTTTTTCTTGAAGAGGTTTTCGGCCCGGGCCGAGACGTTTTGAAAGTTGTACGCCCGACGTAAAAGTTGTACGCCCCGGGCCACCGGGCAGACGCTATTTCAAACACTGCTATATATGATGACCTTGGGCAAATATTGTCCACCTGTTTAACCAGGTCATTGCATGGTAACATTTTCCAACCACCAAGTAAGAGTTCTATTGTGTACTGTATCCCTTCCTCCTTCAGCTTCCCCAGTGCCTCTGCATCCATCTGCAAAGACTCACATGGTCCAATGAAGGAACCCCAATTAAACGACAAGAGCATGTTCATTTTACGGAGTATCTCTCAATGGACCACTACAAACACAATGCCTCTGTACCAACAAGTCAGCGCACGAAACATGCAGGGAAGCATCAAAGTGCAGAAAATTCCAGCAAGGATAAGCAAAAGCCTGCTGCTAATGGCACAGGTATGGGCATCATCAACATATCATCTGGCCTGTTTCTATTGTCACTCGCATCTGTAGTTGCTTGTCATGTGTTTTGCAGATGCAGAGCATCATAACAACAACAAACCCTTTGCAAATGGAAACTGTTCTTCTGGCTGTTTACATTCTACACTTGGGACCACTCAATTGGCCCTCACGTATGACTACGGGTAAGTTGCCTTGCCTAACATTACTATAGCCTCCATTACATAACTGACGATTACAAGGGACTATCCACTGAAAAAAAAGAACATTAACTCACTGCCAGACAATGTGAAAAAAATGTGTCCACTCCATTACCAGGGTTTTTGTCATTTTCTCTCAAACTGCAGGACCCGTAGAATATTGAGTTTTAGAACTACTTCAACATTCAATACAGCGTTAGAAACCTTTGACTCTCTTCTTTCATCAGAACAAAAAAGTTCATTCCCAAGTTACGGTATATGGGTCTGGAGTGATCCTAGCTTCAAATGAGGGCGGCTGTACAAAATACAATGAAATACGTACATATTGATTTCTATATCACTGTAACGATTGCTGAAGTTGTAACAACGCGCTAACATGGACAGAATTCAAATACTGCCCCCTCGTGGTAGGGAAAAAAAAAAACATCGCCAGAGGTCTGGCCAGCGCTTTATCTGCACCCACGCAAGAAACCCAAAACTCGAACAAATTTGGGAATGGGGCTACACGTCAAACTATTAAATTCCCAAATCAATTCGGGAGTGGCAGCAAATGAGTTAAATCTGTTTTGAAGTTTGACATAATAGAATTAGGAATACATACTATACCGAACAAAGTTAAAATATAGTTTGGTTTTAAGATTATCATGTCATTTAATATGTATTAAATGTAGCTATAATTCATGAAACATCATGTTTACACCTGTTGATATTTACAATGGTTGTTGGCAAAGTGAAAAACAAAAACAGAACTTTGCACTGGAGGCGCTGGAGGTCACTAGGTCAATGGTTTTTTTTTCAGCTTATGTGCTCAATGAAGTGTTATTTGTGGTGTAGATTCATCCTTTGGTCATGTTCAATGAATCCAAAAATAAAATTCTAAGATCTGGTATCCATTTCTCGGTTCATATTGAAGGTTGAACAAACCTCTAAATAGTCCATCCTTCAGCAAATGTCAACACGAGTGTTTATCTCCCTCCCGACAGCTCCACGGAGTACCTTTTCCAACTCACGGCCGTGCTGGTTCACCACGGTGACATGCACTCAGGACATTTTGTAACATACCGACGCAGCCCCTCCTCACCTTGCAGTTCCTCGCCATACGTTTCGCAGTGGCTCTGGGTGTCCGATGACTCGGTCCGTAAAGCCAGCCTGCGTGAGGTGTTGTCCACTAACGCTTACATGCTTTTCTACGAGAGAGTCCAGAAGCAGAGTGCCGTGTTGCATACGCAGGAGTAAGTCAAGGCTCAGCAGCTAAATCCATTCTGCTGCCCCTCTTGTCCACATGGTCACAAATGGATATGTCCATGATCACAGGACGATTGACGTCTGTGCAGACAAATGAGTACCTCATTTGATTTGAGGCGTTTTGTAAGCACATTTCAGAGAAAACAACTTGTGGTCATGTGATGTTGCTGTTTTTTATCCAAATCAGGAGACTCCAAAGACTGCGTCCATGTCTCAGTCTAAATGTATTCGGTTTGCAAAGGAAAACAAACTGAGGAATATTACATACATACATACATGAGTAATAGTACATACCTGGCTCAAATGTCATTGATGACACATCAACTATCGTTTTAAGAACTCAATTTGAATGCCGATTGTTTCAATGTGATGATTGTGCATACATGACACCGATGAGAATCATTTCCAATGATTTAGCAATGTTTGTAGGCATCTTCTGGAAATGATACTATTTGGATCTGTCTGACATTGTAATACAGAATGACTTTTTGCATACTATAGCTAAACTTTTCAAGTTAAAGTGCCATGTCGGTTTCCGAGATTTTTAATGCGAAGCCATAAGTGCGTGACAACTGTTTTTCTCTGATGTAAAAAAAATGGAAAGGATCATTTGGCGCTCAGATCAACTCTTGGCACGAGAGGAGCTGTAACACACATTTGCTTCTCTGCAAGTTAGGTTCAATATTTTTAAACCTTGCATTACCAGTAACTGCCACTTTCCTCCTTCCTAACCAGCTGAGAAGCAAGGATGTAGAGCACAGACAGGCCTGTTGATAATGTTTGACATTTGCACTATTGTACAGTATATTCATGTGAAATTTGTGTGTGCAATCTCTAAAGGTGACCATTTTCTGATATTCAAAAAGAGAGATTTTTTTTGTTTTATCTGAAAGCTTTATCTATTTACTGATACGTAGCCATCTTTAAAGCAAATACGAAGGGGCCAAATACAATTGCACAAACGTGACAACACATTTTAAAGATTTTGTTGGACGAACCTTTGAGACAATCTACACATTTATGGAGCACAGAGAGATTTGTGCACCTCAACAACAAAACTACCACTCACTACATTGTGTGAAATTTGGGGGAAGGCTTGGATAGGGTTTAGGCTACGCTGCTACATACAAGACAAGAAAGCTTGAATCGGCAGTGTGCAATGAAATCTCAAGTACAGCATATCAATGTCCCCCACAGCCCCTCACAATCACTTATTTTCCCCCCAAGAACAAATCTAAAATTTAGTGGAAAGAAAAACAAATTTACAGTTTTGGTCAAATCATCCGTGTATAAATCTTTTATCCATATAACCGTACGACCGGTCCTTATTGTCCAGTGCTGCTGTTGGTGACCAATTCTTTTGTTCTATATTCCTTTGATTACAAACTTCAAAACTAATATTCTGTGATAAAAATTTACAAACAATTCTTCCACAGTGCAGACCCACACCACCGCAGTCAGTGATTTGTTATTCACCATCATCTCGTGGCCATTTTATACTTGCTGACATCAAATTTACTTTTATAGTCTGTCCCTGTGTTAAACTCCCCAGGAAAGTACATTGTTTGTGCTACCTCATCCGACGTTTATTTAAAGCCACAATATGTTGTCCCAATGTGAAATTTGCTGTTGAGTGTCAGAAAATTTGCTTTCACCTGTGGGTTTCCTTTCATAGAAGGATACTACGATTCTGTCTGTGTAGATCTCATCCAGAACGGAAATTCATACTGACAAGTAGAAGTGAAGGATCTGATGGAAGTGATGTTTTTTTATTATTTACCAGTGGATATGATGCGTCTAAATGTGAGGTTAATGCGAGGTTGGAGGACTTTCTTTCGCGCAGGAAGGCTGTGATACCAGAATGTATTGGTGGGCGAGTTCATGAGGAGCAGGCTTCCGTGAGCCAGCACCAGCTTGACAGGCTCGATACGCCGACTGCTTTGTTTACCTCGAGCATCCCTGTGGCGGAAAACAAAATCTCGAGCGGCGCCGAGTGAGACTGAGGCAATGGGAGACCGAGGGTCGAGCTCCCTCTCGTCATCCCGATGTTCACCAACGTGATCCTGCCCATCTTTGTACCTAGAAAAACTATAGTCAGTTGATTGTAAAATTCATTGTGTACATGTTATATTTCCTACCTGTTGATCAAGACAAAATTGAATGTATGTCCTGTTACTTTGGTGACAGAATCTCGAATATATTCCAGGGTGGGAGTCCAAGGGCAAGCTAAACGTGGAACTCCAGAATATGTATAAATTAGTCCTGTATCTCCATATGTCGCCTGCTTCCTCGGTATATCGTACACCTTTCCAAACACTTGCACCTTTGCTTCTTCCCCTGGAATAGAAAGCCAATGTCACTCCACCGCTAAGTTTCCGCCAGTCAGACATTTAGAATACTGTACTGAGATGTCTTTCACCTGTTGAATAGACCACGTCCGTCTCCAGCTTTTGGAAAAGGTGGTCAGCTTCGTGCTTGGTAAAGAGCAAAGCATAGTCACAGTCCAGACCTTCTGATTCTATTTTTTGCCAGGGAATCGGATCAGAGAAGTCATGTTCCTCATCCACTGCCACTTCATTCCCTTCAATTTCCTCTGTCTTCAGCTTCTTAGAAGGAGTTGTTATTTTGCTATCACCCGGGCATGATTGTTTACGCACAAACGTCTCCATTGCAATGTAAATGCTACATCTGTAGGCACAAACGAGGAACAAGATGCGCAATTAAAAAACAGACTATTCTTGGTTTGGCTGTTTTGACAAATCTGTATCTGTGGTTAGCACAATGGCCCCCACAATCGGAGGAGCGAGGTTCGATTCCGGAACTTCCAAACGCCTCGGCGAGTTTCAAAACAATAACAAGGTCCATTCGCGGTTCGACAGCATAAAAATAGACTCCCGAAACTACGTGGTCTGCATTGTGCATGTTCTACAATAAAACAAAAGCGTTGTCTAAATATTAAATGGAAGATATTCATATTTTATTTTAGTTGCCATTCAATATCTACTCATTTGGAGAAAAGACGAGCCGTTCGTAGAATATTGTTCCCAGATCGAATCAAGCTCCGAAGCGAATAGTGCAGTTTACGGAAGATACGTTTGACATCCTCTGCCCTGATACAAGCTTCCATGCGTTTTGTAAAAAAAAATAGCATTAAACAGCATTAGCAGCGTTCAATGTAGCATTGAACAGTTGCAAAAAAATAACTGTGGGTCGTGAATGCCTCACGGCTCATTATCATAACGCTGTTTCGTCACTTCAATGTTGGCGCGAAATTGCTTTGCGTTTAGAAGCAGCCTGCCCACACGAAGTTTTCACATTGCGGATACTGTTTGGAATCATTTGTGTACGGGAATTTACCTTCAAAGCATGATTGGGCAGAAAACTATCATTTCATTTTTCTCACCGGTCTCCAAAAAGAAGTCTTGCAAAGAGTTCCATGAATCGGAAAAGGCTGATAAAGACTCGGTGAGCGTTATTTTACAAGTTATTATGGGGAGCACGCTTTGCTAATCTTCCCGGGTGATTAATTTTCATTCAAACGCTTATTTGCAAGAGCTCGAACGGCGCGTGTTTCAACGTGCTGCCGTTTCCTCAAAGCAGCAATCTAGGATTCACTCAAAAGCGCACTCTGTTTTGCATTGTTAATAAGTACACGCGAATATGTGAGCCTTGCGCTGTCGTCTTATTTGCCAACTAGTTTCTTTCGATGTACACTTCTCACCTGTTTTGTGTTTTGCACAATTCACTCCAACCATGCAGAGGAAGCGCAAGTCCTCGACGCTTGATCCGGAGCCCTCCAGCCCCGGGTCCGCTCCTCTATCTCAGGAACACCTGGACTTGATCTCTCGTAACAAGAAGGCGGCATTGGACAAGCTCTCTCCCCCTGGGTTGACCGGGAGCTGGCAAAAGGCGCTGGCCACTGAGTTTGGAAAACCTTATTTCAGACAGGTAACTGACTGGGCCTGTCTTGAGAGCGCTACGCGAGACCTTCCCTTGCCATTATATTTCAGATTCTAAAATATATTTGTTTCAGTAGTTTGCTTACACTCTACAAGTACTTTAAGTAATATTCCTTTCTGGGTGATTTCTCTAGTCTACTCTTTTATAATTGAGTCCAGGAAGTTGCCAATTAAAAATAAATACTGAATTTGCACATTTAATTTTCTAACAACTTTGTCAAATGTGAAGTCGGACAGCAAAAAGTTGAAGTTGCCTCAAGTTGCACAACCCCGACTAACTTCTGTGAAAAGGGCGTATATTGAGAAGCACCTGGTTCCGATTCTCCAGTGTGTTTTCTCACACTCTAATATGTATTCAAATTTTCCATAGTTGAGACAATGCCCTTCACTCATTCACTGCTAGACGATGTGTAAAAATGTCCACTCCAGTGCCAGGGTTTTTGTCATTGTCACTTGAATTCCAGGACCCAAAGAATGCTGAATTTTAGGACTACATAAACATTCAGTACAGCGTTAGAAACTTTAGACTTATTTCTTTCATCAGAAAAAAAAAGAGTTAATTCCTAAATTATAAGGGTCTGGAGTTATATAAGCTTGAAATGAGGGTGGATGTCCAAAATACAATGCAATGCATAAATATTGGTTTATTTATGTAACGTAACGAAAAAACGTTTTATAGCATCTGAAATACCCAAAACACGCAGGCTGATATTTTTAGTCAAATGAAAAACACAAATAAAAATGACTTCAAGTGTCCAAAAACTACTTCAAAATTAACCTGGAAATGGCCAGTTTCAGAAGGTCCCACCCACTTGTTCGTGACGTCACGCCAAGACGTCTTGCCTTGCTCGGCAATCAAAACGATGGCTTCAGTTTCAGAGAAGATGCTTTCTTGTTACTCATCCAGTTATGAATATGATTCAAATAGTTCTGAAGAGGAAAGCATAAATGTTTGCAATCGATTAAAGAAGTCCATCCGTGTCATCTTGAGGCATCTGGACTGAAATGTAGCGTCCCAGAAAATGCACAAGATGGCGCACAAGCGCTGCTGGACATGGGTTGATTTGTCTGCTGGGAATTTGTGTCCGCTCGTCTCAAATAGTCGTCTTGGAGCAACAGACAACGATTCACCATCGCATTATTTATGTGTTTTCTAATTTCGCCATCAACACGGATCAACACGAAGTTTTCAGACCAAACAAAGTACCCAAAATGCATTGTGTGTCGCTTTCTCGGTCAGTGACGATACCTACCGTGACGTCACGGTAGGTATCGTCACCAACTCAAAAACAAGACTTCCTGAATATTCAGCGTGAGTCTTAAAGCGTAAAATATAGCTATATGCCGTGGAATCTTTGTAAAATGCGCTCAGTAGAAATCATTTGAAGTGATTTTACAAATTATGGACACAACTTGTCCGCAGGTGTCGGTTGTCCTTTTAATGTAGCCAATTGCATAAAAAGTCTGCCAAATTGCTACACAAGGCTGATGGCACAGGGCTTTCCACTTAACATATCCACAAATACAGGTAATTGCCTATGACTTTTGTTTTCCGTGAATTACAAAAAAAGAATACTGTTGTATTTAAATAAAAGTAATACTTTTTTTGGTCTTAATTAACTTGCTTAAAACACTTCTAATGCTTAATTTGTCATTGTCTTTTTGACTGCTCATGACTCCCTTGTCATGCGTATGGGATGGTTTCACAAAATGCATTTTGTGAAGAAAATTAAGCAGAAGCGGGTCCTTTGCATGATAAGGGTTGCTTGGAAAACATTGTCATTGAACCCAAAAGTTTGAGAACCCCTGGACTAGCGAAGTTAATGTATCACTCTTGCAGTTTAATGATATACTGTACCCCTTTCACTCCCCTAGTTGATGCAATTTGTTAACGAAGAGAGGAAACATCATACGGTGTACCCATCCGCTGACCATGTCTTCACCTGGACGCAGATGTGTGAAGTTCAAGATGTGCGTCCGTTTCTTCCACCTGACCAAAACCTCTTCAATTCATCACACATCTTCACGTTCACAACACTAATGAGCACTTTATCATTTCTCAATAGCGACACATCTTTCAGCTCGTTCATTATGAGTCAATGAGAAAAAATGAGGCTATTTCAGCAAACACCAGACTAACATCTTTAAAGGACAACCAACGTCACTTTTATGTTTCCTAACTGACATCAGAAAACCGTTTTATAGCATCTAAAATACCCAAAACACGCAGTATGATATTTTTATTCTAATGCAAAATGCCAATAAAAATGACTTAGTGTCCAAAATCTGCAAAAAATTGAGCTGCGAATTGGGCATTTTCAGAAAGTCCCGCCCCCAGTTTATGACATCATGCCAAGACGTCTTGCATTGCTGGAGAATCAAAACAATGGCTTCAGATTCGGATAATATGCTTTCTTGTTACAAATCCAGTTATGAATATGATTCAAATAGTTCTGAAGAAGAAATCATACATGTTTGCAATCGATTAAAGAATTTATCCCGTGCCATTTTGAGGCAACATCGGGGGGAAATGTATCACCAAAAAAGAGGCAGAAAATGGCATCCAAGCTCCTGTGAGGAATTAATCAGCCCGTTTCCACAGGCTGATAAATTCCTTCCACTGAGCTTGGTCGCCCTCTTCTGGCGGCTTTTTGGTGCAACACGAGGTTTTCAGACCAAACAAGTGCAGTAAAATATACTGACGTGATGGAAGGACTGCTACAATGTGTCTTTTTTTCCGGTCAGGGGCGTTCCTTCAGTGACATCACGTACGGACCCGTCACCAACTCAAAAACAAGACTTCTTGAATATTCAGCGCGAGTCTTAAAACGTAGAATATAGCTATATGCGCTGGAATCTTTGTCAAATAGGCTCAGTAGAAGTCATTTGAAGCCATCTTACAAATTATGGACACAACTTGTCCGGAGACGTCGGTTGTCCTTTAAAGAAAGATATGACTTATCTTGTTGTATGCATAGCAACAGGTTTATTGTACCTTTTGCCCAATAGATTCCTGAAGTGAAAGACCAACCTTAATTTTTTTCCCCCCGATATCATCTACCTTGAGTCTTCTACTTTCTCTACCTCCAGATTAAAGTGGTGATCCTCGGTCAGGACCCATATCATGGTCCAAATCAAGCACATGGGTTGTGTTTCAGTGTCAAAAGACCAGTGCCCCCTCCTCCCAGGTCCTATAAATTTGAAAGTCCTCTGTTAACTTGATCATTTGTGTATATGTTTTTTTTTAATATAGCTCCAGTATTGGACTCATATTTTCCAACAATTTTCAGTTTGGAGAACATGTACAAAGAGCTGATGAATGACATTGAAGGCTTCCAGCATCCCAAGCATGGAGATCTAAGTGGCTGGGCAAAACAGGGTTGGTTTTGAGCCATATACCGTATTTTCCGGTGTATAAGGTGCCCTCAAAAGCCTTCATTTTTGTTAAAAGATGACCCTGCGCCTTATACGCAGATGCGCCTTATATGTGAAGTCGTATTGAGCCATAACAGGTCTCCCAACTACTGTCAGCAGACACCGACTCAATTTCCCCCTGTAGAAGAAGTAGTGCGTAACCCCAGCCTCGACTGTAGCACCTTATAATTTGGTCTGCCTAATATTTGGAAACTTTTATACAAATAAAAATTATATTTGGAAAACTTTTTTATTCATTGATGGTGCGCTTTATAGCCCAGTGTGCCTTATACACCGGAAAATACAACTCCTATAGTGTGTGAAAAGTGAGTCCGCTGTTACCCTACAGGTGTATTGTTGCTCAATGCTGTGTTGACGGTGCGAGCACACCAAGCCAACTCTCACAAAGACAAAGGCTGGGAGACGTTCACTGACGCAGTGGTGCAATGGCTCAACAATAACTTGGAAGGCCTCGTATTCATTCTTTGGGGGGCCTACGCACAAAAGAAGGGGGGCACAATTGACAAGGTGAATCAATTATGTTGCATTGAATATTTTAGTGGTTGAAATTATATATTAATGATATTCTTTGGATTCATAGAAACGACATCATATTCTAAGGGCGGTGCACCCTTCCCCCCTGTCGGCTCATCGTGGATTCTTTGGCTGCAAACATTTCTCAAAGGCCAATGAGCTTCTGAACAAATCTGGAAAGTCAACCGTTGACTGGAAGGCACTTTAAACTGTTGCACTTATGCTTTTTTCCCCCCACGCCGTGTTTTTGAAGTACACAGACTCCTGAATAATCTTGTGACATTTTCAAAGTTAACTGTAGATAACTGTTTGAGACTACAAGAAACACGGTTCTGCTTCGTTGCTTTTTCTTCGTTTGGTGATGCACGTGATATTTTAGTGTTGCATAACGTTTGTATATCTTTGTTTTGTACAATAAAAATGTTACTACTTTTAATATTTGATAACCCGTCTTGCTGATTTGTGGCACTGACAAATGGTGAGGTTAACTTTATGCATTAAAAGCATTTTGGTGCGCTTTTAAATTGGATAGTTTAGCATCTGCACATGGTGTATCTAGAGTAATAAACTCATTTATCGATGGATATTTTAAAGAATGTGCTGCAGATGACAATTAAAATTAGTGTTATGTAGCTAAAGAAGGTTTCTCAGGAAACTGGAAAAGGCCAATTTACGACATCCAGAACACTATCGTCGTTTTACTATATTTAAAATACAATCTCGCGCACTACGCCCAATGTGCATTTTGTGTCGCGACAGGCTCATAAACGAAGGCTTCAAAGCTGCCCAAAATTAAATTTTCATCTTGGCTCAATTTCTGACATTCAATCTTTGTGAAGCAGAATTTCGTGCAATGTTACAAAGTAAATCGAACATATTCAACAGTGAATTTCTATTGTGGCCAATTACCCCCCATGTAGAACCTGTTGTACGGGTGAAACAAGACAGTGTTTCCCATACCGACGTTCAGTTCAATGGGGAGTTGTATTTTTATTAATTTTAGTTTATTTACCAAAATCGGCGGAGGTGGAAAAACGTTTTAAACTAGTATGTATTAATACATGCAAAATGACAAGTACGGCCCGGGTGGAATAGTTCCGGTAGTGTGATGACGTAAGGCCAGTGGGGACTTACTGTCCACCGGAAGCTTTGAAACAAGCTACGCCCTAACAAAGTTTAGTGCATTTTTATTGTTAAATTAATTTAAAGTTCACGTGGCACAAGACGTGACGATGCTCGTGCAAAGCGTACCGATTCGATATGCGTCGATTCAGTATCGTTTACTTCACCAGTATCTATTCCTCCTGAAGAAATATCCCATTCTGACTAAATCTATAACAAGGTTTGTTGTACGAGTGGACTTTGACATGTTTACTTTGATGGCGCTTTGCACTGTGCATCCAGTTGCAGGTGTCCTCGTGTGACAGACACTTTTGTTATCTAAATGTGCTTTGCTTATCAATTTGAAGTATGTTTGCACCGACTTCATTGTCTTTTGGAAGTCCTTCATCAACCAATCAGCTTCTGCTTTCCAAAGCCTTCCAGAAAATCGTTTTGTCCACATCTAAGTTTGACTGTTTATTTATTCTGGTGCGTTTTCTCTTGTTTGTCCTTGTTATTTTCCATTTCAGTGGCGTCCTCTCAGCCTTGGGAAATCTTCTTTCTCAGATTTTGGAGGCAAGAAAAAAGGCCCAAAGTAATGCTTCAGCCAAAGAGATTGACAGAGCTGGTGCTGCACGGTTTGCCATTTATGGGTGAGTATTTTTTGTTTGTTTACATTTTTACAACTAGTACAGAAAGCAGGTGGATGGTTGAACTGTAACATACTATAAGTACATATTATTCCAACATTCAACATTTAGAAGCCATTTGATGGGCAATCATTCTCTGTTATGTTGTTTCAGTTTTTTCATTACTGGACCAATCAGTCATTACTTTTACCAGTTGATGGAGATGTGGATGCCAACGGCAGATCGATACTGTGTCATCAAACGTCTCTTATTGGATCGTCTTCTATTTGCTCCCGGCTTTCTAATGATTTTCTACTTTGTGATGAACATACTGGAAGTAGGTATCAATTATTGTGTGAAGCAAGTAAGAAAAGCTGTCACGTAAACGTTTAATGTCTCAACATGAGGAATGACCTTATTACATTTGAGTTTCAATATCTTGAAGACAAGTTGTCTATTATTTTAGTTGCCCCCATGTTTTAATTTTTAATTGTGTAATCACACCCGTATTTTGAAGTGTGTTCACTGGGACTCACCATATAACTTTAAAGGAGGCAGAATAACTTGAGAAGAATGAAGTCAAATTTACTTGTAGGATATTTTTTCTTTGCTTGCTTTAAGGCAATAATTACTATAAAGTACTTTGTCTCCTATGCTGAGTGGAGTAAGGCACACCACAAAATAAGACATTGTAGTTCTTAAATGTAACACTTTACAACGACTTAGCAATAAGTCATAGTTACTAAAATGAAGTTATTGATTTTTTATGTCAAATAATTGTATAAATAGTCCACAATTGCAAGTACAGTATGTAAATGTCGGATATAATAAGTTTGTATAGCCACGAGCAGTACAATAGTAACGGCTTACCTACCTTTGATTCAATGACATTAATTCTACGAGTATGGATTTGGATATTTTTTTATCAGGCAAAGGGATCCGTTGACTTTTTAAAGAAGATTAGAGGAAGTTACTGGACTGCTCTGAAGATGAACTGGAAAGTTTGGACACCTTTCCAGTTCATAAACATCAACTTTGTGCCTGTTGAGGTACGTATTTCACTGCTGTTCTGCTTACAAGTCACACCCTGACAGCTTTGTGTCCAACCTTTGGTTTGTTTCACTTTCAGTTCCGAGTGCTATTTGCCAACATGGTGGCCTTATTTTGGTACGCTTATCTTGCGACGGTGCGGAAATGAAACATCTGGACCATGTCGGTGGGATTGTGAATGCCAGAAAACTGAGATTCTACTGCCAGCTGCCTGACAGTTAACTGAAACGGACAATCATTAATACTTGACAATGACTTGAACACTGTGATCGGATTTTGGAGACTTGACTGATTATGCAACAGAACATCAGAATAAGTGCAGTTTAACTCTCAAAACATCATAGCTTTACCATTGAGAATATTGTAAATAAATAATATTTCAAAGTTTCAAGAATGTCAGACTGGAAACTGTTAAAGTTCATCTTTGGCTCACACTGACCATTCTACCCAAAGGATAATATTAAAATGTTTTGTGATTAGTGAATTTATAAAAAAATATTACAATATATAAAATAAATCCTAAATCAAGTGCTTATCTCTGGCTACTTCACCAGTACACACACCCTTGATCCGGTCGGTACAGAAAAGTTGAACATTTGGACAAGTTCACAAGTTCACAGAGCAATATTGAATTCACCTGTGGCACTTTTGTATATTTTTGGGTAACTTTTGGAATTTTAATCACGGGCCAACATACTCAAACCTTTTTTGATTAGTATATGCATCAAATCAATTCAAGTTTAGTTTTATCTTTGCACCTTTATTGGTTTGTGGTCACAAAGGGCAAATCTGGAGGGTCAGCGCAGAGTGCCGATGTGTATGTGGAATTGTCGCGGCTTGGAATTGAAGCGGATTCATGTGGGACAGGAGATGTGAGACAGTCTCTTTTCGTCAATGGATGTTACAGCTTTGTGTTTGCTTTCAACATTTAGCTTGTAGTAGACGTGTAGCATGACGTCCCTAATCCACTGGTGAAAAGGACGCTTTGATCCTCTCCTCTTTATTCTAGAACTGCTTCATACAACAAAGAGGGTGCGGAAAGATTGAATGACAGTGTTTTTGTGTTGTCATATTATGTTATCTTGTTCTTTTGACTTCAAGATGGCATTGTAAGAGTGGCTGCCTTTGCAGCTGCTCCTGTATTTTTTTTAACTTCTTCCCTTCCTCTTCTCTTCGTTCCATAACTTTGCTGCTGTGAAATTTAAATGTCTCCACTGCGAGGCTATTAAAGGCTAGTTCAATCCAATCCAATCTGAAAGTTTGAGAATAGGTAGTTTCGTAGATGTGATATTTATGTTCAAGAAGTGGTTGCATGTGACCGAAGTGTCAGTGAGTATTCACCAGCCTCTTCTCAGGCATAAGGTTATGTCGATGTTGCTCTGAGGTTGTAGTCGTGCTCTTACTCTTTGATGAATGAGCCCCTGCTGGCTCAACTGGTGTTCACTCTGCGCCTTCCTCTTTCCATTTAATGTCCCTCACATTCTTGCTGACATCGATCACGTTCTCAATTGGCCTTTTTTGTGTCTTGAGAACACCAGAATAGTCTCTGAGCCTTTCGCCAGCAGACATATTCACAATCTGGCTTGCAGTCCATAGGAGCTGACGTTAAAGGAGTTGTATTTGAGAGGCATCGCGTGTCTGCCAGCTTTTGTGTGTTAGTGAGCGGCAAACCCTGAGTATTTATAATAAACCAACCAATTGAGATAAAAGAATAAGAAATATCAGGGTGAAGATAATCAAATAATATCGTAGCTCTATTGCTTATTTTACCTAATTTAATGACCTAAAATCACAGTGTCAACATATTGATGAAAATTTATTACATTTGAAAATCTAAAATAGATACAAAATATTTAGTAATTTTTAACCATATTGACACCATTGTACTGACCCTTACCATAATACTGTATACACACAAGACACTACAGTGAGACCTCAACTTACAAACCCCTTATCTTACAAACTTTTCGTCTTACAAACTTCAAATTTCTGAAAATTAAACCTTATAGTAAGCACTAATTTCATAATACACACCCACCACGGCTGGCGGAGTGATCTTCGGCGGAAGCACACGACCGAACAGCACCGGAGGTTAAGTTACCAACAGTCCTTATGGAAGGTGACTCTCCTTCCATAAGCCATCAACGACCATCAAAAAGGTCAATAAAACTTTATTTCTTTAATTACAGTCCTCATGTAATGCGCCTCTCTTTCCAAACAGCAATTCCCTTTGACCTTCGACCTCCAACGCCATTCCATCAAGCCATAAATGACCATCACAAATGTAAATAAAGTGACTTTATGATACAATGCAGTGTATTTGATTACAATACAATAGCACATTTATTATACATAGAATAAGTTATGTTGTGTGTAGTTTTAAGGCTTATTTAGTTGAAAAGTATATTTTATGGAAACCCGGGAACGGATTATTCCCATTTTAATGGTTTCCTATGGGAATTTTTTTGAGATACACACTTTTCGCCTTACACAGTCTGTCTGGGAACCATTGAAGTTCGTAAATTGAGGTCTCACTGTACTACAGTAATCCCTCGTTTATTGTGGTTAATGCGGACCAGGACCACCCACGACAGACGAAAAACCGCCAAGTAGCGAACCCTCCATGTATTGGTAAATTTACATGTGTATGGGTATAAACAAATATTTAGAATGCCAAATTTTGTGGAATACAGTACAGGACATTCATAAGAAGCACAGTAAATGTTTGTAGTCCTGTACAAAACTCATGCAATAAACAGTCCACTATCAACATAAAGTATAATATTTACAAGTACTCTTTCTTGATGTAACGCATCGTAGATTCATTAGTGTAATGGCGTGCAACAGCGGCATAACTTTGTCCCTCCCTCAGTTTGTCAAGTAATTAAACTTTTTCACTCACTGTTATCATTTTCCTCTTGTTTTTGGGTTCGCGGGATGATTTTGAAGGCACGGGGCTTTTAGGATCCATTGTAGGGGGGGCGTATTAAGTACGAATGAAAATACGAGAATATTTACAGTACGTAACCTGAAGTAACGCGATGTGAGTAACAGGAGGAGGGATAAGCTTTCAGGTAGGTTGAAAGCTGTCCAGTAGTGTCGTCTCTCGGCCAATCAGCGTTGGCCCGAGTCAGCACGAAAATAAATGAAAAAAGAAAAACTAGAGTTGACAGCGCGGCATCACGTGAATGTAAACAAGGTCAAGACGATTAATGTACAGTAAGCGAAGTGATGAAAATGTTGTTTACATTAATTGTCGACTCATTGTCAGGTATGGCCAAATGAAACTGATGTTTTTGGTTAACTGAGCTAATGTTCGGTTTTGTGCATTAACAGTACAGTAATGCCTCAAAATGGATGAATAAAAAATGACAATCTAATAATGAATGCTGTATGCTGCTCTCTGTGCTCTTATTTTACTGCACTGTAGTAGTCAGTGACGTGCGGTGATGTTCATGGCTGGTGAGGCATTGACGTCATCACAGTCAAATTTACAAACATGAACTCCACAGAGAAGCTTATTCACCATTTGATTGGCAACAGTTATCGTGTTTTGTTTAAAATGTCATGTCAGCATTCTTTATATACTGTATACAAACTGCAGCATAGAAAAAAAGAAAGAATTAAAAAACGTTAGTGTTTCCTTTACTTATAAATGAAGTCCAAGTCTGCCAGTGAAGAAAGTCGTCCTTGATCAGTCCTGTTCTGACTGTATGTTTTCAGTCTTTTGTGCTGAGAATGACCGCTCCACTGATGCTGTAGTAGCTGGAACAGTGAGCACGAACTGGAGCAACTTTGTCGCTTCAGGAAGTTTCAATGAGATCCTTCTTGGCCAAAAAGCTGAGAAGCTGTCCAGGAGATTTACATTCATCCCTCACCGTTTGTAAGCCATACAGTCCGGTGTTGGTCTTCCTTTAATTATTATCTCCTCCTTCGATTGAAAGTCCAGTTTAGAAAATTCTTTCAATTTAGATGTGTAATCCACCATTCTGAAAATAAGGCCAAGCAACACGAAAAAATAACTGGATGGTTGCACTTAAGTTGCTAACTGTTTACTATAGTTTGCCGTCACTAATTCTATTATTCTGCAGCCGACGAGTCGCTTGAAGAATCTCTAATCACCAGCGCCCCCTGTCATGAGGCAGGAGAACTGTTGCCTCACCTATGCACACAGTTTTGATAAAAATAAAATAAAATAAAATGAACAGTTATACAGTGTTTATAATGTACATTGACTGTACATTATATACACCAGCTAAAGTGTAGAAATTTAGTTCATATACTAAGTGTTTGAACACTTTTAATAGTGATATGCAAAGGGACAGCAATGCGGTCTCACTGCAGAGCAAGCCAGCAGTTTGCATAGTCATTGCGCAATCCACAGTGAGGCTTGCCTCACCGCTCGTCTCCACTTAGTATTTGAACGGTAAATGTGAAAATTCAGCAAAAATGGTGAAGTTAAATGGAAAAGAACGTTAAAGTACAAATCACTAAATAAATGTAACTGTTTCATTTATTTTGTCATTTGATATTTCCATGATGACAGGTGAGGCACAGGCTAGCAGTGCCTTTCGCTGCCCTTTGCGGCCTTTTTTTTAGGTTTGAAAAAACATCTGTGATGCATGAAGGGCCGTGATAATCAAACCGTGGAGTAGAAAGGGCTTACTGGATTAGTCAAACAAACTCCTCATTGCATTTCTTCACCAAGCAGCAACAAAGTGCTTGCATTTTTGCAACACACTGAAAATCGAATCCATGCATGGAAAGCAGCTCATCATATAAGCTACGACCAACTATCAACATACTGAGAAAACGCATCAAATGTAAGAAAGACATTATTCCTCAGTCTGAAAAACAAGTTCCAAATCTTCAGAATTCAGAGTGTCTCAGCATGGCAGTCCGCTCCTCCCTCTTTGGTAAGGGAATATTTCCTGTGGTAGAGCAAATAGATTTTCAGTGAACAGTGTACTATAAACGGTGAAAAATGTATATTTTCCAGTAGCACAGCCTATTGAAAGCAAGAAAAATAGTTTTTGTTGTTGCAAGCAATGCTCCCTCTGAGCTGCGCGCGTGCACAACCGTGCACCGCTTGCTCATACTCAGCGCACAAGAACACCTATGCAGCGCACAAAATAAAATACAACAGAAACGCATTACTTAATATCTAATTTTAGGACTGATAGAAGTTACACATAAGTTATACCGTTAATTAGACCAATTATATGTATACAGGTAACATTCGATTTACGACCGGTGTGAGTTACGACCACGACCGCCAGACCTTTTTTTTCCTACGCTGCCACCGCTACAGCCAGCAACGCGACAGAGGTCCGTGCAGGATGATTTATTAAGCTACAACACAAAGCTCTGGTCCCAAAAAGAGGACAAAGGGAATAATCAAAAACAAAGAATCACAAAAAAGGGGCGAGGTGGGGGTGCAATGGGAAACCCGACAATGGCGAGAAGCAACTCGCACACAGTGGTGCAGAAGCGAAACAATAATAATAATTATTATTATTATTTCATTCATAAGCGCCTTTCAAAACTGGCGTGGGCTCGGACGAAGATATAGAAAGTCCAGGGTAATACAAAGTACAAATACAAGTTGACAGCGTCCCGTTTTCATACCCGCTGTCCTGAAGAAGGAAGTGGTGAAGCGGGCTGTCAATCCGAACGTGACACTCGGGGGGAGAGAGGGTGGAGGCGGAGTGGGATCACCGCGACGCAAACGCCGCGTTTGGCTCACGGTCGGTGGCGGCGCCGCCTCTTTGAGACACGTGACCTCTTCTGGCTTCTCCTTAGCAGGGAGAGCGATTTTTGGAAAGCTCGCATGCGTGGGAAGCCGTGCGTGGGTCAGCAGAAAGTGTGTGCGCCGACACAGTCATAAAGATCGGTAATACGAAATATGAAATTATTAAAATGACACTAAAAGTTATAAGATTTATAAATGAAGGGTCAACATTTTGGTATATAATAGTATTCAATAGAAAACGTTGCTTAAAAACAACAGATTGACATCGTATACTATCCTGTCATATAGGAGATGCCAGCGTGTTGTCATTTGTTTTGATCACGAGATCCTCGCGTCAGCCATTTTGAAGGCTTTTCGATTTACAGCCGGTTGACTTACAACGGTTTTTTCGGAACGGAACCCGGTCGTAACTCGGATGTTACCTGTATATATATTGTAGCATTTTGCAATATAACTCAATGAGTGACCGGTGTCCAGCCAATAATGCCCTACAGTTCACGTACGCTACACAGCCAATCGGAGCAGAACGAAGCGTATGGGCAGGGCACATTCAGGTTAGGCCACAGCATACACATCTGATGTTGCTCACAATGGTCCTCAGTGTGCTCAGGGAGCTTGTGTGTCCGCTCAGACACATGAAAAATTAGAAGGAACATTGGTTGCAAGTGTCTCTTACCTGGCGGTGCCACATAATATTCCTCCACTGTGTTTTTGGAGAGCTGCAGAAGTTCCTCTGCATGGTTTTCTTCTAACACTGTGTCCTCCCGCAAGTGCAAAATCCTGGATGTGCACAGAAGACAAACGGTAACTGGCCATGTCATGATGACATTTAGTTCACATGAGCAACACACCACACCTGTCCTCCAGAACAGAATCCATGGGTTCAACTCCTGATGTGTCAACTACATGAAGCTGCGCTGCAAATCTAATGGCCTTCTCCAAACAGGCCAGTCCCTCTTTGGTGCGGAAGTCCACCAAGGCCAGGCGCTCCAGTTTGTCCACCAGGTCAGCCCCTACTGGCATTGGCTGTAAAACAAAAACAGTGAGGCTTTCATTTGCATGCTCTAGTGTAAGGTTGTGGAGGCAACTGAAGGAGTTGGTGTGTTATTTTGGACCAATGTTTGTTCTTCTTTTCAGTAGCAAAATGATTTAATTGAAAAAATTAAATCAAGGATGTGACTGATGAATCAGATGTCAATAACACGAATCTCAAAGTCTCATCAGCCCTCCCACATAAATTGTTTTTTTTTGGATTGGATTGGATTTGCCTTTATTAGTCTCACAGTAGTTTTTAAATAACTATAGACATTCTTCTTCTTTTCCTTTCGGCTTTTTCCTTCAAGGGGTCGCCACAGCGAATCAGTAACCTCCATCTTCAGAGGTATGATACGCATGTTTGTTTTGGCCAAGATTTTACGTCGGATGCCCTTCCTGACACAACCCTCTGTATTTATCTGGGTTTGGGACCGGCATAAGAACACTTATGCCCCTTTGTGGCTACAGAATAAGCAACTCACTCAGTAAAATAGACATTACCATAATTCATATGCACCCCGCTACTTATTTTCAGAGGAATGGACAAATACAAATTAACATACCTAGCGTTTTCTTGAGATACAGTAAAGTCTCGTTATATCGATATCGGATATATCGATAGTACTCGGTTATATCGATACTATTTCTATGCACGCACGGAGAAAATTACATGCAAACAGGGTCGGATATATCGATAGTCTCGGTTATAGCGATATTTTTTCGGACTCCCTTGAATATCGATATAACGAGACTTTACTGTATATTCATTAATGCATTTAAGTACAGTGGGGCCTCGGTTTACGAACACCTTGCCTTACGAATTTTTCGGTTTACGAACGTTACATTTATGAAAATGAAACCTTGGCATACGCACTACTTTTCGGGATACACATGGAGCGCCGCCCCACCATGGCTGGCAGAGTAATCTTTGGCGGAATAACACCAAAGCACACGACCGAACAGCGCCCCAGCCGGCCTACCTTTCCACACCCCCTTTCTCTTGAGTGCACACATTGATCGTCTTCAAGGATTTTTTACGGATACGTTTGCTGTTATGGGACCGAAAAAGACTCCACCATAGGCTCGTGTTCAGCCGAAGAAGACACAAAACAAAATTACAGTCGAGGAGAAGAAGGAGATCATTGAGAAACACGAACGAGGTGTGCGTTTGTCTGATTTAACAGCCCAGTATCAATTAGCTAATTCCACCATTGCTACCATCCTTCACAAGAAAAAAAAGCCATTAAAGGTGCTAAAGGTGTTTCCATGCTGTCAAAGCAGCAATGGTCTGGGGCAATAGAAGGGGTTGAAAAACTTCTGTTGATTTGGATTAACGAAAAGCAGCTAGCCGGCGAGAGCGTGAATAAAGCAATTATATCTGAGAAAGCACGGCTAATTCACTCTGATATTGTCATGCGGCAACCTGGAAGTTCGCCGTTTATTGATACAAGGGATCATTCTTCGAAATGGTGAAAGAAGTGGACTATGTTCCTCAGCCAGCTTACTCAGCATTTACCGGCCTTTTTTGGAAAAAGATGCCTTAACGGACTTTCAAAACACAGGAAGAGAAGTCTGAACCCCATTCCATCAACGACCATCACAAAGGTAAATAAAACGACTATTATACAGTGCAGTGTATTTCTTTCATTACAATACAATAGCACATTTATTATACATAAAATAAGGAATCTCGTTTGTAGTTTTAAGGCTTATTTAGTTGAAAAGTATATTTTATGGAGACCTGGCGACGGATTATTCTCATTTTAATGGTTTCCTATGGGAAAATATTTTTGGGGATACACACTATTCGTCTTACACACTCTGTCTGGGAACCAATTAAGTTCGTAAGCCAAGGCCCCAATGTATTAGAACGCAACTCAATCATAAAACGAAGATTCGTGTATTATTTATAGCATTTCAACATACCGGTGGCAACTGGTCGTCTGGTATTGGCTCCCAAGTTGCAGACGCAGGAACCTTCACAGCAAAGCAGAAAACCGCAAGGACATAACGTTACCTATGATCTGGTCAGTTTCTGGATTCACGTTGATCCCCTATGTTCACTTTCATGGGTTTACCTTCGACTTGTGTGGTTGAGAACTGAACTCACGCGTCCCTTTAACGTTAGAACAACGGCATCTTCCACAGTAGAAAGTTGACAGGGATTTAGCGATGTGTGATGAAGACTTAACTAAATGAAGTTTGCGTGAAACCCAGTGGCAAGTTAGCCCAAGGGAGACGCAAAACGTAGGCGTGTTTAGCATGGTTAGCTATACAACATTGAACATACGAGTTCTTAGGTATTTTTGAAATGCATTTGACTTCACTACTATGTGCGTCAAAAAAACGACACACGGTCTTCTTTCTTCAAACTAGATTATCGAAGAAGAGGCATCAAAATTTAATTCGAAAACGACCCACTCGGCTTTTCCCGTACCAAAGCAGAACTACTCAGCGCATGCGCAATGCTTTAACAGAGACGACAACGAAAGAAGATAATTCACCTACTGAAGATATGATGGACAAAAAACGTCATTATCAATCTGACCAGTACTGCTTGTTTTCGATCATATTTCTGGCAATTATTTCAGCGTCACATACGAATGATGTCGCTAATATGCCGAAACGTTTGATGCAGTCGTATGACAATCATCAAACATCGGTTCAGTACATGATTATTTTCGGAAAAGAGCATACTGTTGACGTTTTCGGTTTTGCAGGCTCGTGAACCGGAACTCAGGTCTAATTTAAAACCAGTTATTCCTGTTATAAAACTAACAAATTCCCACATTAAGACGGTTCCCTCGACCTCGTTTAGCAAATTAATTGCCCATCCCAATAGATTTGTTTTCATTTTTCACCGACTCACACAATACATTTAAAATAGTCACATGTGTCCCACGCCATGCCATAACATATTGGGCTTCAGAACAGGTAGTGTCAGAGCCCGGATAGCTCAGTCGGTAGAGCATCAGACTTTTAATCTGAGGGTCCAGGGTTCAAGTCCCTGTTCGGGCGTTGCTCTTTTTCCTCCGAATGTTTTGCCATGGGCAAACTCGAAACAGATTCATGTCACGTTATTCGTCGTGACAAATAATTTCATCTTTGTCCTTAGCCTTTACAAAATCCGTCCCCCATCGAGAATAACATGCCCGGTAAGCAGTATCTGATACAGCTAATGTTAAAATTAGAGTACACGGTGTATGGTCAGGAATATTACTGTGTCTCCACAAAATGGAAAGTGCTGCAGGGAAAAAAATGGTGCCTGTTTTGTGTCAATAAAACATGTTGACTCTTCTGATGTGACAATAACATATACCATTTAATATATACGTATTAGATATGAGTTCTCAGAATATACTTTGTTTTACAATACACAGGTGAAACCTGGCACAAAATAAAATTATTTTTTTACCAAAATAGCAACAATCCAGTGACAATATGAATAATAATAAAAAAGGGCAAACAAATTGAAGAAGGCTTACGAACACCAGCTTGCATACACAAAGAAACAATGCAATTCATTTTTACCACATTCATGAACAGAGGCAATAAATAGGAAGATTGAAATTTGGGAAATCCTTGTATCAACTGAATAGTTAAAAGCACACAGTGTTTGTCATTATCAGTGGTTAAATATGCCCAAACATTTAAACAGATGCTTTTTATCATATATATACGTATATCGGTATATATTTTTTGCAAACAATGTTCAAAATAAATCACAAGCATGGAAATATGCCTTTAATCTGCACCTTATTGGATCACGTAAAAACATCACGATGTTGTTTGTACTTAACTTTTGTGACATAAATTGTCATTTCTTCAACAGAACCAAACTGAAAAACCATACAAAAATTCAACTCGTACAATGAATAAAAAACTCAACTGTTCTCAGAACAAAAACAACACCAAGTTTCTAAATATTGACTTTAAATTAATCAGACTATGATTTGACAAATACTTTTCTCAGAATGTATACATGACAAGAACATCCTATTTGGCAGGAAGGCAGCTTGAGGACATTGCAAACACTGTGAATATAAAATGACTGACGCGGTACTCAGCTCTCAATAGATTTTCTTTACGTCTTTAAAACTACCATTCATTCATTTCTTCACCACACGAGGGGAAGGTGAAGAGGTTTCTATTTTATAAGTAATCTAATCATATAAACATTGGTTATTCAACAAGTTTGAGCAACATACAGTACTTCATAAATATGTAGTCATTCAAAATAGTTTGGATTTATCTCTTCATTTTGTTTTTGAAATGTGCAACTTGTTTACAGTAAGATTAAGTCTGCTCCGATTAACATTGACGTAAAACACAATATGTATTTGCAGAAACTGACAGCTATCCTACAAAGCATCATCTCATCATAGACCTATTGACTGCACAAAGAACAAAGATGAGCATCTGTCATTGAGGCTCGATCAAGGCTGCAACCAATGACAGAAAAGGCATTTTGTAGTACAGTATAATGTATATGTGTGATGCTGCTACAAATGTTTACACTTGATTGGAAGGAAAAACAAGACAAATCATTTGTTCTCAATCAGCATCTGCACCTTGTACACCAGATCTCTCGCCAAGGTCAAAATCTGCTTGATGTTGTGACGCTCAGCCATTTCTGAAAGACAAGACCAGGTTCATTAATATTTCTAATTGAAACATTACTCAATCTGGTCAGTGTTTTGTGTGAGTGTTTCTGTGTTTGTTTGGGGAGGGGGTAATTTTTGATGGATATGGAATTAAGGCACACAATACCCTTAAAGGACAACCTTCTCCGGACAAGTTGTGTCCATAATTTGTAAAATGGCTTCAAATGACTTCTACTGAGCATATTTTACAAAGATTCCACTGCATATAGCTATATTTTACGTTTTAAGACTCGCGCTGAATATTCTGGAAGTCTTGTTTTCGAGTTGGTGACGAGTCCGTACGTGACGTCACTGAAGGAACGCCCCTGACCGAAAAAAGGACACATTGTAACAGTCCTTCCATCACGTCAATGCATTTTGCTGTACTTGTTTGGTCTGAAAACTTCGTGTTGCACCAAAAAGAGTCAGAAGAGGGCGACAAAGCTCAGTGTAAGGAATTTATCAGCCTGTGGAAACGGGCTGATTAATTCCTCACAGGAGCTTGGACGCCATTTTCTACCTCTTTTTGGGTGATACATTTCCCCCCAATGTTGCCTCAAAACATGCCTGCAAACATGTATGCTTTCCTCTTCAGAACTATTTGAATCATATTCATAAATGGATAAGTAACAAGAAAGCATCTTCTCTGAATCTGAAGCCATTGTTTTGATTCTCCAGCAAGGCAGGACGTCTTGCGGTGACGCCACGAACAAGGGGGCGGGACCTTCTGAAACTGGCCACTGGTTCATTTTTTTGCAGATTTTGGACACTTTAAGTCATTTTCATTGGGGTTTTGCATTTGACTAAAAATATCATACTGCGTGTTTTGGGTATTTTAGATGCTATAAAGCGTTTTTCTGATGTCAGTTAGGAAACAAAAAAAGTAATGTTGGTTGTCCTTTAAAACTCACATGTTCTGCAATGCTTTTAAACATTTAGTCTCTTTTGCCCATGCTTCCTTTTGTTCATGTAGACCTATTTTGATGTCAATGATGTATGCTTGTCCTCAGGTGTACGTTTTATTTTGCATTTTAAGCTCTTGTAAAGCGTCTGAGTGTGCTGAAAAATTGTATGTATAATAATAATAATAATAATACATAACATTATAAGCACCTTTCAGAGCTCTTAAGGACACTTTACAGTCACAGACATACATAGGTACTACAACAAATAAAATACAATCACAAATAGAATACAATAAATAAAATACCATTATAAGTAGAAACAATAGAGAGAGAGCTACACAGAAAATGCAATTTTAAATAGGTGGGTTTTGAGATGGCATACACAGAGAATCAATGTGACGAATGTTGGGAGGAAGTGAGTTCCAGAGTTTATTATTACATCACTCGATTTCCAGAACCCACAGAATACTGAGTTATTAAATGTATTATTATTATTATTATTATTATTATTATTATTATTATTGTTGTTGTTGTTGTTGTTGTTGTTGTTGTTGTTGTTATTACCCTGTCTGAGTCAGCGGTCAATTGCAGGCGACTTCCTCGAGCCATAACTACTCAAATCAGAAGTTACTACGCCAGCAATACATATTCGAGTATTTGGACTACCTGTTTGAAAATTAAATGTAGGTAGATGATAAAAGGAGAGCTGTCTTGCTTTTAATTACTGTATTCTCCGGTGTATAAGGCGCACCCAAAAGCCTTCATTTTCCTCAAAAGATGACCCTGCGCCTTAGACACAGGTGCGCCTTATATGTGAACTAATATTGAATCATAACAGGTCTTGCAACAACTGTCAGCAGCCACTGATTCCATACCCCCCCCCCCAGGATAAGTAGTGCGTAACCCTGACACAACCCTCCGTATTTATCCGGGCTTGGGACCGGCACAAGTAGATACTGGCTTATGTCCGATTGTGGCGACAGAACAAGCAACTCTATGAACTTAATTAAGATGAAGATGCTCAGGAAAAGGCTCCCAAACACAAAATGGTCATCTGCACAGCAGCATTCAAGCAAAACAAAACTATCCTCATATAATTGTAAACTTAGCCGAAAAATTGAGGTGCAATGACTGTTAATTAACTCATTCGCTGCCATTCCCAAAATTATTTGGGAATTGAACAGTGTGACGTGGAGCCCCATTCCCGAATTTGTTCGGGGTTTGGTTTTTCTTGGGGGCGGTGCCGATAAAGCGCAAGTCAGACCTGTGGTCAGGCAGTGTTTTTTCACTTCCATGAGGGGGCAGCATTTGCCTTTTGTCCATCTTAGCACTTTGTTACAGCTACAGCTGGATATATTTATTAATTGTATTGTATTTTGTACAGCCGCCACCATTTCAAGCTCAGATAACTCCAGACCCATATAACTTGGGAATTAAACTCTCTTCTTTTATCAGAAAAAAAGAGTCAAGGTTTCTAACACTATATTAAATGTTTATGTAGTCCTTTAACCCAATATTCTGTGGGTCGTGCAATTTGAGTGAAAATGCCAAAAACCACGGCACTGGAATGGAAACATTTTTGCACATCGTCTGGCCGTGAATGAGTTATGTGTGTAATAGTATTCGGAAAGCTTCTAAGGAAAGTGGAAAATGCCAAATAATGACTTAAAAACTGCCAGGATCATATCACCATCCAACATCCATCCATCCATTTCCCGACCTGCTTATCCCCAGAAGGCTCGCAGGGGGTGCTGGAGCCTATCCCAGCTGTCTTCAGTCGGGGGACACCCTCAATCGCTTGCCAGTCAATCGCAAGGCACACACAGACGGCTGGCCATCCACGCTCACACTCAAGCCTAGGGACAATTCGAGTGTTCAATCAGCCTGCCAATTTTGGAATGTGGGAGGAAAGTCGAGCACCCGGAGAAAACCCACACAGGCTCAGGGAGAACATGCAAACTGCAGTGAGAGGTAGACGCGCTAACAACTCAACCACCTGGGTGCTCTCATTTTAAATACTTGGATGAAAATCATTTTTAACCTAATAAATTTTGAATTGCACAGGACTATGAGCTTTGCTCCTGTTCAGTACAAATTCAGTATAAAAGTCATGGGAGGGGTGGATAATGACATTACACATGCTGGAAAAAAAAAAAAAAACCATCAAGATTTCTTGAAGACAAAGAACCGCAATACTGTGTAATGGCCAAATCTAGTGAGCAGCTACAAAGACTTGTGTTTTACCGTTGAAAAATTTGATAATTTCAGTGAAGTCCATGTTGTTTTCCAGGATGATGTCCCTGTAGATCTCCACCAGCGCCAAGGCGATGAAAAGGACAAAATGACTCGAGGAGGCAAACTTGGCCGCCCAGATGGTTTCCCACGCTGCAAAAACATCATCATAGACTAGCTCTGCAATGGAAAAGCACAAAGGGGCTTCGATCAAGTCAAATCATTCCAACGAAGATGAAATGAATAGCTGTAAGCAGCGATAGCTCTTTGTCCACTGAAAGTTGCCTTGCCTCAGCAGCACAATTCTCCAGATACAAAGGCAAAAGCTCCTTTTACACATCAGGCTAAAAAGAAACGTTAAAACCCAAAGATGGCTTACAGACATCTCTCAGTTCACTAATTAGCACAAACTGTCTCGCGTACCTCGTTTGAAGTCTAAGAGGAACCAGCGGTAGCAGAAGTAGAAGTGAGTGTAGTCTCCGTTTTGGTGCATCAGCTCAAATAGCTCCGAATCCAGGATCTACAGTATGTAAAGCAGAGATTAAAACTGATTTCAAAGGACAAATATTCATTAAGTTTTGTTTTAGTTTTGTGTGCGAAGCTGAACAGATGAATTTCACGCGCAACTGGTCCAACTAGTATTGTCTTGTATGAAAACGTGGCTGATGCAGTCTTACTTGGATCAGAGAGCGCATGTTGGCAAAGTGCGTGTCCATCGCCCCTCCATGTGGAAAGTTTTGATTCATCCTCTTCATGAGCTCCGTGAAACAGCTAAAGGCTATGGCCTCTGAAACGGCAAGAGGTGCAAATGTTGCCACAGCCGGAGAGCAGACGAGGAAATTGAAAATGCGATGGAGCGCTGTGACTCACCATCATCCAGAATGACGAGAAGTGGAGCCAACAGGTCACACATACCCTGAACATATCCAATGTCGAGGTGCCTCCAGATGTAGCTGCAAATACACATCCAAGAAAAGGACCAAAACATCATTCTATCGCTTTCAACCACGCCAGATTGTTGTCTTCAAAAAGCTAAAAACCAACAAGACACAGAAACAAGGGCAGTCTCAAAATGTGTTGAAAGCTAAGAAAAAATGGTGAAGTTATCCATCTGAGACATGATGAGGGAATTAATTACTGTTTTAATTTTCTGTTGTGTAAGCAAGGGAAGATTAACTCATTCACAAAATGTGTCCACTCCAGTGCCAGGGTTTTTGTCATTGTCGCTCGAGTTCCAGGACCCACAGAATATTGAGTTTTAGGACTACATAAACATTTAATACAGCGTTAGAAACCTTAGACTCTCTTCTTTCATCAGAAAAAAGAGTTAATTCCTAAATTAAATGGGTCTGGAGTTGAGGTCTATGAGCTTGAAATGAGGGTGGCTGTACAAAATACAATGCAATACATATGTGTATTGTTTTATATAGCGCTTCAACAACAGCTGTAGCTGCAACAAAGCGCTAAGATGGACAAAGAGGGAAATGCTGCCCCCTGTTGGAAAAGAAAAAAACTTTGCCAGAGGCCATGGCCAGCGCGTTATCGGCAACTAAACAAGAAAAAACAAAACCTGAACAAATTTGGGAATGGCGCTCTACATCATATTTTCAATTCCCAAATAAATTTGTGAATGGCAGTGAATGAGTTAAAAAATAGCAGCTGTGATGAACCATCACTTTTTCACTATGTGCATGCACTATGTACCATATTTTATGCACTAGAGGTGCATTTAATCAAAGCATCCATTAGATCGAGCTATGCTAAAGGGAATACAATACAATAATAATAATAATAATAATAATAATAATAATAATAATAATACAGTAAAGTCTCGTTATATCAATATCGAATATATCGATAATCCCGGTTATATCGATACTATTTCTATGCACGCAGGGAGAAAATTACATGCAAACAGGGTCGGATATATCGATAGTCCCGGTTATATCGATATTTTTTCGGTCTCCCTTGAATATCGATATAACGAGACTTTACTGTAATAATAATAATAATAATAATAATAATAATAATAATAATAATAATAATAATACAATACAGCTTCATGTCAATAGAGCTTACAGCCGCTGCAGCTGTAACAAAATACTTTCGAGAACATTTAGAGTATTACGGCCAATAAATCAAAATTTTGATACACATATAAGGCCCATCGGACAAATCAGAATTGTACATTTTTGACCGACCCAAGGCCATCTCTAATTTTATTATTAAAGATTAGAGATTCAGACTATCATTGTTGTACCTGCACATGATGTTCCGGAGCTTTTCCAGGTTGGCAGGAGTGAAGTACCAGTAGTTCCTGTCACAGCGTTGCACGTCCTTTTCAATGCGGTGCAAATTCAGCGTGTACAAGTCTAAAAGCTCTTGCTAAAAACAGAGAACAATAAACACATGTATGAACTCAGCTTTAATTGATAAGAGTTTAAAATTGAGACTATGTATGAGTCTTTGAAAAGAGCAATACATACAGAGAAGCCCCCCCTAGCAGACTCTTGCGAGTTGGCTTCCGTGTTGTCTGTACAGCCATCCAGAGACTCAAAGTGAGGGTACAGGTTCTCCATCTCAGGCTCCTCAGACAATATGGATTCAGTGCCTTCTGGACTAGGCTTTTCCTGCCCACCCTCTGGTTTGAGATCCGTGTAAGGAGCCGAGTCGTCAGAGGAAGACAAGGGCTCACAGCGAGCCTTTTTGCTCCAGGGCACCATGGAAACATTGGCTTTGGGAATCTCCTCCATCTCCAAGGCTGAGGGAGACTCGTCGGACTCAGTGAGGACCTGAGCTTCCGCCTTCTGAGAGGTGCAGTAGGCTTCCCTTGCTTTGGACACCCTAGTGTCTGCAGATACAGACAGTTTCTTGTCAACTTCAGCTGTCCTGGGCTTTATGGTGCCAGCTTCTCTTCTCGCCTCTTGTGTTGAGGTCTCACCTTGGCTGGATTGGTCTTCCACTTTAAAATATTCAGTCTGATGCTCTTCCTCCGTTTTGGCCACGTCTTCATTTTTCAGTCTTTGCTCGGCATAATCTTGGGATTCTGTACATGTTCCTGGTGTGACCATACCATCTTTGTCAGGCACTTCTTTTCCTTCACGATTTACAGAGGAAGCACCTCCACAGTGAGCCTCCTCTACTTTAGGATGCTCTGATATGTTGGACTCGTCCGCGACATCTAGCACTTCAGTCTTGGTCGCATTCGGCTTCTCGCGCTTGTCCTGCTCGGTCAGACCTGCATCCTGAGGAGGTTTGGCTGAAGCTCTTGGACCAGCCTCTGGTGCAGCGCCATCCTCGGTGCTGAGCGAACCATCCGACAGGCCGGAGGTCACTGAGAAGTTGCGGGAAGAGGGATGCCCCGAGTCGGGAGAACTTGGACCGTTCTGTACTGCACCATTGTTGATCTTTGGCACCTGCTTGGCTTCTTCACTCTTGGATTCCGTCTCAATCTGCTCCACCTCTTCGACAGACTCAAAAACCTGCAAGAACAAAACCCAGAAGGAAGAAGACTACTCCGGGGGAAGGGACTGGATGATGTGGATAACTAGCAGGAAGAGAGTACAAGGATTTTGTTTTGAAACATCATGCAACTTTCTCCTTGCATCTTGTCAAATGCTGATCTCAAGCAGCGTTGAAGAGTGTTAATGTATCGGCTGTGAAACGAACCAAGTGTGATACCTGCGTGCTGGTGCTGGAGTCACTCTGCAAGCGAGCCAAACTCTGCCTGTCTGAACTTTGAGAGGACCGGGACTGGGAGGTCAAGACAATCAGGGAAACATGTCATTGCATCAAATATTAAAAAAAAACAAAAGAACTAAAAACAAAAAAGTAACTTCACGGATTACTTGACTTGAAAAGTAACAGTTTGAAAATTAACCTAATCAGATTACAAATTACTCATTATTTACATTCAATAGTTGACAATCCTGCTTGACCTGAGACAACTCTTTTGAAAAAAGAAAAAAGCGTTTTAATGGATTTTACTTAACATAAATGGGTGAATTGTTTCTTTAAAAAACTGTTCCTAGACTTCATTTAAAAAACGTGTTCAGGCAGACTGCTTTGCCCTGACATATTGAACTGTTCATGGTGTTATGGCAAAATGATCATTTATAATCTATATTGTTATTATTCATGTTACACATTACATGCCACAGAGAGTACTTCATGTCACTCTCCCACATTGGAATGCTAAATTGTGAAGTCCCAGAATGCTGACATTCTCCATACAGGGACATAGGTTTTCTTGTGCCGGTCCCAAGCCCGGATAAATACAGAAGGTTGTGTCAGGAAGGGCATCCAATGTAAAACCTTGGCCAAAACAAACATGCGGATCAAACCTCTAAAGATGGAGGACACTGATTCGCTGTGGCGACCCCTTGAAGGGAAAAGCCGAAAGGAAAAGAAGAAGAAGGGGCGCTCGAGCACTAAGGCAAGAGTGAGACAAGGCGAATATATGAGCCAAGAAAGACGCACGTTTAACGTAACTTCGCGTGTGAATGACCACTGGGTGGTAAGCATCACATAGATTTCTATAAGATACTTGATGTTAATTGTATTGTATTGTATTGTGTTTGCACTTTCATTAGCATCAGTCAATCTATTTTTGGGAATGCGGACAAAAATGCATCCAAATGAAGTTTCTATGCTTGTCGTTTTGCATCACCTCATTGCTGACAGTTGAGTCATGATGGACCATCTTTGAACTGGTACTATCCAGGCTCGCCCCCGAAGAGCACTTAGCTAAAGCTGCAGCGTGCTGCTCCTTCTCCCGCTGCCGAACAATTTCCTCACATCCGAGCCATTCGCGCATGGTCTGCTGGTAGCACAGGCGCACCTGCTCATCCACCTGCAGACAGAAATCAAGGGTTAGCGTGGGAAAAGAATTCCAGGGGGTGAGGGGAGCCTTGATTGTGAAAAAAAGTCTCACATCCTTCCTTTCGTTTTCAGACATTCCAAACTGGTAATGCCCTAAAAGAAATGGCCACACTTCCTTCCGCAAAGACGGGTCCACGCCGCCGAAATAGACCAGACGAAGCAGCTCTTGCTCCTTGTAGGTCTGAAAACGAAAACATCTATTGTCACTTTTCCTTACAAAAGCAAGGATGTTTTTTTTCCACAGAAATGTGTACTTTTTAGCAAAAGTGTATCCGTTTATTCTCTTCATTCTTAATTGCCGCATGATGTAATTGCCTCACAATAAGGAAAAAAAAATAAAGATTATGTTTAGCATCGTAATTGCATCAGCCAGGAACACGTTTGGAGGATTCACAATGCTGAAATACAATCCCTACATGGACAGTTATACTGACAGAGCCATTAGCGATGCTTCATGCACACGGCTGCGAGACTAATGATGTGAGCAACATAATTAGCAGAGAATCAGAATGGGTGAGACGGCTGAGTGGCAAGCGAGAGAGAAAAGGATGAAGGCAGTAAAGGGACATGTATTTGTGTGTGTGTGTCTAGGAAGACATGCTTGATGGGACATTTTGTAGGAATGCTTACGTTACAGTCCTGCAGGAACATCTGCCACACATCTGCAGTGAGTCCTTTGCACGCGTCGCAAGGCAAGTCAGGCGACACGATGGTGTGATTGACGAGAGCCGAGAGGTGAGTGCGTACAGTGGATAGATGGCGGCAGTACGCCAACCCTGGTTGATGAGACAGGACAATATTCAAACCTTCTATGGAGGTTCCTGATGATTAAATTTAAAATTGCAATACTCGAAAGCCAGTGGATACTGTGTGTGCCTGCCACTATTATTATACCATTCGAATATTATGTATGAGAAAATATTCCTTCTGCTAGACTTTTATTGAGCCGTGGATGAGGTACAGAGTGTTACAGCTATAATAGCGGTGTTTTAAAACATCCTCTTCCTGAGATAATGAAACGTCCCTACAGATTACTTTTGTCATTCCTTATTCAGATGATACACCAAAGAACAAAAATGGTTCAACATTTCATCTTGTAAATAGATTTTCGGGGTGTATTTTGAGCTTCAAATAAAATTAGCTGATAATTTACTCTGTCAAATGACACCTTTGAAATTAGGATTATCAGTAATTTACTACATACGAACTTCATCCAAGATGCAAAGACAAGATTGTGGAATCGATGAGAAGGTTTCTTCAGCCGTCATCTGTACAAATTTGAAGGTTTCGGACGTTTCGCCTCCTATCCAAGAGGCTTCGTCAGCGAACTAAAAGGATAGGAGGCGAAACGTCCGAAACCTTCAAATTTGTACAGATGACGGCTGAAGAAACCTTCTCATCGATGGACCACTCCTGTACGACTGAGAGCTTAGAGAAAAAAAAAGATTGTGGAATATATTTTTCTCCCATAATGGACAATAATTAACAAATTATTTTTCTTCAATGAGATTTGCAATAATTACGTGCCATATATTCCAAAATTGTACTGAGGATGGGATAGCTCTCGACATGATAACTGCATCACCTTAACTTTTTTCTTATCCCGATGTGACCATCCTTTTAAAACAATAGTGAACGATTACCGTAATATCCAGTGTATGAGGCTCACCCAAACGGCTTCATTTTCTTGAAAACATGACTGTACGCCTTATACACAGGTGCACCTTATATCTGAAGTCATATTGAGACACAACAGGTCTCGCAATAACTGTTGGCGGCCACAGACTCCATTCCCCCCCTTGCAGAACAAGTAGTGCGTCGCCCCAGCCTCTACTGTCGCGACTTATAATGTGGTGTGCCTTATATTAGGGAAACATTTCTATATATTTATATATTATATTTGTTTTTTTTTAAATTGAAGGTGCGTCTCATAGTCCGGTGTGCCTGATATATGGAAAAAGTTTGAAAATACACAATTCATGCCTTATACTCTGGTGTACCTAACACACCGAAAAATACAGTACATTGCGGAAACGTTTTCCAAAGTTTGATTGTTGCTTGCCTAAAATACTCCCATCGATCCTGACAGACCACACCCCCTTTTTCCATTGCTCCCTTACAAAAGTCTGAAGACGCGGACAAAGTGTCGACTTTTTGATGGTGTCGACATCCGTTTTCGGGTACACAATTCCATTGTAAAGGTGAAGAATATGAAATGTAAAGTTCACATACAGCCATAAAATGCCCTGGAGATGATCTGATACTTCATGTTGTCACATAGCAGTTTCAGGGGAGTCCTGAAGAGAAACAACAACCAAGTCACAACTCCAGTCATGTATACACAAATCTTAATGCTACATTTTTGACCTGATGGGGGATCTATCCCTCCAGCAGAGAATAATAAAGCTCTTCGTCTAACTCAAGCTGTCATGTAGAAAAAACCAAACACATTCTCCGACTTCATATTTATCATTTTATCTGCTTTGTTTGTTCTCATGGCAGTGAGGAAAATGCCACGTGTTTCCCTCTATCGCAACATCCCGCTGTTGTCTCCACATTGATAGATGTGGCAAGCCAGTGACTGTGCCACGGCAAAGCTTAATTGCTTTACAGAAAGCAAGAGCTTATGGAAGCCTTGATGTGATGATTTGTTACTCTCTCACCTCTCTTGGTTGCACCCTTTGGGTGTGGAGCCATCGGAGAGGCTGCCCTGAGAGCAGGACGAACACGAAGACTTCCTGAGAGTAGGATGCCACATCGCAGAGCTCTGGTCCATCAAATCTGGTGGAGTCACTGCAGAATGCATAAACACACGCACACACACCATGACTGTCACCGTCAACATGTACCGTAATTGCTTCCTGCGCACAGACATTAGCAGTTAGATGAGCAAATAATTTCATCGCAGAAGGAATTATGATGTACAAGAGCTGAGAAAGTCCCTCGGTTGCACTGTCAGGTCCTAAATAAAGCAAAATAAAAAATGATTGGGAATACTGTTCTAAAGACCGAAAACATAACCACGCAAACAAAAGGCTTTCTTGGCAAGGGGCCTATAATCAATCCATCACTTGTCAGTCCTCAAGTTAATTGAAGGCTATGTTGTCATTAAAGAAGGCATGACAAGGCAATACTGTAGGTGGGGTTTTATTCTTGGGAAACATCAATGAGCATGACCAGAGACACAAGGGAGGTCAGGATGATATTAGATGGTGAAAATGAAATCAGATCAAACCGAAGGCGACGACATAAGTCCAGGTGAGACAGCAGCTGCATTCTCAGAATGAGAATCTCTTGAGGTCAACCTTGATTTAAAGAAGGCGGCGAAAATCTCTTCCAAAACAATGACGTATATTGAAAAAAAATCCCATCACATTTGTAGCCTGCTATATGGTACCATCAGGGCCTGCAAGGCCTTCTCTGCTGGCCTAAAAATATCTCAATCACGGACTAATGTGAATTGTATTCGGTCCATTAATTCTTATTAAATAATTCCAAATTGTCTTTCAGCTTCCTTTCATTGCTTTCCCCCTGTTGTGCTACTTCCAGATGTGTGTTTTCGTATTTAAGCATTAAACCAATCACACTTCAGCCGTCATTTGTTAGAAATGAAATCTTCCTGGGCGGCTTCTTAATCAGTTCTGCAGGCCCTGTCGGATAAAATAAGTGTCGATGAAACTGTTGCTTTAACCAATCAAATTTCGAGTTGGCAACCCAAGGCCTGCTTGCAGGCGCTGGAAACGTCAGTTTTTGCAAATTATGATTGGCTAGTCACATGATTGGCTAGTCACAAGCCAATCATAGTAGCACTAGACGCTAGTGATAAGAGCATATTGGCTAGAGCTAGCACACTGTATCTGTAGCAAGCTGCATAAGCAAATATATTTTTGTGTTGATTTCATAGTGCTGAATGAGGAGAAGAAATGGATTTTGTTGTAGATGTACTGTTAAAGCCATTTTCAAGATGGCCTTTTCAAGAATAGATGGACATCATTAAGAAAAGTTGGAAAGCCCCGAAGGTAGCAAAATAGCAAATAATACTGCAATTTTATCAGAATCAGAAAGCCTCTAATAGTCCCACAATGGGGAAATTTGCATTTTACGAGTTTATCATGAAGCCACACGTTCATAGTAAACATTCGAACAGTTTAATGACAGTATTTCTTAAGGTACTTCACGGTAAGTCACAAGTTATTTAGTGGCCAACGGCACATTCTAGTGGACGTGTAGTACATCACACCATACTCGCAGCTGTGGATAGATTCAAACATAGCACGACTGAAGGCCTTGGAATGACATGCACAGCCCGCCACTGTTAAAATATGACCTAAGATGTATCAATAGAACGAATCCCGAAAAACATTAATCAACTGAATATCCTGTCATAAAGTTATGACTGATTAGCTCACTTGGTTATAAAGTCTAAAAAAACAATTCATACAGTAAATGACACTAGACACTAGGTAACATTCTAATGCCATATAAAGGTGAACAAAATTAACGACACGTGTCTCACCAAAGTCTGACAGGCTATTTGGAAAGAGGATACGGAAGACGTAATCTGTGGCCTCTTCCTCCTCCTTATCTGATACAGAGTCTGTCGATCCAGATCCCTGAGGAACCCTTTTCTTCAGCTTCGGGAACACCTTCCCCTGCAATCAGAAAAAAAAATCACATGAAATGAATAACTAACGAGTAATGTGAGAGAACAAAGAAGTCATTCGTTTGTCATTGGAGAAATCAATAATTGCTAACCGCGAAAGCGATGTTTCAACAATATTGAGAATTTCTTTTCGATCTAACGGAAGAAAGTGTACTTTGAGATTACAAAAGCATTCAAATCTGCCAACCTGTCTGACACTTGCACTTGACAGACATATAAGGAATAAACCTTGTTCAATTGTACTATTATATTTGAATTGAATTATGTTAAATTATTCTAAACCTTTGGAAATAAAGGACAAACCTAAGCGGATAATACAATACAATACAATACAATACAATACAATACAATACAATACAATATATCCTGATTTATATAGCGCTTTGACCACAGCTGAAGCTGTAACCAAGCGCTTAACTCATTTACTGCCATTCATGAATTTATTCGGGAACTGAAAGTATGACATAGAACGCCATTGCGGAATTTGTTCGGATTTAGTTTTTTCTTGCTAGGGTGCCGATATGGGACCTGCCATGGCCTCTGGCAATGTTTTTTAGTTTCCACAAGGGGGCATCATGTCCTTTTTTCCCATGTTAGCGATTTGTTCCAGCTTCTGCTGTTGTTAAAGCACTATCTAAACCTATATATATATATAAAAAATAAAAAAACATCCTCGTCTCACCCACCATGGGTGGTGTCTGTCCCCATTTCAGCTCGGGTCCTCTACCAGAGGCCAGGAAGCTTGAGGGTTCTGCGCAGTATCCGTGCTGTTCCCAGCACTGCGCTTTTCTGGACCGAGATATCCGATGTTGTTCCCGGGATCTGTTGCAACCACTCGTCGAGTTTGGGGGTCACTGCCCCAAGTGCTCCGACCACCACCGGCACGACTGTCACCTTTACCTTCCAGGCTCTCTCCAGCTCCTCTCTGAGCCCTTGGTATTTCTCGAGTTTCTCATGTTCCTTCTTTCTGATGTTCCCATCACTCGGGACCGCTACATCCACGACAACGGCTTTCCTTTCCCCTTTATCTATGACCACGATATCTGGTTGGTTGGCCATTACCATCTTGTCAGTCTGTATCTGGAAGTCCCACAGGATTTTTGCTCGGTCATTCTCCACCACCTTGGGAGGTGTTTCCCATTTTGACCTTGGGGTTTCCAGTCCATACTCCGCACAGATGTTTCGGTAGACTATGCCAGCCACCTGGTTATGGCGCTCCATGTAGGCTTTCCCTGCCAGCATCTTACACCCTGCAGTTACGTGTTGGATTGTCTCAGGTGCCTCTTTGCACAACCTACACCTTGGGTCTTGTCTGGTGTGGCATCGTGGCTCTCACACTCACTAGTCCCCGGCCTCCTTCCTTACGGCTTGTGTACAGTCTGAGGGTGCTGGACTTGGGATGGAACCCTCCGTGCATGGTGAGGAGTTTTCGGGTCTTAACATCCGTGGTCTGAATCTCTTCCTTTGGCCACCTTATTATTCCTGCAGGGTATCTGATCACTGGCAGGGCATAGCTGTTTATTGCCCGGGTCTTGTTCTTGCCATTGAGCTGGCTTCTGAGGACTTGCCTCACCCGCTGGAGGTATTTGGTCGTAGCCGCTTTCCTTGTTGCTAATTCGAGATTGCCATTGGCCTGTGGTATACCGAGGTACTTGTAGCTGTTTTCAATGTCTGCTATTGTTCCTTCAGTGAGTGAGACCCCTTCAGTGTGGACTACCTTGCCCCTCAGGGTCCTGTTGACCTTATATAACTCCAAGCATTCATTGATCCATGTGTGTGGCATCGAGTCATATGCTTTCTTGTAATCAATCCAGGCTGTGCACAGGTTGGTATGTCGGGACCTGCAGTCTTGAGCGACTGTTCTGTCAACCAGCAGCTGATGTTTGGCACCTCTAGTATCTCTACTAATGCCTTTCTGTGCTTTGCTCATGTATTGATCCATGTGTCCACTTATCTTAGCCGCAATGATGCCTGACATGAGCTTCCATGTTGTGGAGAGACAGGTTATTGGCCGATAGTTGGAAGGAACTGCACCCTTTGAGGAATCCTTCATGATCAGGATTGTTCGCCCTTCGGTTAGCCATCCTGGGTGAGTCCCATCCATCAGCAGCTGGTTCATTATATATATATATATATATATATATATATATATATATATATATATATATATATATATATATATATATATATATATATATATATATATATATATATATATATATATATTCAAGTGACAATGACAAATGTTTGCACATGTATGGCAGTGAATGAGTTAACATGGACATCAATCTTACAGAGTAAATAAAGCAGTCACAAAGATAGTAGAAAACACTAGGGAGTAATAACCTAACCTCTTTGGCAACATTTAAAAAAGGCAGAGGAAGAAATGACAAATTCATGTGAATTGAAGATGCCGAGCGTGGGTGTTTTATATTCTTCCGTTAGCTTGCGCTGCACGTAATAAAACAAAGAGAGCGTCATCATGTGTGCTGGCGCATGCAGTGAGGACATAATGCCAAAGAGTCCTCTTCAGCTGTGCGCTTCGTCTATTATTGGTTTATTGATCAGATAAAAAAGAGGTTTGCACCAGCATTGTTCCTCCTCAACAATAGCTAACACAAGTCATTTGAGTGCATCGGGAGGGGCGACCTAAGGTGCTGACCTTTCCCCTCTGAGACCAAAGAGGAGGATCCAGCTGACCGCGAGGAAGCAGACCGTTTTCCAAGCAGGAGAGGAATTGAAGTAGGTGACCTCCTTTAGGGAAGCGAAGTGGAGGCCTTTGAATGCCATCCTGACTGACCAGCACCACTGTGCCGCCGCTGTCGACTGCAAGATAAATGTTTTCATAACTGCACTTTATCGCCAGCTTCAAAAAAAGTGGAGGGAACTGCATTGGAAATGTTTATTGCCTACCTTGTTGATGACAGTGCAAGTACACGATCTCTTCAAGAGGGATTGTCATGGCATAGTCCCAGTACACACTACAATTCATTCAGTGGAAAATTAAACATGTTTTTTTCCAAATGAAATAATAGTCGAGCTTGTGCAAAGAGATAAGCAAGGGCCAATAATCAAACCTTCTTACTAAAAGAAAGCACACGGTGACAGTCACACGCAAACACACACATTAATATTACATTACTGGTTGGTTTGACAGTGTCTGAGTCAATAAACCACCTGCAGGCTGCCTGTCTGCTGAAAATAAGCCTAATTGGATGAGCTGTGCATACACACTCTGTAAGGAACAAATTGCACACAAACACACACACAAGCAAAGACACAAGCACACTGGAGTATTAGGAAACAAATGTGTTTCAGTGTTTTGCTAAAAGCAGAGTAATTTTGCATTCTGGTGTTATTTCACCCGCAAAGACACACCATCACATCATCACCTTCGTTCATAGTCCAAATCACCAACAGAGCCGTTCATAAGTTGATTGGGTGTCCACTTGAGGGTCATGAGATCAGCCGTCTGATGAAGGGAGAGATAACCCGGGATAGCCTCCATGTCATCCCTCTGCAAGGAACCATGAGGACAGATGGTTTCATCCCATGTAAAATGAAACAGATTATGAAGGACTTTATTTTGAGTTTGACTTAACTTATTCACTGCCAGACATGTGTCTACTCCGGTGCCAGCGTTTTTGTCATTGTCACTCAAATTCCGTAACCCACAGAATATTGAGTTTTCGTACGAAATAAACATTCAATGAAGCTTCAGAAACCTTAGATTATCTTCTTTCATCAGAAAAAAAGAGTTAATTCCTGAATTATAATGGTCTGGAGTAATATGAGGTTGAAATGAAGTCGGCCGTCCAAAATTCAATGCAATATATACATATTGGTTCATATAGCGCTTTAACAACAGCTGAAGCTGGAACAAAGCACTAACATGGAAAAAAAGAAATGCTGCCCCCTTGTGGAAGGGAAAACATGGCCAGAGGTCATGGCCAACGCTTTGTCGGCACCCAAACAAGAAAAAACAAAACCCGAACAAATTTGGGAATGGCGCTCTACGTCATATTTTTAATTCCAGAATACATTTGTGAAGGGGAGTAAAGGAGTTAAAAGCATAGCCGCTAGAGCAAGAGTGGGCAAATCTTTCTGCTCAAAAATAAATCAATTTCAAATTCGGTCCACATTTGATTTTCAAATTTAACAGTTGGGCTGGTTCACATTCAAAAAATACTTACTTTGCCCACATCTGATTGTTGGTGTTGGTTCTAGCATTAATTAAATGAAAGAAAACATTGCTCCGTGTTTAAAAATAATTTCAAAATAAATTATAATAACCAAACTGTCAGTGAAAAATGCGATTACCATTGTTATGAGTATTTTCTTTTGTGCCTGTAGTTTACTCTTGTGTTGAGCGGTGCAGTTGAATAAAAGTCCTTCCAATATTTTGAGAACCTCACTTGGCTTGTGTGTTTCATCGATTGCGTTTCTTCATTCAACACTCACCGGTTGAACGAGCACATTGTTTTTGCCAAACAACAGCGTGGCCCTGTTGTTTTGATGCAGTGACTCCACATAGTCGCGCGCTGATGGCGAGGGTGATGGCCGCTCGTCCATGCTGCTGCTGGAGTGACGCTTCTGGATCTGAAATGTGACACATTCAAAAGAACGGCAATGTAATATGCTGCTCAAAAAAAAGAAAAAAAACTCATCTTGTCAACTGTAAATGTTGATTGCACCATTTTGTTTTGACACAAACCAACCTACAAAGATTCACTTGAAACACATCTGCCCCAGATTATACAAATCAATATGTATTGTATTGCATTGTACTTACACACAATGCAGGCCTCCTGGTGGGCGAGTCCTGCCTGCAGTAACCACTGTGGATGCGATGCCTTTGCACCAACTCGTCAGCCGAGGGATCGGTCCAAAAGTGGTCGGCCGTCTTCATCTTCGTATACTCCAAAGCACAAGGTCCCACTGTCACGATGGGCGGGACACATTTACATCAGCTGTAAAATCAGATACATGCTCAAACACATCACAAAAAAAACATTATTAGCTTTACCTGCACAATCAAATAAGGTCTGATATTAACTAAAGATTGAATGACAATACACTGCATTGCAAATTATCACGCAAATTATCTTTTTATATTTTTAGCTCTTACGAACCAGAAAATGACAGTCATCCTAATTGCAGTCACAGAATTTAATATCTATTGTAATAATTTTATATGATGTAATTTGAATGATTTTGAACAAAGCTTTAAATGATCGTATTTTTCTTGAACAATAACCTAAAAGTTAACTGTTGCAACATCTAATAAGATTTCGAAACATTTTATAACAAGGGTGTCATAGTAAAATTTTTTTGCGACGGGTCACATTGTAGTGACGGTTTCCTCTCGAGGGCTGTTATTCTCACGTGCAGTTTGCGACCAATGGGTGGCACTGTAGGGCTCCACCTGCAGCTGCACAGTTATTGGTCGTTTTAATCAGTGGCCATCCAAAGGACTCCCGGCACGACTATTAAGTGTCGGGTCATTGTGTGTTTCACCCTGTCAGGTTTGTTTCATCTTGTCATGTTTTACTCACGGTTTTGTTTGCTACTTTGGACCTTTTTGTTTAGATGACTTTGTTGTTTGAGATTTTGGTCCTGCTGACTTTATTTAATACAATTTGTCAAATACACCCTACTCCTCCCTCCTGCCTGCTTTGCTAGGGTCCACCACCTTGCAAATCGCGACAGTTATGAATTTGGGGAAACTATTACAATATTTCATCTCTTCCACATATAGTGGTACCTCGGTTTTTCGACCATAATCCGTTTCAGAAACCTGTTCGAAAACCTCATCTCATCTCATCTCATCTCATTTTCCGTACTGCTTATTCCTCATTAGGGTCGCGGGGGTTGCTGGAGCCTATCTCAGCTGTCTTCGGGCACGAGGCGGGGGACACCCTGAATTGGTTGCCAGCCAATCGCAGGGCACACAAAGACGTACAACAGTCACTCTCACACTCACACCTAGGGACAATTTGGAGTGGTCAATCTGCCTGCCATGCATGTTTTTGGAGTGTGGGAGGAAACCGGAGGACCCGGAGAAAACCCACGCGGGTCCGGGGAGAACATGCAAACTCCACACAGGGAGGCCGGACCCAGACGCGAACCGGCAACCTCTGCACTGTGAAGCCGGTGTGCTAACCACTCGACTACTGGGCCGCCCCTGTTCGAAAACCGATTTGTTCAAAAACCGAAACAGCACTTTCCATTAAAATCAATGTAAAAATCTTAATCTGTTCAAAGTCTAGAAAACAACTTTTAAACTATTTCATCGCATAAACCGGATAAAAACTTAATAATAGAGCAGGTCATGTGTAAAATTCTATAAAAACAAACTTTTATTTTCACCAATTTTCTTTCTGCCACGGGGCGTGTTGGCACCTATCCCAGCTGTCTTTGGGCAAACACAGGGCACACTAACTTTTCAAATCATCCTCTGCTTGCTTTAAAATCATACTCTTCAGGAGATCTTAACCAAATATGTCTGCATTTTCGCAAAAAAGAAACAACAACAATATTAATGTGTCGGTCACAATGAGGAAGACGTCACATATAAGGAAGTGACGTATAAGGAAGCTAGGGTAGTCGAGTGATGCATTCAGATGCACTCAGTTTGGTTGAGAACCAAATTTCGGTTGTATACCGGGGCATAAAAAATATGACATTTTTGGTTGAAAACCAAATGGGATGAGAACCGAGACGTTCGAAAACCGAGGTTTGACTGTATTACATTCAAAACGTAAAATAAATGAATGAATAGTAAAAAATAATGACTGTTAATGTGATTTACATACTACAATTTGAAATTTTGGTTTGGACTTTAGAAAGCATCATGGCACTTGACATGCGTGATTTACTTTCACGGGCCGAATAAAATGAAGTGGCGGGCTAGATTTGGGTCTGGGCCTTGACTTTGACACCTGAGTTTTATAAGGTGAAAAGAAGTAAAAACAGTGATCCGCCGGGGTTGCAGCATCAGCATCAAAGTCCTTTTGAAAATGTTAGATTACCGGTATAATTTAACAGTGCCTATTTTTACAGCATGCCACCTACAGATTCTCAATACTTTCTTGCACTGGACTTTTAAGTTTTTGCCTTTTCTGCAGGAATTTCTTTGTGGGATCTTCAGAATAGCTTCCCAGAGCTGCCTCTTGGATGTGAACCTCCGCCCACCCTTAGAGATCTTTTGCTACTGCCTCCTCCCTCACAGAGTTTTTGCCTGGGGATGCTCCAAAGGTTCTCAACAGGATTGAGTTCAGGGAAGGATGGCCTCCATACCATGAGTTTCTTTCCTTTTATGCTTTTAGCAGTCGATGAGGCATGATGATGAGCTATTCTTTGCAGCATGAGATACGTTGCAGAAGTCATTTTCACACATTAAGGGGTAGTCTTGATTTGAAATGGAATACTGTATCTCCCTCTCACTAACCTTAAATGATTGATTCTATTATTTAGACCTTTGTGTTGTCATGTTATTTGTTATTTATTTATTTTTTGTTCTTTTGACTTCAAGACGGCGCTGCGAGAGTGGCTGCCTTTCCAGCAACTCATGTATTTTGCTTTTCTACTTTCATTTCTTTCATAATTTTACTGCTGTGAAATGTAAATTTCTCCATTGCGAGACCAATAAAGGCTAATCCAATCCAAATATCCATTTTAGGAAAATCAAAGAAAAACATATTTATATAATAATTTGGAACGTGGCTGAATGTTCAGTTTTGCATGTTGTTTTAGTTTAAAATGAGAAATACGGTGTAATGTACTTCACAGAAGAGTAAAAACGGACTGCATCAGAATTTAACAAGCGTTTGTTAGATTTTGTAAGATGCAAAATATGGGTTTGTCACAAAGGACACAATTCACTATGCAAATTACAAACTGTGAGTTTTGCATCGGCGGCCCAATTTTCTCTCATATTCCAAAAATGTGCATGGGAGGCTAATTGAACATTTGGATTTGTCCCTCAGTGTGAGTGTGAGCATGGATGGAACCAGTTCAGGGCCTACTGCCCGAAGACAGATGGGATGACCCTTGTGAGGATAAAGTGGACCGAAAAATGGATGGATGGAGTTATGGAGCTTTCCCCTTCAATGTGGGCCAGACAACCATCCAATGTGTTTACAGAGTTATTTTGTGATGTTTCCTTGCTTCGGTATATGAGAAGAATTGTGGCAGGAAAACTCTTAAAAAAAGACAATAAAATTGCAGCTCTCCACCATGGCATCAAATCACATTAATAAACATGCAGTAGCCGACTGTTAAATGAAAACCTCTCTGACAGGCCCAATCAAAAGAAGGCGTTATTATGATGATTATGTTAAAAGGGTATTTTTTTCCATCCATCTCTTGTATTAGAATTCATTGGGCACTCATCATAAATCTGATTCCATCTGAAATTAAGCTCCTTGCTGTAATTCACAAAAACACTTTCAGGCTTCAGCCGAAGTGCAATTAGCACCACAGGAAAGATGACGCAGAAAAGCTTTTAAGTGTACATTTCGCCGCTAAGACCACTGATATCGCAGACTTTATGAATGAATGAACCAAATACACGTTTGTTAAAAAACGGCACGTAAAAGATTGCTAATAAACTCGCAGATTACCCAGAAGAGAAGCAAGGATAGGTCCATCTACAGGGTCCATTAGAACAGCCTCTTTCTCATAATATTTGCTGGAAGACAGATAAATAGCAAAAGGATCAGGTAAGGCACAGATCCTTCCTGCACAATCCGCACGCTCGACATTTTACACTGTGTAATTTACCTGCCGTTTTCCACCAGGAAGAGGACAATCTTGTCCAGCACCTTCTCGAAAAGAGCTGTACGAATCCAGAGGTTCTTCATGGCCTTTGGAAGGAGGCTGGGAAGCCGAGGCATTCGTCGCAAACTGTCCTGGCTTTGCAAACTTTGGCTTCGTCTGAGTAGACATCATAATGTTGCGAGAGAAGAGAGATAATGACATGCCTGGAAGCGACCAAGAATTGTCGTATGCTCCGGGTAATTTGCTCACTTGGTCTCTATAATCTGTTCCAGCGCCTGGGCCTTTTTGCACAGCTCCTCAGCCGGGGGAAAAATCTTGCCCACCTTCATGAACAGGGCAGCTATTTTGTTGCTTCGAAGAAAACCAGCCGCTCGACGTTTCAACCCGTGCAAAACACACGCCTCCACCGCAGCTGTTTGAATACACGGGTGGAAGAAAAACATCATAAAATCTGTAAATAAGTGCAAATGTGTTTTTTAAATATGCATTACACAACACAACACATTCATAAAACACAACACATTAATAAAATAACAAATGTTCTTATACTACAGTGTATTTTGTTTTCTCTTGTTAAACAGCACAGCAAGACCAGGTTATGGTGGCCATAAAACGTCCACATACTCCTGTTCAAATACCAGGTTTTTGTGATAAAAAAATCCCACCTAAAACCTGCATAACTCCACTGATTTTAAGAATTCTTTAGAGATGAGATGTAAAGAAAAAAACACTACATGCATTTCGTCTGTGTAAGCTCTCAGTCGTACAGGAGTGGTCCATCGATGAGGTTTCTTCAGCCGTCATCTGTACAATTTTGAAGGTTTCGGACGTTTCGCCTCCTATCCAAGAGGCTTCGTCAGCGAACTAAAGTCTGACTGGTCGTATTGGCCCTATTTATATATCCCTAATGTCCAGGCATGGCGGAGCCGGACACAGCTATGATAGGTCCCTACTCTCAGGTTGGGGGGAGCAGAGGACCACTCCCTGTGGCCTCACTGATTGTTCCTACATTCCTGACTAACGACTGGCCTATTTCCCCCACTCCCACCGGCATCACCTCATCAGCATGACGAATGTTGCCTAACCTGTTTTGCCTAAGCAGGCTATTGTATGAACGATCCAAAGGGGGTAAAAGAAGCGATTCTTATAAAACAACAAAATCCTTCTTTAAACCGGTCTGGTGGGGTGAGGTTCAATTTGGATCGTTCATACAATAGCCTGCCTGGACATTAGGGATATATAAATAGGGCCGATACGACCAGTCAGACTTTAGTTCGCTGACGAAGCCTCTTGGATAGGAGGCGAAACGTCCGAAACCTTCAAAATTGTACAGATGACGGCTGAAGAAACCTTCTCATCGATGGACTACATGCATTTGGTTGAACATGTGCGCACACTAACCAATCACCATCAAACCACATGCTGGATTAAAAATATTGCTTATTCGTAACAGAAATACTCCATGAAAAGTAAAAAAAAGTACTGTTTGTTGTTTTGCAGAAACTTGTTTTTAACTCATTCACTTCCAGACGATGTGCAAAAATGTGTCCGCCAGAGTTTTTGTCATTTTCACTCAAATTTCAGGAACCGCAGAATATTGTGTTTTGAGACTACATAAACATTCAATACAGCCTTAGACACCTTAGACTCTCTTATTTCATCAGAAAAAAAGAGTTAATTGCTAAATTTTATGGGTCTGGAGTAATCTAAGATTGAAATGGGGCTGCTGTACAAAATACAATAGAGTACATATAGATTTATATCGCGCTTCAACAACAGCTGAAGCTGTAACAAAGCGCTAACATGTACAAAAAGCAAATGCTGCCCCCTCATGGAAGGGAAAAACATTGCCAGAGGACTGACCAGCGCTTTATTGGCACCCCCGCAATAAAAAAACAAAACCTGAACAAATTCGGCAATGGCACTCCACGTCGCACTTTTCAATTCCCGTATAAATTCGGGAATGGCAACGAATGAGTTAACTGCATCCTCATCATTGCAGTTTATGCCCCATACGTCCGTGACAAGAAAAGAACACTTGAACAATCATCACAATGACAAGAAAAAACAATTTCTCTCTCCTGGAAGGCATACATGCAGGCAGCACCTGAGGGTGTGTTGACATTTGAGCCCTCTTTTGGACTAATCCAGGGCCTCTGTTCATATGGGGTCACATGGAAGACCGTGGTTACCGTGGCAAACCTCATTGATAGCGAGATCGGAGATAGAGCTTCGGAAGAGCTCACAGAAGGAGGGGGGGGCAGGGTGGGTAGTTGGGAGTGGCAGCCGTGCCTCATCAGCATCACAATCTGTGTTTTCATCATCCGGACCCTTTCAAACACAGCGTTTCATCTGCATCCTGCCGCGATGTAAATGTGAACCCAAGTCTTTTGCTGTCACCACTAAAAACACTTTCACAGTGGCTCTAAGTGAACTGTAACTTCAGCGCAGGCAATGAAACTGCTAGTATTCCTACACAAAAAAAAACACACAAAAAAAAGGCCCGCCTTCATCTTCCTTGATTTGTTTTTATGCTGTTCACTAAAACCATTTCAACCGGCAAGACGTCCCATAAAGTATGATATTTTGCAAAAGTCGTCATCAATATGGATAAACCACAAAAACATGCGTGTGCAATACATTTAGCCTGGTTAATTGTTTTAAAATCTTTTTGAAAAAGGAATTGAGAATAATGTGGTTGCAAGAGTGTACATTCTCTATGACTGGGACCTGGCTGTGTTCAGAATAATATTCATGTTAAATGAGAGTTAGCACTCCAATTAAAGTGCCAACACTTTGAATGTCACAGTGGGCTTTTCCTGACATTTAATTGCTAAGTAGTGCAAGCATGAGTATTTTGTTCTAACTCTGCCTGGTCTTTTGAACTGTTCGTGATTTCCTTCGCTATGACTATAAGATCCCAGTTCCCGCTGAAGAAAAACAGCCGCAAAGCAGAACGCTGTCACCACCATGCTTCACACGGGTTGGTGTCAGAAAGCGTTGTAGCACATTAGGTGTTAGGGTCATTATTAATGAAGCAGGAATCAAAAGTAAAAACAAAAAGATTCTTTAACGTTTAGGACGGCACAACGTGTGACTGCCTGTTTTGATAGTCTATTGGCACGGTTTCGGTGCTGTGTCACTCTGTCGCGCAAGATAAAAACTGCTGGATCATACATCAATGCATTGCAGACTGCGAACACAATGCTGTTAAGTTACGTTTGTATTGTATATGATTTTGAATGTATATTTGCTTTGTAAAGTGAATAATTAATGTGAAGATGTGTCTCTGTTAATAATCTGTTTATAAAAATAGTCCCATACATGAAAGACATGTGAATAGTAATTTTGTATTCATATTTATTAATTCACTTGGCTAATTATCCCGGAACCTCATGAACCCTTTCATGCACCCTGTAACCTGAAACAGGCTGTTGGAGAGTCTGCGGCTGGATAGATGTATGGCCTGAGGAGCCAGAGATTAGAAGAAAGGAGCTTCAGCGCAGAGCGCCCATGTGTATGTGGAACTGGCGCGGCTTGGAATTGAAGCGGATTTACGTGGGACAGGATATGTGAGACAATTGCTTTTCGTCAATGGATGCTCCAGCTTCGTGTTTGCATTCAACATTTAGCTTGTAGCAGACATGCACATTTCACCAGGACGTCCTTGATCCACTGGTGAAAATGACGTTTTGATCTTCTCCTCTTTCATATAGAACTGCTTCATACAACAAAGAGGGTGCAGAAAGTGCTTAAAATTCAATGACTGTATGTGTCTTTTATGTTGTGTCACATTATTTGTTATTTAGTTTTTTTTTTGTTTTGACTTCAAGTGGCGCGGGGAGAGAGCCTGCCTTTACAGCAGGTGTTGTATTTTGTTTTTCCACTTCTTCGTCTCCTTTCCTCTTCCTTTCAAAACTTTATTGCTGCAAAATATAAATTTCTCCACTGTGAGACTAATAAAGGCTAATCCAATCCAATCCAAAAAACGATAAACTGCCCACTACAGTAGCTTCTGTTCCTGAAAGTGTTAAAGTGACATGCACCCTGGAGACGACATGGAAAGCAAAAGGAAAAAGACTTATTTGCTGACAAGAGATGAAAATGTTCCTACTTTCTTCTTTTTTCAGGAAAACGCTTCAAAAGATGTTATTTATTAGAGCAGAAATGAACTTCCTGAGAATGATTAGCGCCCCCGTAACCGGTAGCCATTGAGTGATACATATGAGTCATGCATCTTTTTTTTCTCTCCAAATGATATGCGCACTGACATGGAGCTTTCGTTCTCCTTAACTTGACATATGCGCCGATGTGTCGATGCACATGAACAATCAATACTTTCCGGGAATGTGTTCTTTGGTGATGACTAACGTCTTTGTGCCAAACATATCTTTTGGAATTATGGTCCAAAAAGTTCAACCTTGATTTAATGCGACTACATAATATTTTTTTACCCTCACTCGTGTTTAAGGGTTTGTATGTATGGTCCAATTACATCAACAAGTAATGGGAAAACAATGCAGAAAAGTTTAAAACAGCAGTCAGTCTTCTTCTTCTTCTTCTTTTCCTTTCGGCTTCTCCCTTCAAGGGGTCGCCACAGCGAATCAGTGCCCTCCATATTCAGAGGTTTGATTCGCATGTTTGTTTTGGCCAAGCTTTTACGTCGGATGCCCTCCCAGCCGCAACCCTGTGTATTTATCCGGACTTGGGACCGGCACAAGAAGACTTATGTCCCCTTGTGGCTACAGAACAAGCAACTCGTTCCGTAAAAGGTTGAGGTGATCTGTGAAGGATTGAATTTCTTGTTTTTTTATTATGACAAAAGTATCATCCACCTATCTAAACCAGTGTCTAGGTTTTGTCCCCGGGAAGGATGTGAGGGCCTGTTTCTCTACCTCTTCCATGTACAGATGAGCCACTATGGGTGAAACTGGTGAGCCCATAGCATGAATTTGTTTGTAAAAGTTTTCCCTAAATTGAAAATACGTAGTATTAAGGCAGATTTCCAATAATTGGCAGATGTGGTCCGGTTTAAGTTTGGTTCATTCGTGCAGAGAAACGTCCGCCAGCAGTCTCGTCCTCACCACTGAGACTGCAGCTGGGGTTGGGACAGATGTAAAGAGAAAAGTCACATCGTAAGATGCCAATGTTTCCTCAGGTTCCAATATGAGGTCTTTGATCCTCTCTACAAACCCTGTGGTGTTCTCTATGTGATATTCTGTGTTACCAACCAACGGAGCTAAGCTATTTTTTAAATATTTGGCTACATTGTATGTAGAGGAGTCAATGCTACAAACAATGGGTCTGAGGGGGAACCCTTCTTTATGTACTTTTGGCAGGCCATAGATACAGGGCGTGGCCTCCCCCGGGTATAATCTAAAATACATCTGTTTATCTATATGTTTTCCTTTCTCTAACTTTTGGAGACAGTCTATAATTTTTTTCTTGTATCTATTGGAAGGGTCCCTTTTTAGTTGCTCATAAGTGGAAGAATCACTGATTAACCTATTTATTTTGTCTTCATAATCCGATGTGTTGGCAGTCAGTGTTAATACCAAATCTTCAGACTTCTATAAAGGAGACAAAAAATTAAAAAGCTCACTATAATAGCTACAGTATATGAGTTAAACAGAGGTAGTCTAAATGGTGGCAGGTGTCCTTCTCCTTATTTAAAATGTGTTTTACGGTAATTTTTACGGTAATTTAATTTAATTCTGAACACAGCTAAATCCCAGTTTAAGAGCCTGTGCACACTTGTGCAACCACATTAACTCAGTTATTTACAGTACATATTTGCAACCCTCTTGGAAATAAAAAATAATACTCGGTTGGATGAGTTCCAGGTGACATTAATGGTGAAAATAGTCTCAAAACCCTGGCATTTTTACAATGGTGGACCGTCAAGGCCTGCAAAGTCTTCTCTGCGGGCCTAAAAATATCTGAATCACGGATTGATGTTAATTATATTTTGTCCATGAATTATTATTAAATACAGAGACGCTCCCCAACTTCCGGATGAGATACATTCTGAATGGTCGTTCATAAGTTGCTTCAGTGCTATATTTGTATGGAATGTAGGTTTAAGGTTTATACAAGTATGTGTAAGGCTTGTATAAGTAACCTGTATTGATTTCTACTGAAAAATAAACATATAATAAAAATATGTACATGTACAACTGGAGAGAATACTACATATGTTACTACAAAAATGTTTGTATGTACAGTTGTTCGTAACTCGAATGTTCGTAAGTAGGAAAGCGTCTGTAATTCCAAATTGTCTTTCAGTTTCCTTTCATTATTTTTCCCCTGTTGCGTTGCTTCCAGGCATTTGTTTTTGTATTTAAGCATTTAATTAGTCACATTTCAGCCATCATTTGTTACCAGGGTCAGAAATCTACCTGGACGCCTTCACAATTAGTTCTTCAGGCCCTTTCGCATCAAATGTGTCGATCAAACTGTTGCTCTAACCAATCAGATTTCGAATTGGCAACCCAAAAGGGCTACCAAGGCCTTCTTGAAGGCGCTGGTCAACGTCCGAGTTTTTGCAAACTATGATTGCCTAGTAACTAGCCAATCGTAGTTTACGAAAACTGCTCTGATCGCAAGCCGCTAGTGATAAGCATAATGGCCAGAGCTAGCATACGGTATCGATAGCGAGCTGCATAAGAAAATACATTGTGTTGATTTAATAGCAGTTTTGTCAACCCACAATGGCCGAAGGAGGAGAAGCAATGGATTTGGTTGGAGATTTTCTGTTAAAGCCATTTTCAAGACGGACTTTTAAAGAAAGAAATATGGACATCATTAAGAAAGGTCGGTCAGTCATTTCCTGGCTAATTGTACCCTTTAATGGATTGTAGTAAACCACAACCACTCTGTTTTCATTCTGGAATGATTCAGACATAGCACTACTGAAGGCCTAGCGATGAAATCCACGGCCCGCCACTACATTTTTAACAGGGTCTTAACAGGGACTTTTTATATCCAGTGAAGGTTCTGATAGAGATCGACAGACGGCGATAGTCGATACAATGCCCCAAAGTAATGGAAACTGGGAGCATTTAACACCAGTCACATCCGTTGCTTTCACGCCACACTATCTTCATTGCGTCTGAGCAGTTCTGACTTTCTATGGCAGCTCATCAACAAAGCCACGATGTCGAAGGCTAATTGCTCCCCGGAGAGCCGGCTGAGTTCTTCTCCCCTCCTCCATTCGCTCAATTCGAGTCTACACCGACCACAATCCAAAGAGGGTAGTAACGAGAGCTACGGCGGGATGGCGCAAGATAAGGAAGAAGAGAAGAGAAAGGTGCCTGACAACAAAACAGAGCATGGAGAGGGTCCATTAAGATAAATGATGATTGGAAAGAAAACACTCTCCACCAACTGACCAGACTGGCTGTTAAAAGATTTAAGAGATAGCAAAAGAACTTGACGACGCTTTCCCATGAATGCGCTGTTAAACACAAGCCCTACAACATTAAATATTAAGTACACTGAAGCGTCGTGTAAACGAAAACGTTCAATCATATTTTAATAAAGTCTGCGGATTGTGCAACATTGTATTTACATAACTTTTCATTTGCTCGTGTGAAACAGGATTTCAGAAGAATGTGCAAAATCATTTAGCTACACTGAAGTTAATTTCTTCCGAGGGTGTGAAATGCAACAATTTGAATCCTCCATGCTCACTTGCTTCACACACACACACACACACACACACAAAAGGAAAAATAGTAATGATGTTTTGATATGTGGATTCTCTTCTTTCATAATAATTTACAGGAAAAAAACACTTGTCGTGCAAGCAATTGGATCTCATTTCCTCTCAGTTCTGCAGAGCTTTTTCCTTCAGGCGCTAACATGCTCATTAATGTGGAATACGGATTAAATTGAATTAAATGTCACACTGACCGCAGCTTCGGATGGTTGTAACCGTTCTGACATCTGTTGGGGAATCTGGCAAATTAACTTTTACCATTATGCAACCAGAGGTAAGATGCTTATAGCAGTTTTTGACCTTTGTTTGGATTTCTATGTTTTCATTGTTGTATACATGTATGATGCTACCCCAAAAGACTACATGACTCCCCCCAACACACGCACACACACACACACACACTGCTCTAAAATATTACAAATAAATAAACTTGCAGTTGTAAAATGTGCTAGAAATATTACAATACAGTAAAGTCTCGTTATATCGATATTCAAGGGAGTCCGAAAAAATATCGATATAACCGGGACTATCGATATAACCGGGACTATCGATATATCCGACCCTGTTTGCATGTAATTTTCTCAGTGCGTGCATAGAAATAGTATCGATATAACTGGGACTATCGATATATCCGATATCGATATAACGAGACTTTACTGTATTTAAATGTGTATACATTTTTCATACAAGTAAAAAACTACCAAATTACAGCATCTCAGGACATTTGCACATTGTACAAGAAGTCAAATCATTTTGAAATATAAAAAAATGGTAGGGAGGTATTCTTATGTGTTTAATTAAAAAACAAAAAAGTGACGTCGGTTGTCCTTTAAGTTTAACTTTGAACGGGTGAAATAAATTATCTCTAATAGTGTCATTTATTAAAATGCATCCAGATACCATTACAACATTATACCCACTTGCACAGTACAATGATATTCGCCCATTGAAGAGTAAGAACTCATAGTTTTCATCTTACTTTTTAAAAGACAACCAACGTCACTTTTTTGTTTCCTAACTGACATCAGAAAAACGTTTTATAGCATCTAAAATACCCAAAACACACAGTATGATATTTTGTTTCAAATGCAAAACACAGATAAAAATGACTTAGTGTCCAAAATCTGCAAAAAATTGAGCTGCGAATTGGGCATTTTCAGAAAGTCCCGCCCCCAGTTCGTGACGTCACGCCAAGAATCAAAACAATGGCTTCAGATTCGGAGAATATGCTTTCCTGTTACACCTCCAGTTATGAATATGATTCAAATAGTTATGAAGAGGAAAGCATACATGTTTGTGTCACGTCCTGCTCGAGGAGTGGTGACAGGACTCGAGGGACGAGGAAAAATAGTAAGGAGTTGGATCCAAAATACACGGTGGAGACGGCAAGTTCAAGAAAAGGTCTTTATTGAGACATGTAGGGCAAAACAGAGAGAAAGACAACCGAGTGGACAAATGGGACCAACCTGCGTACTGACGGAAGACAGCGGAACAACAGAGAATACACCGGCGCAACCGAGCGGGAACAGGTGGCTTTTATAGCCAGAAGGCAAAATCAAGGAAATGAGCAACAGGTGAGTGAGTCCGGCGCTGAGGAGGATCTGACAGTTTGCAATCGATTAACACATTTATTCCGTGTCATTTTGAGGCATCAGGGGTGGGAAATTTCGCACCCAAAAAGGCAGAACATGGCGACCGAGCTCCTGTGAGGAATTAATCAGCCCGTTTCCACAGGCTGATAAATTCCTTATATGGAGCTTGGTCGCCCTCTTCTGGCTCTTTTTGGTGCAACATGACGTTTTCAGACCAAACAAGCACAGCAAAATGCATTGACGTGATGGAAGGACTGCTACAATGTGTTCTTTTTTTCAGTCAGGGGCGTTTCTTCAGTGACGTCACGTACTGACTCATCACCAACTCAAAAACAAGACTTCCGGAATATTCAGCGCGAGTCTTAAAACGTAAAATATAGCTATATGCGGTGGAATCTTTGTAAAATACGCTCAGTAGAAGTCATTTGAAGCTATTTTACAAATTATGGACGCAACTTGGCCGGAGACGTCGGTTGTTCTTTAACTGTTATAAAGATTTTTAAATTGTTATCATGATTTACGTTTGTGCTTATGTTGAATCCTTCCAAATATCAGCCAGTACAAACTGATAAAGTGAACTCCACTTTGCAAATTTCCCCATTGTGGGACAGTTTTCTGATTCTGATTCACAAATAAATTGTGGTCTGAGCCACATTGCTGACAAAGTGTGGCTTGCACGTGGGCAGTGTGTTTCTCACACACTGAAATATCAGTCTTCACTGACACCAATTGCTGAAAAAAAGAACTTCAAATGCCACTTGTTCACTAGCACTAGTTTATATGAAGCAACTATTCTAAAAATGTCAGATTAATGAATAAACAAATTATGTCACCATTCATTTGACTCATGTACTGTAGACTATTATTGGAAGAAACTTTCCAGTACTTTTCAGTCATTAAAAGCGACTAACATGAGGAAACTTGCGATCAAAAATACTTTTCTTGTTTTTTTTAACGAACAGTATTTATAGTATTACTTTATATTTTGTTTTATGCTGTCAAAGTATCTACAGTTTTATTCAACTCCTGTTAACATATACAAAGACAACAAGTGAAAAATGTGCTATTACAAATCCATTTAATGGTAAATTGTATCAGCAAAATGGATTTTGTTAGGAGCCAGAAGAAAAAGTTCTTTTCACAGCACCACTTGACCGAGGTGTGCATGGTAATCTCAGAGGTAATTAATAACGTTAATTAAGGCCCAGTTCCATTTTGGATGAAGGAGTCTTGGGAGTGCTTATTGTGCCGTGGTAAAAATAAAAATAAATGTTGATCAGTCTATTGACATTGCAGAGCCAAAGCCATAGCGATGGAAGTGGATGAAGCGACACACAAAAAAATCAGATTGCTGTAACATGGATGCTAATTTCAGCTACTATTCTTGTAATCTTGAAGGTTGACTTTTATTACAGAGGAACATTCCTGTAACTCTTGTGCACTTTCATGAATTATATTGGCTGCTTTCAGGTAGACTCATTGTTTTTCTGACCATTGTTCCCTCTGGAGAAAAACCGACATCTACTATCATATTGGAACAAATTGTGTGTGAATTCCACTGATTTTTTGGGGGGTATTTTGTATTGCAATGATGATTTTATTTTATCTTAACTCTTTTGTTAAGTGCTTTCTTACAGCTTCGGCTGTTGTGAAAGTGTAATATAAACCAGGATGTATTATATTGTATTGTATTAAATTAATAAAGAGCTCATGCAAATTAAGATAGCATACTCTTAGCGGCAATACTGTGTGTTGCTTCGTTACGAGATCTGTCATTCAATCTATCTTTAACAAGAAGTAAAGTCCCCCACCCTCCTGTGGTGTTATAAATGTAATAATACATTTCAATCAAAGGTAATTTTGCATTCAGTATAGTAAGGAGACACATGGAATGGCTTTTCTGTCGCGGTAGTGTTCACATTGTCGAAATAAGCATAGGTGTGATCCAGCGCTCTGTTTGCTTACTCACCACAAAGGGAAACAATATGGCTGCTGTCTTCATGAACAAATTTCCTGGTGACTGCTTCCTCCATAATCTGCTTCACCTGTCAATGACAGAGCAGATGCTGCATGACTCATTCATTAATACGCCACAGCTGCACACGCAGAGTCTCTAAATGGATTGTTGAATGAGCGAGACATAAATATATTGCAGAATAATTTGAAGGATATCCTGAAAAAAATGAAGGGAGACAAATGGGGCACTGTTGTTGACAAATCAAAGGGAATTAAAATGGAGTGGGATGAGGGCTAAGTGGCTGAATGAGTCACCATCTCTCACCTAGAGGATCTTTCAGAGGAATCAAAGTGTTACATTTGGAAATAAAAGAGGGATTTTGTTTGGCATTGTGACATTTTTATTCTATGCTGATCCTCTTTTCTATCTTGGGTGGGAGCAATTGATTGAAAGAAATATTTTCATGCTCACAAAAAAAGAAGAATAAACAACAAGGTCAGATTCGCACACTCTGAAGGTAACACTTCCATTGGTTGTCATGGGGATCTTAAACCATCTTTGCGTTCCTGACAACAGCTAAGGAACACGAGTTAAGAAGACCGAATGAATCAATCGCCATGGCAAAGTCCTTCTGCACGGGCCGAGCGCCACTCCGCAGTTGTCGTGGCCGCACACGTCTATCATTTCCAGTCGAAACAAGCCTGTACGCAACCAGTGTAACCCACACTGGCCCGTTCACATTTAGACTCAACTGTCTCCAAAGACCGGACAAAAAACAATTGGAGTGTGACACTTGAGAGCACAACTAAACCTGTCAGTGAGAAGTTCTGAAAAATGTCTAAGAGAAGAAATGTTGTATTTTATAGGAGAAGAATTATATTCAAGTATCTCAATACATTTTCTAATTTATGATTTGACTTTCATTCCAATGTTTTATTCAAGTAAATATCTGTTACATATTTTATAGAAAATTGTAGATGCAGAAGATGTAGCTATGCTAATTCAAGCAGACCTCTGCTTGGCACATTCTCCGAGCAAAATTATTCTGCTCATTCTGGCACTTGGAGTTTTTTTTCCCACGGTTTATAAACTGATGAAAACTGACGTAGGATGTGCAGTCTAGTGTATCTGATCATTATGCATTTCTTTCAGGGCATACATCGCTTTAGCAATGGAAAGGAAATCTGAGTTTGAACTATCCTGACTGCTACAAAGGCCTGTGGCTGCATAGGGTCTGAGGCCATCTATAAATGCAGCCTTCATAGGAGCGCCTTTGAGGTTGGCCATAGATGGACTCGCTGTTCCGAGAGATTTTCTGTCAAAGAGGGACACAAAAAGCTTACGACCTTTTTCAACTTCCAAGGGTTGATAACTCAGACTTTAAGGCCCAAACTTCTCACAAGCCATTGCAATTTTTGATCTTGATACCAGCGAGATGTCGATAAAGTTATTTTTACTTCACTGGTATCAGTGAAGTCATCTAGTCACCATCAAGCCAAAAGACAAGCCGTACCAGTTGGCGTGAGAACATTGGTGAATGAAATCAGCTATGTTGTTTTACATTTGGTGGACTGCACGTCTCGGGACTGCATTCAAGTTGATGCTCCGATTTCTTATGACTGACTATGTGACCAGGCAAATATGCTTCATGTGAAAGGGCTGTGTAATGCAGTCTTTCCTTACTCCGTAGAACTTCTTATTTGGCTTTTTTCTGTCTGATAAATCATTTTTTAAGGATAAATGATGAAAACACTGTGTCCATTACTAACCACAATGTCATAAAGTTACACCACCAAAAACAAAGCAATAGACACTTTTCTCCATGGAAAGAATGACTTCACTCTTCCCCAGAATGGCAGAGACACCAAGCTCGCGGCAATATTTGTTGATCATATTAGACGGTAATGGATCTGACGGATACATTTATCCAAGCACCTTTCCAATTTTAAAATGCCTGCTCTTTTCTTAACCGCCACTTTTCAGGATAGTTAACTAGTTTGAAAAAATTATTTTGTAAAATGACCATTCTGGTAGGTCAGGTTTGCTACCTGCGTTATTTTGATTATTGTTTTTTTTTTTCATGGAAAACAAAATGGAACTAAATATTTTACGCATGAAAGACTTTCTGTCAAACAGATCTCACAATGCAGAGTTGGTAAGTTTGAATGAATGAATGAATGACACTTATGTCCTCAGCATCAGGGGCTAATATTCCACCTTCAACACACACACAATCACACATGTTCATAATGAATTCACAGGCTTGATGAGATCCCATCATTTTTGGCACCTGGGATTATTATTACTGATCTGCCTAATCGGATTTACTGATCAGGTCTTAGATGTGTAGCTTCAGGAAAGTGTCCAAACGCAGACTGGTTGCGGGTTGCTATGGTGACGACACGAGTTACACAGTACTGTTCTGCCGGGGCTCATACGTCAATGACATTCATTTATCCCTGGGAGCCACTAAATGTAAGCAGTACCTCAAATAATAATCTCAGTGGAGGTGGAGCTAAATTGTATCAATGATGTGTGCCCATTTGATATTGGACTGAATAAATCAAGAAGATTGGGAGATGTTGTCACGTTCCGGCGGCGACAGTGGCAGCTGGCGAGCAGGAACGTGTGATATAGGCGGTGGATCGTAGAGCAGGACAGAGGCGTGGGTACCGGCAAAGGATTTATTAACATAAAGCGCGGGTCCGAAAATACGCGGACCCGGTAACAACTCGTGAAACAAACTCAAAATGACAACTGACAATGTTAGTGGGTGAGTGGCGGCAATCCACCCAACCACACTAACCAAGAAAATAAAGTGGCACACGAGGGTGCAAAACAACCTACGACGCGGTGCAAACAACAAACGCGTTCGTGGCTAAAATCATTCCTCGGGCGAAGCAAATAATGTACTGGTAACAAGTTCCACGTACTAGCTTGGCGTAAGGCGAAGTATCTTCCGACGCTGGGTGGATGCCAGCGTCGGGTTTAAATGTCCACAGTTAATGAGGAGGGAATTGACAGCAGCTGGCGAGCGGCGGGAACGGAGGCCCCGCCCCGCTGTCAACTGGCTCATGACAGTACCCCCCCCTCAACGGACGCCTCCTGGCGGCCCACCTGGTTTCGACGGGTGAGCCTCGTGGAAGTCCCTCAGGAGCGACGGGTCCAGAATCCAGGTTCGCGGAACCCATTGACGGTCCTCCGGTCCGTAACCCTCCCAGTCGACCAGGTACTGGATGCCCTTTCCCCTGCGGCGTGAATCCAGGATCTCCCGCACTGCGTATGCCGGTCCTCCGTCCACCATCCGCGGGGGGGGGGGGGGGGGGGGGGGGGTTGGGCGAGAGGGGGGGCCAAGGGGCTGGACTCCACCGGTTTGATGAGAGATACATGGAAAACCGGGTGGATCTTCATGGAGGCGGGCAGCCGAAGTCGGACCGCGACCGGGTTAATGATGGCCTCCACAGTGAAGGGGCCCGCGAAACGCGGACCCAATTTGGGGGTTGTCCCGGCCAGCCGTAGGTCCCTTGTGGACAACCAGACCTTCTGGCCCACCTGGTAGGCTGGCGCGGAACGGCGACGGCGATCCGCGACCCTTTGGTTCCGGACTGCCGTGCGTGATAGGGCTGCCCTGGTCTCCCTCCATACCCGATGGGCCCGCCGAAGATGGTGTTGTATCGACGGGACCTCCACCTCCCCTTCCTGTGTGGGAAAGAGCGGCGGCTGGTAGCCATAAGCCGACATAAACGGTGACCGACCTGTGGCTGAGGAGACCAGGGTGTTGTGGGCATATTCCACCCACGGGAGATGGATGGACCAGGCCGAGGGACGATGAAGGCATACGCAGCGCAGGGCCGCCTCCAGGTCCTGGTTCTTCCGCTCGGTCTGGCCGTTGGACTGTGGATGGTAACCGGAGGACAGGCTGGCCGACGCCCCCATGGACCTGCAGAAACGCTTCCAGACCCGGGATACGAACTGGGGCCCTCGGTCCGACACGATGTCAGTGGGGATCCCGTGGAGACGGACGACGTGTTTGACCAATAGTGTCGCCGTCTCAATGGCGGACGGCAACTTGGTCAACGGCACGAAGTGTGCCGACTTAGAAAACCGGTCCACTATTGTGAGAATGACCGTCTTACCACGGGATGGGGGGAGGCCGGTGATAAAATCCACTGATATGTGGGACCAAGGGCGCGGGGGAACAGGTAGGGGGCGGAGCAGTCCTGCCGGAGGCTGATGGGAGACCTTGCCACAGGCGCACTCCGGGCAGGCCTTAACAAAGTCCGCCACGTCGTCGCGGAGCCGCGGCCACCAGAATCGCTGGGAGACGAGGTGCTCGGTGCGGCTCACCCCTGGGTGACACGCCACCTTGGATGCGTGCCCCCACTGGAGCACCTCCGAGCGCAGCGACTGGGGAACGAACAGTCTGCCTGTGGGACACTTCTCGGGAGTCGGGGTACCTTTTAATGATTCCATGACCCTCCGTTCGACCTCCCACTGGAGCGCCCCCATGATCTGGCGGCCGGGCAGGATGGGTTCCGCAAGGTCTTCCTTGTCTGCTGGCTCGTGGATCCGCGAGAGGGCGTCGGGCTTGGTGTTCTTTGTTCCTGGACAGTAGGTTAGGGTGAAGGAGAAGCGTGTTAAGAAGAGCGCCCACCGTGCCTGGCGTGCGTTCAGCCTCTTGGCGGCCCGGATGACCGCCAAGTTCTTATGGTCCGTAAGCACGGTGAACGGCTCCTTCGCCCCTTCGAGCCAGTGCCTCCACTCCTGAAGAGCCAATACGACGGCGAGCAGCTCCCTGTTGCCCACGTCGTAGTTGGCTTCGGCGGAGCTGAGGCGGCGGGAGAAGAAGGCGCAGGGGTGGAGCTGCTGGTCGACTGAGGAGCGTTGGGAGAGTACTGCCCCAACACCTGAGTCCGAGGCGTCTACCTCCACAATGAACGCGCCGTTGGGGTCTGGATGGCGGAGGACTGGGGGGTGAGAGAAAGCCTCTCTCAGCAGCCGGAACGCGGCGTCCGCTTCTCTCGTCCACCTGAACGGGGTCTTCGTGGAGGTGAGTTGGGTGAGAGGGAGGGCTTTCCGGCTGTAGTCCCGGATGAAGCGGCGGTAGAAGTTGGCGAACCCCAGGAAGCGTTGTAACTGCTTGCGAGAGGTGGGTGTGGGCCATTCTACTACCGCTTCGGTCTTGGCTGGGTCAGCCCGGATCTGCCCCCGCTCCACGATGAAGCCCAGGAAGGATAAGGAGGAGGTGTGGAATTCACACTTCTCGGCTTTGACGTATAGTCGATTCTGCAGCAGCCGCTGCAGAACTAGCCGGACGTGCTGGCGATGTGCCTCAAGGGACTCTGAAAAAATTAAAATGTCGTCCAAATACACAAAACAGAAAATATTCAGAAAATCCCTCAAGACATCATTAATAAGGTTCTGGAACACAGCGGGTGCATTGGTGAGACCAAACGGCATCACCAAGTACTCGAAGTGTCCCAGAGGTGTCTTAAATGCGGTCTTCCATTCATCCCCCTCTTTGACCCGAACAAGATGATAAGCGCTCCGGAGGTCCAGTCTAGTGAAGATGGTCGCGGCCTGGAGGGACGCGAAGGCGGAGTCAATCAGTGGGAGCGGGTATTTGTTCTTTATAGTTATTTCGTTGAGTCCCCGATAGTCCACGCACGGACGCAACGATTTATCCTTTTTTGTGATAAAAAAGAACCCCGCTCCCAGAGGTGACCGTGATGGCCGAATGAGCCCGGCCGCGAGCGAAGAGTCAATGTAGTCCCGGAGAGCCTGTTGTTCGGGTTGGGAAACGTTGTACAGACGAGAACTGGGAAACGGAGCGTTGGGCTGAATGTCAATGGCGCAATCATAGGGACGGTGCGGTGGTAACGACAGGGCGCGGTCCTTGCTGAACGCCTGTCGTAAGTCGTGGTAACAGGGCGGCACCCCCTCTAGGCTAATCTCCTCCCTAGGGTAGCTGTGAGATGGTGCCGGCCCACCCGCGGCCGACCGGAGGCAGTGAGCGTAGCAGAGGGGGCTCCACCCCTGAATGGTAGGTCCGTCCCACGAAATGGCCGGATTGTGGGTCCCCAGCCAAGGTAACCCGAGCACGATGGGAACCGAGCGTGAACGCATCACGAAAAACCGCCGGTTTTCCACGTGATTGCCCGAGAGTACGAGTCGAAGCGGCACGGTTTCTTGCGTAACCTCGGCGAGTCACCGACCGTCGAGATCGAGTATGCTCCGACTCGCCCCCAGCTGAACAACCCGACACCCCAACGCCGACACGACGCGCGGGTCTATAAAACAGCCGTCGGCCCCCGAGTCCACTAAGGCCCGAACGGACATTGTCCTGGTGGGACCGTGTATAACGGCATCCAGCTCCAGTCTCCGCGACGTGAACCCCCCCGCGGACCTTAAGGGAGCCCGTTGCTTGTGTGGACGGGGTAACTTACAGTCACTGGGGGTCTTTCCGGGAAGCCCCCAACTGGGACAGTCCGGGGCTAGGTGACCCAACTTGCCGCAGAGCTGGCATGCCGGGCCGGTGTTGCGTCGCTCCGGCGCCCGCTCAACGGCCCTTTCGACCCCCATCTCCATCGGCTCCACGGCCGCGTGCCCCCCACGCGGAAAGGTCCGGGCACCCCCTCGGGTCCCTGCTGGCGGCTCGAGTTTTGCCTGGGCAGCCCGCTCCCGGGCCCTGTCTCGCATCCGGTTGTCCAGCTGCAGCGTGAGGGAGATCAGCTCGCGAAGGCTGGAGCACTCGTCGCGGGTAGCCAGCTCGTCTTTCAACGCCGCGCTGAGCCCGCGCCGAAACATCCCTCGCAGCGCACGGTCGTCGTACCCGCTGGCGGCAGCCAGGACGCGGAAGGCGACGGAATACTCCGCCGCCGATCGGCTACCCTGCTGGCAGATCCACAGCTGGGACTCCGCTGCCTGCCCACTCACCGGGAGATGGAAAACCTGCCGTAACTCGGCGACGAAGTCCGGGAAGGAGGCTCGGAGCTCCGGCCGAGATTCCCAGACGGCCAACGCCCAAGCGGCTGCGGGTCCGGCAAGCAGGCTGGTGACGTAAGCCACTTTGGCCGCGTCCGTGGTGTATACGGAGGGTTGCTGGTCGAAAACTATGGAGCACTGCAGCAGGAATTGCGCGCAGCGCCCGGGCTCCCCTCCGTAACGGGTGGGATGTGGGATGTTGGGTTCGCGGCTCAAAGTCTGGGGAGGGACGGCCCCCGCGACGAAGGCGCCGCTGGCCTCAAGTCTATCTACCCGTTGGGCTAACCGGGTGATGTCGCGGCGGATCTCCGCGATGGCGGGCACCACTTGGCCGAGCTGCTCCGCCTGCTGAGCGAGGACGGAGAAGATTCGGTTACTGTCCGCAGGATCCATGTTGGTCGGAAGATTCTGTCACGTTCCGGCGGCGACAGTGGCAGCTGGCGAGCAGGAACGTGTGATATAGGCGGTGGATCGTAGAGCAGGACAGAGGCGTGGGTACCGGCAAAGGATTTATTAACATAAAGCGCGGGTCCGAAAATACGCGGACCCGGTAACAACTCGTGAAACAAACTCAAAATGACAACTGACAATGTTAGTGGGTGAGTGGCGGCAATCCACCCAACCACACTAACCAAGAAAATAAAGTGGCACACGAGGGTGCAAAACAACCTACGACGCGGTGCAAACAACAAACGCGTTCGTGG